>NW_024510321.1:5683080-5785580 GCF_017590135.1 Pyrgilauda ruficollis
AAGGGGGGCCCCAAAAAAAAAAAAAAAAAAAAAAAAAGAAAAAAAAAAAGAAAAAAATCTGTTCTTGTGATTAGAGAGGCTTCATTACCATGGTAGCCCTGCATTAGATCTTTTTCAGTGGATAGGTAAGGGAAGAAAAGGCATTTTGCATGGATAGGATGAGATGTGCATGCAGGGGCAGGAAACTTGTAAGGATAAAACATCAGCCTTCCTGGTGAAGTCATCTGTGGTCATGCAAAGAAAACACAAGCTGCTCCTGAATGAAAGCATTTGTATTTTTCACCCATTTGTTCATTTTACAATTCAAAGCCTGACACAGGGGACAGCAAGTCCCGTTTCACATTGGAGTGAAACCTGAGATCCTGCAGCAGCCAGGACTTTCCTCCCCTCCACAATGCCAGGAGGAGAAAGATCCAGCCTGCAAATTGATGGAAAACGGGCAAGAAAATCTTCAGCCACCTTCCAGCCTGCCCCCACTAGTCAGGAGCGCATGTCACAGAGGAAGAGGGAAACCCTAGCAGAGATTAACAGATTCCTTTTCCATGCAGGCACTTTTAAAGAAAGATCCTTCCTGAAAATCCCTAAAAACCAGGTTTTGAATTGTTTCAGATTTTGGGAGATTGATGCAGCCTCTGTTCAGGATTGAAAGGCACAATAAGCCTGCTGCTGTTCCCATTCTCCCCTGACATATGCAGGATGCACTAGTCCATTAATTCTGCTCATCTCCAGCATTTGTATCCCAAATCAGCACTCCTGTTCTCTGCTGGTATCACCTTGGAATAACCCCAGGAGTGTCATTCATCATGGAACCTGCCAGGCAAGGATGCAACACTGGTTCATAACACGAATATATTTGTGCTGACAGGAGGAAAAGCTACACTCACTCTGTCCAGTCTGCACATGGAACTGGGAATGCTGAGAGTGCTCAGCTCTGGCTGAATGGGAAGGACACTGCCCATGTCTGATCTCGCAGCTCTGACAGCACAGGATTAGGGCAAAGCAGAACTCAATTAGGGGCTGCAGAAGCCCCTGTCATTCTCAGGAGAACAAACCGTAACTCTGATCCTGTACACACAGGGACCTGGCGGTATGGACAGCTCACTGTGCTTGGCAGTCACCTCAGGCTGGATGGAGGCTGTCAGCTGTGTCAGACAACTCCCTCTGGCTGCCTGCAGGCACGGAGGAGCTGCGCTGTCCCTACAGCAAACCACTTTTTATCATTAAACCCTCCCACGGAGGCATGGGCTCACCAGACACAGCAGCTGTGCAGAGAGCTCTCAGGAATGCAGAGTAACAAACACTGCACCTCTGAGCTCAGCTCAGATGTTGTCCTGGTTTTGGCTGGGATAGATTGGCTGGGATAGAGTTAATTTTCTTTCTAATACCTGATACAAATTTATGTTTTGAATTTATGTTTTGAACGTAATGTGGAAATAAAGTTGATAACACACTGATGTTTTAGCTGATGCTGATAGTGCTTACCCCAAGTCGAGGAATTTTCAGTTTCCCATACTCTGACAAGAGCTGGGAGGGAGCAAAGCCAGGACAGCTGACCCCAACTGCTCAGGGAGATATTCCATATCACAGATCCTCATGCCCAGTATAAGCTGGGGGTGTTGGCTAGGAGCCACCAATTGCTGCTCAGGGACAGGATGGGCATCAGTCAGCAGGAGGTGAGGAACTGTGCTGTGCATCTCTTGTTTGTCTCAGGGCTGACTCCTCTCTCTCTCTCTCACCTTTCTATTACAATTACTACTATTATTATTATTATATTATAATTTATTTAGTTTCAATTATTAACCTGTTTTCATCTCAACCCAAGATTTTTACTTGGTTTTTCTTCCAAAAATGGAAGAGGAGAGGAAGAGTGTGAGCAAACTGAGTTGCCAGCTGGGGTTAAATCACAACAGATGTCTTAATGGGAAAAAAAACCCCATCTTTGGTCCTTGTATGTGGAGCACATGTTACATCACACCCTGAGCAGCTGGAATGAAGATGTTCATTGGTATAAAAAAAAAAAACATCTTTGGTCCTTGCATGTGGATCACATGTTACATCACACCCTGAGCAGATGGAATGAAGATGTTCATTGGTATCCACATGTGTGGCTGATAGAAATGGCCTCATCCAAGCCTGGTGCATCAAAAAGCAAAATGATGACCCAGCTCACCTTTTGTTTTTGAGACACAAAACCAAGCCAAAGGCAGGGGGGCAAATGTCAAGCCACTCAATTTGGCTTCCACTGAATTAATTTCTCTTGGCTCCAAGCAGCTAAGCACAAAATCCAGATGTGAATGTTGCCACAATCGCCTCAAACTAATATTTTACCTGTGCAGAAGCAAAATTCAGTTTTGTGCTTCAGCTTTGTGAAGGGGACTGAGTGATGAGCAGCAGAGCCAGGGAGCCCCATCCAGCGCTGGCCCTGCTCTTATGGGAGCTGTGCAGGGAGGAAAGGCTTCACCCAGCTGGACAGGACAGGTGGACAGGGCTCTCACTTCCCCAGCACTCTTGGCTAACACCTCCACTCAACCTTCTCCCTTCTTCTTAATCGTGTTGGACCCCCTTCCAGGATGAAAACACAATCAGTCCCTGCTGCAGGACGGTACTGCCATCCCATTATTCCTACAGACTGCCTTCCCTGCTCGCCCAGCTCTCCCCAGATGGAGCCAGCAGGGCACCAAGCAGGGACCAAAAGGAGCCTGGGCACAAAGCACCACCCTCGACTGTAAAGGCACACACAATTCCAGGCAAAGACCACCCAGCAGAGCACGACGTGGAGATGCCAGAGCTGGAGACTGAGGTGCCCTTGCGAAGGAGCCACGGTGAGGGCGGGGGGGGAAGGTCTGTGTGAATAATCCCAAGTTTTTATTCTCTCCCAGCACATCCAGAGTGTCACATAATGGCCCAAGCAGTGCGTGGCTTTATCTGCCTTGTGCAGCTGGCAGGCAGAGTATGCGTGGCAACATTACCCCCTACAGTTCAACACGAGCTCCCACCTTCTCCAAGCCTGCACAGCACCGCGTTTGGCTGATTTTAAACCACCCAGGAAGCTTCTCACTTTAGTTTGCGTCTATCAAACCTGTGCGTGTGGGGGAAGCTCCTGGAGGAGGTAGAAGGAGCAGGCAAGTCAGCAGTCTGCAAAGATTAATTATTGCAAACAAGTCCTGAAAAAAATACTATAAAAACATTGATAACTGGAGTGACTTCCTATTTGTGCTTTCTCTTTACTTACAGATTTTTAAAAAGATGGTCATTTTTTTTCCACCTTGCCTAATGTTTTCATCAGCTATTTGAGAAAGACATAAAATGTCTTATAAGGTGGAAAAATTACTTGAAATTTCAGATTTTGGAACTTTATTGGGAAAAAAGATACATTCTTAAACAGAAAGTTGTTTCAAACCTTTTTTTTTTTTTTATTAAGCACAAACTTTAAAAGAGAAACTACAGTGTTGCTGGCTGATGGGGATGATGTCCCACATTTTCTGCAAGTCTCAGGGGTTCCATTCCTGTTCCTTGCAGGGCTTGAGGTATTCCTGAGTGACTATTCTTATCCTCTTTTCCTTTTTCTACATTTCCTTAAACATGAGGATACACAATAGAGGCTTTTTTTTTTTTTAATGCCATAAACTTTGTGAAAACCAGAGCACCTTTAACATGGGATGGAAATACCTTTAAATGTTAATGGGTGTTAAATTTAATGCAACACTTCAGGCAGTGCTGCCTTTAAACATGGATGATGCAGACATCTGACTCTGTAAAAGCTGAATTTGACTTTTTGGGGGGTCATTTGCACCCCTGGGTAGAATTACAGCAAAGCAATGGCAGCCAGGGCACATAGTTACCTTCCCAGTCTTCATAGTTTACCATTTACTGCTGTAAAATGCTTGAGATTATTTATTATCTATAAAACTGCAAGAGATTTTGAAAGGTTCAGTGCCCAGGCACCAGTCCTGGAGTGACACAAAGGTGCAGAGGAGGAGGAGGATGCTGAGTCTTCAATCCCTGTTCCCAAAAGCCTGCCCTGATTCCCCAGTGATGTGCAGGGGGTGATCCCTGTCCATCCCACATGGAAACTGCACTGGTGAAGATGCTTTCCTTCCCATCCTGAGCGGGTAAGTGACTCCATCATCTCCCCTGTGGTGATGGAGAAGGGAAGCAGCTCTGTATAAACACACCTTGAGGGTTGTGGCAGCATCAGAGAGGAGCCAGTGTTGCATTTTGCAGTGCAGCATGCACAAACTGCAGCTCATATGAACAGCAGGCAAGAGTTTTCCTCAACCAAGAGTGACAAGTTCACACGTACCTCCCACAAAAACAGTGGTTTGGAAGATTATTAAACAGAAACCATGAAATTTCAATCAGAAATTTGAATGCATGCTAGGTCAAGAGTAGTAAATTTAGCACTGATCACTCTATGTTTTCCCTTTGCTGCTGTTAAAAGTGTATTTAAGAATCCCAAAGAATTCAGTTGCTGGAATAATTTCTTGTGTCCTGCCCCCATAGCCATACTTAAATTCAATCAGCACAGTCCAGATGACACCTGTGAGCATTTTCTTGCTGGGAGTGGAAAGCTACAGACAAAGCCAGTGCAGACACAGCTTTTAATGGATCTTCTTAGATCACTGCAGCCCTCTGCTTGGGGCTATCTGATTTTTGGTTTAAAAGCACCTTATCTTGACTTAGCAGCAAGGAATCAATTTTGGCTGCAGGTTGCTTTCAGCTGTGGCATCAGACAGTGCAGTATTTTGTCTGGAAGGAAGGACAAATTCTTTGTCCTAAATAGGAAGATATTTTCTGCAAGGTGCTGCATTTGGAGGTTCACGGGGCAGATAAGAGCATTTGCTGTGCAAGCAGCACTGCTTAAAGCAAGTACTCTGCTTCCAAAAAAAATTAAGGTAATTGATCAGAATTCAGAAAGTTTAAACTCATCTGGTTTTCTCTTCCATTACAGAATCCCTGGCAGCAATGCCCAGTTGCAATTAATGTGAACATACAGTTGCAAGGAATCCCACATTTCTCCATCATGCTTTTGACTTACTTGAGGGCAGAGCTTGAAGGAGAAGAGCAGAGTTGAGACCTGTATGGGCACGTCTGTGCCCTCATAGATTAATCCTTTAAGAAAGGCTCAGGGCCAAGAGAGCCAAACTGTATCCCAAATCAGGATTCCAGTCCCAGCAGTAGTTCTGCAACTCAGGCTGCAATGATCTCACTTCCTGGACTGGGTAAGCATCAAGCTATTCAGATCCCAGGAAGAGAAAAAAGAAACATTTGAACACTTTTAGTGGGCTTCAGAGACTTTTTCTTGGGTTTGTTGTTGTTACTGCTATTTATATTTCCTTTTCCACCTAAACTGCCATAATTCTGATTATTACTGTGATGAAGTGAAGGTGGAAATGCCAGCATCCCCCAGGGCTGACACAGAGGTTTTCACACAGCTCTTTCAAGGCTGGATACAAGGACTGGGCTCTTCTAGCACAGCACTGAAGACCAGCACTCAAAAAAATTTGGATTGAACTCTGGGTGGGCTCATAATGTCCCAACAAGGAGCAAGTTGTTCCTCAGTGTTCAGCTGATCCCCAAATTTCTGCCATTTCCAGCCCGCCTGCTTCCCTGTGCAGAGGGTGTGAGCACGAGCAGTGGTTTCTGAGCAGGGCTAGAGCACCCCAGACACCTCAGATTCATGTTACATATCATCACTAACTATTCATGCTAAAAATGAGGTCTTGGGCAGCAATGACAGTAAGAAATTAGTCTTGCTACAAACCCTTACCAAAGAAATCCAAAACTCTGTGTTTTAAAGAAACCAAAGCTTCAAAGCTCTGAAATCCTACTCAGCTTCACTAGACCTGCATAAAAAGAGCACAGAATCACAGTTTATATCAAGATAGAAGGGACCCACAAGAATCATTGTAGTCCAACTCCTGGCCCTGCACAGCACAGCCCAAGAGTCACACCCTGTGCCCGAGACACTGTTCAAACACTTCCTGAGCTCTGTCAGCCTTGGTGCTGTGACCACTGCCCTGGGGAGCCTGTTCAGTGCCCAACCACCCTCTGGGGACAGAACCTTTTTCTTATATCTGACCTAAATCTCCCCTGAGACAGCCTCATGTCATTCCCTTCCAAACCAATTTCATATGCTAAAGCCATGCCAAGTAATTATCGTAAGGCACCGTGGCACAGCTGCCTCAAGTTCCTGTGTGCTCAGCATATCTTCAGGAGAGTTTTGCAGGGCTGCTTCTGGATGTTGCAATCACAGGAGAGCCCTGGGGATGCACAGCACACCTCCTGCCACAGCTGGGCTCCACCATCTCCTTCTCAGTGTGGGAGCCCCTGGCTTGCAGCAGCCTCCGGGATGCTTCAGGATGCATTCCCTGCCTGTTCTCACTCCACCTTACACCAAGAACCCCACAGTGGCAGTTCTTCTGTAGAATATGGGCAAAGAGGGTCACATTCTGCTCGTGTTTGTGCTGGGGAGGGCACTTCCACCACAGAGTACCCAAACCCAGTGCTGCAGCCATGTGGATCAACCCCCTGGCTATAACCAGTTTTGGTGGAGCCTGAAGGTATCTGCTCAGATGTGCAGAACAGGAGGCAGCTGCCAAAGCATAGAGCTGTGCAGCCCTTTGAGAGACCTTAGGGTACCCGAGATATTTTCTTAGGGCTTTTTAATGAAAAGCTGTAGGAGACCTGTAATTTTCTGGGTCAACATCTGGAAGCTGGGCAAGGTACCTTAGGGCCTCTCAAGTGCATGCCCAGGTTTAGGTGACCTAATCCTTCATGAAGAATGAGATTCATCTTGAAGATCAAGAGACCTGAGTCAAAGAATCTTCATGCAGGTGCTGAGGTGGGCAGTGTCTCTCATTCCCACCACTGCCAGGGGGGTGACTCCACTGCCCAAATACAGGAGTCTGGTGTACTCTGAAGTGCTGTAGGGTGTCTCTTCTGGAGCTCATGGCTCATGAAGGATGTCTCAGATACCCTGGGATGTACTGGATGGTAACAGATGCCTCATAAGGACACTGGATTGAGTGCCAGCAACTCAACATTTTCCTCATCAACACCCACACACAGACACCAAGGCGAGTGTGCCTCGAGCCAGATCCCACCCTGAGGTTTTGTGCTCTTCTGCAGCTCACAAGTAATGTTCCTTTGCTGCTCAGGTAGCTGCTTGTGCCTTGATTTCCCTGCACTGCACTTGCAAGTGCACAAGGGGCTGCACCTTAGCCTGGTGCAGGTTTCACCCTGATGTTAACAGGAGCAGGAACATGGCCCAGGCAAAGAGCAAATATAAGCTTCTGACCTCTGCAGCCAGAGGCAAAGCAGCATTAATCACCTTAGAAATGCACATAAATTCTATACTGATGCAATGATGTCAAGTAAACCATACAGAAAAATAGTTTTGTTGCCTATTGTTTTGAATTTATAGAAGACATTGCACAGATCACCATAAAATACTGGCAATTGGTTACATCTAAAATATGTGCTTGGAGTTTTTCAGAACCTACCTAAATACGAGAACAAAAGCCTTTTCTTCCTCAAAACAAACATAAAATGCTATCTAGTGTTGACTCTTTGCTACTGCAGTCTCACATAATTATTTCTGAATTAAACAAAACAAGCTGTGAAGCATTAAGGGGCTCAGCAACACCTCATGCTCAGGATACGGGAGCTTTGTCCTGTTTCAATGTCCACTCTGAATTTCTAAGGCCATATAAGAATGGCATATTGCTGGATTTCCTCCTCACAGAGGGAAAGACTGGGAAGAGAGATGCAGAATGAATTTCCTCCTGCAGAAGGGAAGTAAGACTGGGAAGAGAGATGCAGAATGAAAGATCCAACCAGCTGCTGATCCAGGCACCAGGGCTGGCTTAGCTGCACTCTCTCTTTTGACTTAGCACAGGATCACCTCTAGCTAGAAAACATCTATCATTTTTAATATACTCTAGCTGTGTGCGTTGTAACATTGAATTGCATGAAGTGTTTATATTAAAGCACTGAAATATATATTTAGCAAGAAATGTCTGCATTTAAAGCAGAAGAGATTGGATGGCAATGGACTGAAGAACTATGGGGTTCAGATCAATACTTAATATCTATCTTATGTGTTAGTTTGTTTTTGGGGTCATTTTTTAAAACCTCTTGCAAGTGTTTGTGGTTTCCATTCTGATATCTGAGTTAATTAAAGATCAGATCCTGCCTCCACAGCCTCTCTCTTGCAAGAGAACTCCTATTTGAGGCTGCTTTCCCACCAGCAGCTTTTCTGCCCATCAGCCCAGCGTTATGACATCTCAGCACGTACAAAAACACTTTCTTTAAATTGCCATCAGCCTTGCCTAGGACAGATCAAAACACCTCAGCTTCCCCCGTGTGCTGTGTCTCAGAAATGTCACTTTTATATTCAGCAGGTGACTCCCCAACTAACAGTTTCCATGTCCTTCCAGGGGGAGGGAGCAGAGGGAGGGAAGGCGGAGAGGAGATTCCAGCAGCCATGAACATGACTGCTCACATGCTGAATTTGCTTTCTGAAGCCAAATTTTCCTTTGCTGACTGTGAGACACGCTCTGCTTATGGCACAGATATCTGCCACTGCCCTGCCTGTGAGCTCAGGAGGGCTCCCAGGATTTGGGGCTCTTGGACTAGAGAGCATCACCTCAAGCTTTGGCCATAACACTTTTTTAAATTAGTTTTTATTGTGATTTGCGGAAGTGTATTTGTTTTTAGTCAGAGAAGTGCAAGTAAAGACTCAGAAACACTTTTCTTCCAAATTCCAGTTTTCTTCCTGATGTAAAGGCAGAATGGCCTGTGCACAACAGACATTGCTCAGGTTTCTATTGTTATCCTGAAGACACAAATGTGTGGTGAGAAGTGTAAACACCTGTGGGTCCAAGACCTCTCTCCTATCCCAGAAATGGATCAGTGAAAGAGCCAGTGGATCCGAGCAGAGAAAATGTCCCTACAGCTGCAAGGGGGAAATATTCAAAGTCCTTGGAGAAGACCAAAGGGTTTGGGAAAAGTTCCTGGCCAACAGGAGGGAATGCAGACAGGCAGCAGGAGCCTGCCAGGGCACACACCAGCCAGCCCTGGCACGCCAGCAGCACACAGTGTCCAGCACCTCTCACTTCAGAGAATTAATTCTTCTCCAGAACTTGGTGTTCTGTAAGCTTTGGGCATGGATGCCACACCACAGACAGAGGGCAAGGATAACCCAAGGATAACCAAGGATAACCCCAGCCTGGGCTGGGGCTGTGGTGCCAGCGCAGGAGCAGAAGGGGAGATGTTGTTTCACTTCTCTCGGAAAAAAGGAAGATTAACTGGGACAACCAGGATATATTTTGTGTCAGACTGGTAAAGTGGCAGCAGCCAGTCCTCATAACATGATTTCACTGAAAACAGTCTTTTAAAGGGTAACCCCAAAAGGCTGGAAAACAAAAAACAAACAAAAACTGTTTTATAAGCCATAGCACTCATCCTCTCTTTTTTGTCTTGGTGACCAAAGGTGAGATCCATGACATTTTAACTGTGTGGGTTGGCATTATGAGAGAAAAAGCCATTGGGGCTCTGAAGGCTGCTTGGGGAAGAATGTTACAAACCCTTGCTCTGGTTGTTGCAGCTCTTGTTGGAGACATGCTCCAACATTAGATAAAAAGACACATCACAGTGAATGGGTAATAAAAATACATGTGATAGAAACCCCTGCATGAAAAGCAGGAGAGGTGCAGTAACATTTCAAGGGATCCTTCTCAGCAATGTCATGTTCCAGGCTCTTGGAAGTCGATGAAAAGGCAACAAACTGTCTTGTCACGGGTTGTGATCTCCCACTGAGAATCCCTGGGGTGAAAATGGGGAAGGAAATATCCTGAGCAATAATAATACAGGCTTCCCAGCCCAGACACAGGCACTGCCTCAATATGTGTGAACTGATCCCCTGACCTGTGATTCTGAGCCTTTACAGAACAAAAAAGGCATCACGGAAAAAGTCTCTTTGAGCTGCAGACTTGCACATTTTCTAAGGGGAGACAGGCAGTGAAAATGAAGGTCTGTGCCAAGGTCTCAGTCTTCCCCTCATCAGTGTGGTCCCAGTTTCTGGTAGGTCTGTGCAGCACACAGACACTCACTCTGGTTCCCAGGGATAGAATCAAAGGATCAGAGCACTGTTAAGGTTGGAAAAGAGCTTTAGGATCAGCAAGTCCAACCATTAACCCAGCACTGTCATGTTACCACTAGCTCATGACCCTGAGTGCCACAAACACATACTTTTTGAATGTTTCAGGGCATGGTGCATCCACCACATCCCTGAGGAGCTTATTCCAATTCCTGACCACCTTTTCAGTGAAGAAATATTTCCTAATATCTAATCTAAACCTCACCTGGTGCAACTTGAGGCCATTTGAGATGCTTTGCAAAGAAACAGCTCCTGGAGCATGTCCATCATGGGCAAGCACTGACTTTTTTAATTCCTGAGCTTTTACTGAGTCCATATCACACACAGTGACTGCTGCAGGTGCAGATACAGGTCTCACCTGGTTGATGCAGTCCAATATTCCACCTACACCAGCTTAGATAGGTCAATTAAATATATTATGTCCTTAATCAGTGAAGATATGGTGGCAAACAAAGGGACCTTGGAAGGGGTTCTGAATTGCCCACTGAAAATATGAACCTCCCCAGATGACATTCTCCAGCCCTTTCCCTACTTCTGTGCTTTTTCTCCATTCATTTTCTGTTCTCCTCCTCCTCTTTAATTTCTGAGAAATCCCCAAAGTCTGGCAGCAAACCTGCTGCTCCTGAGAGCTTTGCTTTTCCTGCATTTCTGCCACCAGGGAAGCTCATCCCATTTGGGTAAAAACTGAAATATTGACACATGAAATGCTCTAAAGGAACTACCTCAAATGCCTGTGGGAAGTACCCTGAGCTCAAGAGCTTTATTCTGAGAGATGTTTTCCAGCACTTTTAAATCCTCCCTTGCTAAAAAAGGTCAAAAGCCAACCTGAAAATACCTTTATGCAGAGGCAACACAACCTCAGGGTGATTTATATCACTTTGAGACCAGAGCAGAGTTCCAAACCCCCTTCTCTAGGAATTAAGGGGGCCTTGGTACCTCACTGACAGCCTGTCAAAGAGAAGACACTGGGTCTGAAACAGCTCTTCCTCATCCCAGGCTGACACTGCAAAATGGTGCTGAGCATCCTGACTCCTCAGTTCCACAAGCCACTGGTTTTCTGCTAATTTTAGAGCATTTCAGCACCTTTCACCCTTAGGAAGCCCTTTCTTCTGACTGCTTTTTTGCTATATAATTGTTTTTTAAGCTTGTCACTGATACACTGCATTGGAGGAGAACCAAAAAATGATGCTCATTGTGGAAGGTTTAGGAGGAGGGAAGGATGACAAAGGTATGATCCTGCCCAGGAATTTTCATTCCTAATTGCCTACCTAATCTGCAGTGGTCTGGAGGCAGAAACTGGCTGCTCACAGCTCACATCCTGCTGCTCTTTGGGTGCAGATTTTATAACGGAAAGAATCCTGCAAATAACAAAACCTTGGGAAGGCAGCTACTCGCTGAAAGAGAATGAGTCACTGTGTTTACCCTGCAGACTGTGATGTGAAAGACAAGAAGCCACGAAAGGTCACAGAGGAGTTGTCTCCTTGCCACTTATTTTGTCTGTTCCCCCAACAAAGGCAAAGCCATCTGCGGTACAAGCAATGAAGCAGTGGTGACCAAAAGATTTCAAAAGGACATATGAAGAGTGCCAAACACTCTGGATAAAAAAGCCAGTGAACAAGGGGAGTCTCACAGCTCTTTGTGTAACCTTTACTCTGCTGTTAAGCGTGCCAGTTTATAGCAATTATGGAAAAGCCACTGATTGTATTAGAAATGTAATGACATTAGCAGGACTGTCACCGTGTTTGGAGCAACAGTTGTGAAATTAATTTTTTTCTTCATTAAGGAGATCCTTATTTGCATGATTAAAATGTCAGCCCAGATAAATGCATGTGCTGGAGAATGAATCACTGAGCAAAAATGCCACCTGCCAAGCCCAGAGAATAGGACAAATAAACAAGCAGCGAGGAGCAGCTCAAAACTTGATCCAGCTCCCAGTGGGAGCCGTTCCATCATCCTGGAGCAGCAACAGGCTCGGGGCGAGCGCCAAGGCCAGGGGCTCAGCCAAGAACCAGCTCAAATGCTTGGGATTTTTGCTTTGGCCACACTCAGCTATTACAGAAGGGAAAACTAAAGCCTAACAAAACCACACAGTCTCTGCTGTGGTTTAGATGGTACAAAAATCTGCTCCCATGAAGAAGGCAAAATATATGCTGCACAAAGTCACTCCTTTCCAACTGTTTGCTAAATCAAAAGCCCAGCCATGACCCTCTAATGGGCTGAAACCCATCAACTCTACCTGCTACTGGAAATCAGCGATATTTCCTATTTCCCTTCAAGCTCCACTCAAATACTTCCTAAATGAGACTAATCCACACCAAACTATGTGCCCTTGAAAGAAGTTCCAGGCTCAGAAACCGATGTACAGCTGTCCCCAAAAGTGCTGGGTCCCAAAAGACAAAATTGAGAATAATTGTATGAAGATCACTAAGTTGTTTGCCTTTTTTCCTGAAGCTGGGAAGGGAAGATGAAAAGATAACTGAGTGTCAAGGAGATAGAAGATTTTATCTGGTTTAAATAGCGCCTGATCCTGCAATAATATTTTCCCTGATAATTAATGCAAAGGGGGAAAAAAACGGGATAAGAAAAAGGTACTATTTTAAACTGAGTTACTCCTTTTAAAGTTCATAGACACTTTTAATATCTGGTTTTATCTATTTCTCATAGCAAATTGCATTATTTAAACTTTTGTCATTTAAGAAAATACAACAAAGAAAGTAAATTTGGTATTTTCTTAAAATTCCAGGGAAATGTGTTTGTTATTCAAAATTCTGGACTTTGATATGGCAAAAAAAAAATCCAAATTGGCTTTATATTTTGTTTTATGTCACTTGAAAACATCAAAAGCTGAAATGTAAAGTCATCTAGAAAAACAGAACACTTTACTCTGGAAAGGCAAGAACAAAAACCTTTTGAGGCAATGCAAGGCCGTGTCCTTGAGGAGCTGTGGGCACAGCCTAAAGAAAATTCCTTCAAGCAGTGCATTTCAGTGAAATTCTATTTGAAAATTGACAGCTCCTTCAAAATAACCTGTCAGACATCACCTGACCAGCTCATCACGCCCATCCTGGGGAGCAGAACTGCCCTGCAGTGACTCAGTGGCAGGACAGGCAGGACAGGCAGGACAGGCAGCTGCAGATGAGCTGCCAGCTGGTCACAGCTGAGCCGAGCAGGCACCAGTCCCCTGGAAATCTGCACTGTCCCCTCAGCCTCCTCATTTTCCTGAGCAGATCAAGATTGCTGGCATAAAATCCTTCTTCTGATCTTCTTCAGAGCAATATTCTCATCAACACCAGTCTATATTGTGTTTGACTTAAAAAGAATATGTTGCAAATGTACTTTAACACAGAAGCTTTTTTGGTTTTAATTACTCCACTGAATCAAGTCTTTGTATGCTAGAAAAATGCTGAGGATATTTCCAATACCATGAAAATCATCTGAACCAGGTATCTCTTAAGATTCCATAAGAAAATTTGCTTTATTTTTGTAAAAGTCAGGAAAGAACTGGCAATTTCGAGTCCTGAATACTGACTTGCATGTACCAATTTATTTCTAAAATGATCAACTTCAGTCCACCACCATGCAACACCACTCATGGGATGGAATAAAAATAAGGCAGAAGGAGACACAAACCACAGAATATAGGTCAGATTTCAGGTTTTCATGAGGATGAAATGCAATAGGTAGACTGGGAGGAGACAAGGGTTTTGCCAGTAGCTCAGTCTTGCAGAGAATAAGATGATTCAGGGTCAGAGGCAAGTTAATGGTTCTTCATTTCCAAGATAACAGAGAGATTCCTGTCAGCCTCATCAGACTTTTGTGAACCTTGGCTGCAGAAAGAGGAGTGGGCAGGAAACTGGGAAAAAAGTGAAAAAAAAAAAAAAAAAGTGGAAAAAACAGGAAAAAAAGTGGGTGTAAAACCAAGACTGACATGGCTTCATCCAAGACCTTTATCCTGTTTAACTTCTGCTGCTGCCCTTGCTTTCCATGAGGAATGGGTGGGGAAGGGTCAGCTTTCACAAACACAGCTCCCATTGACTCACTGCCCAGCAGCTGTACAGGTCAGACATGGCCCAGCTCAGCACATTTGTGGATCATGGACTCTCTTTCTGTAATTTCCTGAAGCCTTTAGATGAGACCCTGTGCATGGGCAGGCGTGGCAGAGGCAAAGTAAGGTAAGAATGTCATGGGAAACGGAAAAATGGCAAATTTTTTTGCCAGACTTTTGGAGTTTGGTATTGAATTTCACAAGCTGCCATCACTGCAGCAGAGCTCCAGCTGCTGCAGCAAGAGCCTCTCCCATGGGACCAGGGCATGGGGCTGGCACAGGGAGGGAGAGGAGGAAGGATGGAAGGTGCATGGTCACATTTCATCCCCTGATGGAGTCATCGCATCACCAAGGAGCTGGAGAAAGCTTTTTTGGCCCACATGTTTGATACAGAGAAAACCCTGCTTCACACAAGGCAAAGATGAGAGACCTTTGCTCTGAATCAGCTCCTTACATATAGGAAAGGTCTTGCTGTGGAGCCAAACAGCCTTTCCACAAAGGCTCCAGGGATTCTGGGGAGCTGCTGCCTTTCCAGGTGCATTAACTGTGTTTGCTCTACGGGCAGTGGCTCTCACTGAGTTCTTGTGGGGTTTCGACTGAAGCTCTGCAATGGTGCTGCCAGGGCTGAATGGAAAATAGAAGAACCAGCCCAGCTTGCCACCAGGCCTGCTAAACAAGAGGGCTTTGCCAGCTTTTCTATCATCTGCAACATCATGGCTTTGCACTCTGAACTCCTGCTGGGCTCAGTTTTCAACCTCTGCTTCTTCCTCTGCTTCAAGCCCTGCTGCTGCTGCTGCTGAACCAACTGATGCTGCAGCCAGGATCTCCCTGTGTGATAAAGAGAAGGTTTTTGCCTCTGCAGGAAATAAAAAGAGTTCCAGATGAGGGCTTCACCAGTGTTGGACTTGGTGCTACTCAACATCAGCGCAGGGCCTCTGGAAGAGTCTACCCTTGACCTACCAAAGTGAACTTGTCTCAGCAAAATCTGTTTGCAAAACTCACCGCAGAGTACATGAGGAAAAATTCCTGAGTCTGAGGAAAGACTACTGACAACATGAGCTCCACAAAAGACTTGCTCTCTCTTTCCTCTGCCCTTCCCAGCAGAATTTGATTCCTGGCTTTGGATCTTGACTTTGGTGCTTCCTGCCAAAGGCAGTGTCTGAATCCCCGCGTGCCCCGTGGCTCCTCTTGGCATCCTGGATCACGGGCTTGCCTGCTGCAGAGACGTGAGCTCATCCTCCTCTCCTGCCTTCACCGTGGCATTCTGAGAGCTGCAGACCAGTTTGCATCACCTCACACCGAGATGGCTCTGACAGACATCCAAGAACTGCTCTGCACTGTCAGGGACTCCAAGTGCATTTCCCAGCTCTGCAGGATCCTGGATGTACCTTTCACCACTACCAGGCACTTTTGCCCTGAATGTTATTTTTAACAGAGTGTTTCAGGATGTGAGATTTGATACTATCTTCTTCTGCTGTCATACAAAGTGGTAGGAAAGCCAACAAATCCTTATTACTTATTGGTTTTCAGCTAAGTTCAATCAATTTGTATTACAGAATGCTGGAAAAATGTTTAATTATTGCATCCTTCCTGACACCAGAGAGATGGAGGGATTTTTATTAGTATTGTGGCATTTATGCTGAAAAGTTTTGCAGCAACTTTGCAAAGGAAGGAAGAATGGTGGAGTGACATGCAGAACATCAGAGGATGCAAAAGTAAGCAACAGAGCAGAATAAAATACAATTGGTTGAACTACACAATATAAGAAAAAAAAAAGGCATAAAGACTCAAAACACTGTTTCATCCACACCTCCTATTTCTCCTGGTTCCCAGTAAGTGCCTTTTTTGCATTTTAAATTGTGCACTTTGCAGTCACTGAGTTCTTCCTCCACTGTTGCCACAATGTGAGGCCCATGAGCACATTCTCTAAAACTAGTTATGTTAGGGGGAAAAAAACCTGTAATAATATAAAAGCTTTCCTTGACCTTGCTGAATATTTGGATCGACATCTAATTGCTAAATGTTGCATGTTTCCCTAGAGACAAAACAACAGGAAGAAAAGCCACTGGGTTGTGAAGCTGGCAAAGCTATCTGCCATCTGCAGAAATTCAGCTGGGCCTCCAGCAGATAACACCAGAAGACAATACCTTGATTTTCCTTGTTTTTCTCTCCTCTTACACCATGGAATATCTTCTCCACTTAGAACTTGGGTCCCCATTAGTCTGACTGAGGACATATTTTCCTGGGACCCTGCTATTGTGAAATGCTGAAACTGATCTCTTCTGTGTATTTGTGGTAAAAGTCAACACCATCTTGAAATTCCAGACCAGAATAATTGCCTCTGGTGCTAAAAATGATCCTCCTGCTGTTCTTCAACTGGAAAAAGTGTTTGCAAAGCTCGTGCTGCAAGCACAAACAGTAGAGGTCAGGTTGAGTGTCTATTTTTTTTTTTGTAAAATCTCTTGATTTGGGACTCTTTAAGTGCATGGATCCCAGAGTGCAATGCAAGGCCATCTCTCACCTGGTCCATGTGTGAGGGTTGCAAGGCACAGGATGAAGATCTCCACAGGAATGACTTTGCTTCTGCATTTTAACAACAAGCTCAGAGCACTTTCTGTGCCTGGTGTTGGGATAGATTCAGGCAGTTCCACTTTGGAAATAAATGTCACATCCAGAAGCATGTCCATGTGCCCCAGGGACCTCAGTGGGATTCAGCACTGTGTGCCTCTCACAGGCTCCTTCCCCCACCAGGGGGTTTACACCACTTAGATCTTTCTGATTTGGTACCAAAAAAAAAAAAAAAAACAAAAAAAAAAAAAAAAAAAAAAAAACCTGCCAAAAGATTACTCTGGCCCTTGGGTTCCCAGGTTGCTGCCTTCTCCATAAGTAAATGAATGGCCTCAGCCACCACACAGAAGTGCTGCTGTGACAGGATGCTCATTGAGCTGGTGGCAGCACCCAGCACCCCCAGTCACGGAGCAGAGCTCCCTGAGGTTCCCCACATGACACCACGGGTGGCTGCTTCAAAGTGACTTGCTTTTCTTTTTCAATTTATGCCTCTAATTTGCTATCTAAATTTAAGCTTGTCCCCTGAGTATTTCTTCTCTACAGTCAAAGGTCAACATTTAGGGGGGGCAATTGTTTCTAAAACAAGTGGCTGAAGTGAGGTTGGCCGTGTTATAATTACATGAGTTTGTATTATGCAGACTCAATTCCCTTTGTGTCATCCTCTAGACTGTGGCAGATGATGGCAATGAAGAATATGCTGCTGTATTATATCCTAAAATTTCACTTTCCTGTTTTGGAATCTCACATGTCTCATGTATTCCCTTCTGGTAAATCCCTGTGCTCTGGGGAGCTGCCCCCTGGCCCATGTGCTAATGAGTACTTGCTATCATCAGACCCAGCAATCATCACTGACTAATCAAAACGGGTTACAGAGCAATTAAGAGGGAAAAAAAGCTCTTAAGAAGAATGCTGATGGTGCTCAGAAGCAGGTCCCACTTTCCAGCTGCTACCTGACATGGGGCTTAGAGGGGAAAACATGCAAAGCCTGTCCTGTGATGCCTGTTTCCCAGGCTGGACTGACCCACCCCACAGACACCCCTGGACAATGCACACCAGAGGAGCTCAGCACTGCAGGGAGGGATGCCATGGCTCAGCTTCCTCCAAAGCAGAGCCCAAATCTGGGCAGCTGTGCCCCAAAAGGAGCCTGAGGTGGGTGGGTGGCTCAGCTCCAGGTCTCTGTTGAAGTCAGCAAACTTCAGCTGAGATTTTATCCTCACTTTACAGTTTTAAAGCTGTTTGGAGGATAATGGCAGAACTGAGGATTTTATTATTTTTTTGCTTCCTTGCTTTCCTCACTGAGACAGTGTTTTAGTGGTAAAGCTGCCACTGCACCCAGAGAAAAGATATCAATAAAAAAATTAGCTAAACCCTCCATCCCAGAGGTAAAAGGAGTGAAACACAATGTTTTACTGTACTATCAAGTACTTAATATCAGCCATGCATTTATTCTTACAGAAATACCCTCTGAGTAGGATGTTTGTTCACATGCATCTGATTTACAGAGCACAAAGCAACCATAGTGGGTAAGATATCTGGGTAAGAGTCCCAGTTCACTGCTAATCTACACCAGCATCCCTGGGAGCAGGCTGTGGTTCTGTTCAGACAGGAACAGTGCTTAGATTTTCTCTGATCAGAAACAAACATATGTGCTTTAAGTACAGCCAGGAAAACAAGATTTCAAGTGACTTGCTCCAGGCCAGAAAAAAAAAAAGAAATTATGAGAAAATTGGGACTGAAACCTCAAGTATCTCAGCTTTGCATATAGACCACCACCACCAAGCAATTCCCTTTCCTCTCCCTCGGCCAGGGTGAATACACAATCCAGGACTGGATTCAGGCTGGCCTGTGGTTCAAGCAAGTTCTGTGCCCATGGTGGAAACCAGCCCAGCCTGGGCCCCCACCCTGGCAGCCCTCAGCAGGAACCTGCATGTGCCTCCAGACAAAGAATGTGGGTTTGATATGCACAGGACACATGGCATGATTCATCCTTCCACACTGACCTACATTGTCATTTATGCCAGAGCAGGATGGAAACAAAGCCCTTTTGGTCCTAATTTGGGAGTTAGGGCCAGCTTCCTTCTCAGCTCTAACTGATTGTGCGTGCCACGAGGCAGGCTGGAGGCACATGGCATCCAGGAACAGCATCCCTCCCCTTGTCTGCTGGCCTAAACTGCCGAGAATTTCCCTGGTTTGGAAGTCAAAAGGCCAGTGTTTGAAAGAGAAAAGCAGAGGAGCAGCTTAAAGCCACAAGAGCACAGCAGAAGGCTGAGGAGCAGCGTGCTGGAAGAGCAGCAGTGCTGGAGGGCAGCACTGAAAGCCACTGGCAGAGCTTTGTGAGGACACTGGCAGAAGCACTGACATCACACAGGACACTGTCAAGGCTTTCAGCCTCCTGTTTTATGAGGGTTATGCTTCTCCCATGGGCTACATCAACATGGAGGATTTTCTGAAATCTCACTGAAGCTCCACCAGCACCAGCAGTAGTAGTGCTTTGTTAGTAATCCTGCTTCAGCAAGGTTCTACAAAAATGAATATGGAGAAGAACCAAAGCATACTCTGTTTTATTAAACCAATGCTTTTTATTAGATATTCCTGGTGGGAAAAAGGATAAAAAGCTGTAGGGAACAGAAAGTTGTCAATGAAAATTATTAGACTAATGAATCCAAGTTTAACCTCTGTATAAACTGAAGTGAAGAATCACTCTCTGTCTACTCTAGGCAGCCAAGTAGAAGGAAAAACCTTGGAAAGAGGTAAAAGCACATTTGTTGAAGGACCCTGTTGAAGAAAGCTGACCCTATACCAACAGAGGTAGTGTGGAGAGGCATTTTGAATGCAGAAGCTGCTCCCACAAGGTGCCAAACATCCCTCAAGTCCTGCTCTAAAGCACTAAGCCCGGTGTGTCAGAGCCACAACCTGAGGAAGCAGGGGAAAGCTTCCTGATTTATTGGTGTGCTGGAAGACAGGGCAGAGGGCCAGCTGACGGAAAGCAGACAATCCTGCAGCAAGAGGCTAAATCCCAGGCAGAATCCAAACAGGGAGAAGAGATTCATCACTGCTAGTAGCTGGCAGGATTGATTATTGATCATGTCCTCTAAGAGTGCATGACACTGCCACATCGCACAGGGACAACGCAGATGGAGCAACGTGTCACCCCACTCTGCAGAGGTGCTGCAGCTGGAGGGGTGAGGCAGCTCTGCCCAGCACACTGTCACACCCTGCATGTGTCACAGCAGCAGGGCCACTGCAAAGCCTGACATCTGGCACGTTGCTCTGCTTGAAAGATGAAAGGGCAAGAGGCTTGATTCTGTGATTAATAGCTGGGAGCTGTCTGGCCACCAGCTTATCTGTAAGGTGATAGTTTGACTCTCTGCCTTTTTAGCTGATTGCTGCTGGTGTGTTTTAAATGTGTGTGTTAAGAAAACACTCCCTGTTCAGGCTGCAGCTCTTTCCCAAACTGAAAAAGCCCTCTCTAAAATCCTCTTGTGGAATCCTTGCTCTGAGTATGACTCAAAATGAGCAAACTGTTGTAGTTTTACCAGAGAAGGAGCAAAATTCCTGCAAGTAACAGCTTCTTGGCAGTGGTGAATGTGCTTCAGCACTGGCAGCACTGCTCTGCTAACAGCACCAGGCTCTGCAAATGACTGCACAAGTTAGCACCACGCTGAAATGAGAATTAAATGGGGTTGCTCTAGCAAAATAAGTTAATGTGATGTTGGGAAATATGCTCCAACTGATATGCCAAGCCCTCCTCTCCCCATGTGAAATCCTCTCCCTGATGTGTGTTTCAGCCAGGCTGAGCAGAGATCACACCTCCCTGTGGGTGAGCAGCCGCTGCCTCTCCCTGCGAGCCCTGTGCCACAACTGGGATTGCTTTCACCCATGTCTGATGCCAGGAGAAAGAGGTTTAGTGGCATTTTGCTGAATATGGCATATTTTCCTCTCAGAAAATCCACTTCCTCAGTCATTTTCACTTCTCCTCAACTTTTGCATAACTTGCTTTTTTCTAAAGTTAGCAAGGGAGCTTGGCCTGTGGCTTAACTCTTTCCAGCCCCTTTCCACGCCCCAGCCAAATGTGTGAGATAAAGGTTTATGGAGCTAAAGCAGTGGATCCCTACTTCCCTGGAAGTGTTCAAGGCCAGGCTGGATGGGGCTCAGAACAGCCTGGTCTAGGGGAAGGGTCCCTGCCCATGGCAGAGGGGTGGAACTGGATGATCTTTAAGGTCCCTTCCAATCCCAAACCATTCTGTGGTTCTGGGATTCTGTGTTTTAACACCAGCACAAACACACATCTTGTTTTGACGAGCTGAGTTGCAATGGATTTTAACAAATAACCTAGGATACTTCTTCCAAGGGTTTTCTATATGCTTAAAAGCAGATTGCAAGAATTAAAATAATATTGGAGCTAACAAACCAATAAGTAATTGAAACCACGTCAGCTCTCACCCTGCATATGCAGACACCAGAAGCTTTTGCCTGCATCCATGCAACTGAAAGATGTTGTGTCTCTTATTTCAGGGTTTTCACTTTTAAATGCCCATGATAAATGGTGCCAGTGAAAAACAGGGCAAAGAACTGTGGTGAACTTTGGGATGTACCAGGAATACAGCTTGAGTCTTCTGACTGGTTTAAAAATCTTAAGCAATGCAGACAGCAATTACAGCTGTGCTAGAAACTTCATTCTGATACCAGAAGAAACCTGCAGTACCAATAACATCTTTGAAAGCTTGTCAAATCATTTTCTTAGTTTTTAATTAGCTTCTGCAAAAGGTTGTGGCTTAGAGCTTGGAACAGAGAGCTGGGAGTAACAACATCCAAAGTCTATTCCCAGCTGTGGAAGTGACAGGAGAGGCGGCTCTGGGCCACTGGCTGCAGCCCCCTGGCCCAACTTCCACAACTGTAAAAGGGGTAAAATCATACTTACTGCTCAGGGACAGTGTGAGACCTAATTAGAAGTTTGCAAGGAGCCCACTGGTCCTCCAATGAATTGTGTGGGGGAAATGAACAGTATTATCATATGGGTAATGAGCTCTCACAAGACAGGGACTCCTTTGTTCAAAGAAAACAGCTTCTGCAGCAGCAGCCAAGATCCAGCAGAAGTTTATTAGAGAAAAATAAGTGTTGCTCATCTCTGTGTAACTGAGAATTTATTGCTTTATATTAGGAGGATTTATCTGCAACATATTGCATTCCTCAGAGTTTTTACCTTTAGGGAATGACTTAGGAATAACTCCTTAATGCCTAGTTTTGTAATGAAAATTAACTTTAGCTATCTTATGAATTGTTTATCTTAAGTCTGCACAATCAGTCTGATTATAAAAGTCTAGTGTTATTCAAAAGACTGCAGAATCTCAGGTGAGTAGATGAATATTGAAAAGATACCAGGGACATTCTGCTTTTCTGATTCTCTTCCACTCATGTGCCCATTTCTCATATGAAGAACAGGAGTGTAATTGCATTGCAACTTATTATTGTCTCACAGAAGAAGCAATTACTATATGTATGAAAAGATCATTAAATATTTCCACTGGTAGCCATGAATCATGCCAGAAATATATTACTATCATACTGTATTTTCATTACATTCCCCACAAGAAACTTGGTCAACAATTAATTCCAGCAACAGCATAAGAATAGCAAATAGCAAATTAAAGAGTAAATAGCAAATAGAATATCATTTTTTCAGTCATCCTTACTTGCAGACTGAAATGAAAAATGACATGACAAGAAGCAGCTGAAAGATTGGAATTTCTTAGTTAGCAGAATAATCTATGCAGAGCTGAGTGACTATAGGGGTGCAGCCACCTGAGTGAAATGTGGGGCTGTGTTGGTGCAGCAGTGAGTCCCTGCGGGCTGAAAAGGTGAAGCAATCAGTCCAACCCTCTGGTTTCCACTGCTGGGAAAAAAAATAAACACTGACATCCCTCCTCCCACCCACACAATGCCACCTGTACCAGCTGCTCAAGGCAAAAGCCCCAACAGCTCCAGCACCTTGGGGTGCTGTGTGCTCACAGTCCTGACCAGGACACAGAGGCCCCTGAAATATTTGGAGGTGGTGGTAAATGGTTCAGTCACTCACTGCTTTGTTTCTCTCTACTTAAACTGTATTTTCCCTCTACTCAAACTGTATTTTCCCTATTTTTATGCCTTCCCCAGTGATGACAGGAAATACCAACAGGTTTTCTGTGTAACAAGAGGCTACATGCAGCATTCCCACACCATCCCAGCCTCAAGAGCAAATTGCACAAACAGTGCCAATGTATGACATTTATGAATTATGTATGAACTTTATGTTGCCACAGGGCCAGGGCAGCCACCAGCCCAGCAATATCAGCCTTGTGCCCTTCCTGCAGCACCTTGCATCACCTCGCTGGACTGGACTGCCCTGTCTGCCCGCTCAGCCCCACCACTGTGACCACAGAGAGGAAGGAGCCTGGGAAGAAACCACCGTGGCCATGGAGGGGCTGCAAAGCAGACACACTCTGCCTCAATTCCTTTCCCAGGCAGGCAGAGAATCTTGTCTTCCCAGAAAAGTGCTAGTTCAGAGCAAAACGTCTGTGGGGTCAGTGGCTGCACCAGATGAGGGGAGGGGGAATGGGAGGCAAAGGGAGTCCTGAATTCCAAGGTGGGTGGTAGAGTAAAAGAGGAGAGAATGGCACCAGAGGAGAAACCCCTGAGCCTCAGATGGAGAGGAGGATCATGAACAGACCCATAACAATGTCTTGTGCTGCAGCATCCAGGAGGCAGCGAAGTCTCCCAGGCTCCAATCTGCCAGAGAGGGCTGCTCTGGCTCGGGGGAGAGGCAAGGAGCAGGAGAGGCACTCAGGACATTTAGGAGAGAAGCTGTTGTAGTTAATCAGTGGAGACTTTTCATTATCACACCCAGTGGCAATGCCCACTTGGTTGCAAGATGTAAATCTCCACCACTTTTGTAGTAGACAATGGGAAAACACTACATTTTTTTCCTCCTCTGAAATGTTAAGAGAAGCAGGACAGCTTTGTAACTCTCACAGCCAGATTACTTAACAAGAAACTGCAGGCAGTTATGAAATAGGTGTAACACAGTGTGCCAGGGCTCCCAGCGTTCCACATGCATTAATCAAAGACAAGTCAGAACCACGATGGCACCAGAGCCATCAAGGGAGCTTTGCCTGCATTTGAAGACACACATGGCAGCAAAGTCTTCCCTTCCCACTGTTGATTTCCAGCTGTTTTGCAGTTTGCCATAACTATAAAGCTTGTGGCCTTTCTCTGCTCTTCCAAGCTATGTAACCACTCCAACAAAACAATTAACATGAGGCCAGTTTTGCATTGGCATTTCAGCAGAGTTCAGCTGTGATCTTCCTTATTTTTGTCTGGATGTGCTTACAGCTAAATTCAGCACCTGCATGACTACAGCCCTCTAGCAGTGTGTTTACCTTGTGCATGTCCATCTGCTGCACATAAATGCACACCTGGTAGAGGGAAAGCTTGCCTGAATGGCTCCTTTAGTTTTCTTTTGGAAGGAATCACAAGACAATCAGGGGGAATTCAGCTTGATGCCACTGTGATGGCAAAATCTGCCACTTCAATGTGAATAACAAATGGAATACCTTTGTAAGTGAGTTGTAGAAACTGGAGGTGAAAAGTTCTGAATCTACCTCCTATTTTTATCATTCATTCATGGAATGTGTCCTGTTTGTCCCAAAATTAAGACATAATATCCACTTAGTGTAGCAGAGAATGCAGAACAACTCTCTTGTATGACCAGTACTTAAATTTTGTGTAATCTTGTTTAGATTCAGGTCAATGTAATGGGATCTATTCCAGATTGACACAGGCATAAGCACAGAACTGGAGCTTAAGCTGAAAGCCTCAGGGTCCTTCTTTCTGGATCTCTACAGCTATTCTACACCTCAGTCTGGAAGATGTGATGAAAGTCACCTACAAAGCCAAAAAAAGTTTCCTCTTTGCAAGCAGTTAGTGCAAACACTTCAGCAGGCAAGTATTGGGTAACCCCTATGACTCTGGTGATGTTCTGGTACATCTCTGCTTGGAAAACAGACAAGTCAGCATCAGAATGTTTCTGCTCTAACAGAAAAAAAACCAAACAAACAAAAAAAAAAAAACACCCAAAAAACCAAAAAAGAACCCACGAACTAGATTATTTGCAGAACGGTTCTTGTAACAAATGTTTTAAGGAAAGAAATTAGCAGGTCAACAGATGAAAATGTGAGAACATTTCTTTTACAGCATTTTCTAGCCTTCCAGTTAGTCTGCTTTTGAAACTAAATGATATTCATCCCTGGAGATCTTTCTTACTACATTTTAGATCTTAAGAAACACATATTTTCTGTTACTAGTAATTTTTGCCTTTCCTTGAACTTCCACCCTCTGTTCTTCTGGCATCAATCATGTCCTCATGCAATGTTTACCTGGTGCTTTTTTTTATTACATATTTTTGGGACAGTCTGGGACACCCACTGTCTGTTCTTCTAATCTGATGAAACTGCTTGTGGTGTTCAAAGAACACGGAGAGTGCTGACGACAGCCACCCTAGATCAAATCAAAGCTCCTGCTACTCCAGGGTCTGACAACAGCCAGTGTGTCAAGAACAGCACAAGCTTGCATGGTTTGTCCTCTAGAATATTTTTCTAGCTTCTAACAGCATCTGGTTTAGGAATTTCACGAGCAGAAATGTTGTTTTCATATTTAGGATGTACATTTCTTCTAGCTGTTTGTTTTATCCTTCTCGGTCCTTATGAAGGACACACTGCAATAGATTGTAGGTTCCGGATTCTGGGATAGAAAACTAAAACAAGTAATATTTTTACTGTTATGTAAGTGGAGTCTCATCATCTATGGTTATTTCACGCCTAGTGAAGAGAACAAGACTATGCTTAATTATTTTCAGATTTACAGAAAGCAGTTGGGCTCTTCAGGTTTGGATGCTGGTGATTCAGTAGCCAGCTTCTTCCCCTGAATCATTAAAAACATTGCCTCAGCATGTGAATATTGCTGCAAGCATCAGCCTTAACACTGAATAAAAACACAAAGTTCTCAGCACTTTGAGACTTTGAAAAATAACTAATCCAGCTGGAGTGTTGCTAGCTTTAATTTCCTTTGCCTGCACTGCTGAACTCATCTTACTGATGGTCACATAATGCTCAGGTTTTGTGCTCAGCTGCCACAAGGACCTGCCCTGTTTGGTGACTGCACTGCTCCATCCAAGGGGAAGCCATTTGTGAGGAAGCTCTACAGAGCTGTACTTGCAGATAAATTACTGCATTCATTAAGACCTCACTCCATACCCGGTTTTATGACTTCAGCACCAGCTCTAATTACTGAATGGATTGAACAAGCTAAGCATTCTAGCAACCTGTTATTAAGATTACCTGAAAACACAGCTGAGTCTGGATATTAGAGGTGTGACCAACTTAGCTACAGGAAAAAAAAAATCTAAATGAGAGCAACTCCTCCCCTTCCATCCAGTCTCACCTGACCTCTGCTGATCTGTCACACCCTTACAATTTTAGCTGAGGAAGATGAAACTACAGAGGAAACCATGAGTTATATGTGATTCAGTACCAGAACAGTAGGACAAGAGGAGGGTGTCCAGGTTCCTTTATGAGTGTGCTCTGTACACAAAATCCTTATTTCTGTCACCACGCTGGCCATGCTCACTAGTCAGCCTTGGAGTTGGTTCTGTCAAAGGAAAACACGTCTTCACGAGCCCATCGTCTCCTGCTAGAAAGTGCCTGCCATACAAGCTGCTGCAAAGCTGGCAGGAGATCAGTTTGCTCAGCCAGGAGCTGCAGAGTCACTGACCACGAGCACTCTCACTGCAGTGGTGTCAGCCCAGCAAGGGCCAATAAAATGCTGCTGCCACGGGCATTTGATTCTTGCAAAAATAGGTCATCCAGGAATACAGGCTGCCAGAAGCACACACAGGCAAGTAAACAACTTGTGGATGTGCGTGGCAGAGTGAGGAAATATCCTGAGAAGCAGGGCCAGTAATTCAGTGGGACAAAGAACCCTGCTACCCCAGGATTGCAATCGCTGGACTGAAGTCAGTGTGGATGTGACCAATGACATCAATACAGGACTGGACTCCTGGGACTTAATTCTGCAAGGCATCAAGCACTCACGTACACTGCTGGGAGTGCTGGCCTTCCTCGGAAAGCCCAGGAGTTTTGAAGAGTCTGAAATTAAAATAAAAACAAACCTGCTAGTGCAGATACTTAGTGAAAATGAAAGGCCCACAAAGACAAGGATGCAATACATGAGTTAATTACTTCTCATCTCCTTTCAACAGAAACATTACAGGCTGGTTTGACGAATTGCAAGATTGCAAGAGCACAGCTAAAGATGAGATAACATCTCTATTCAGAATATCTCTGGAATAATAAAAGATAGAGATAACAAGGCAAATACAAATCTGCAATTTTTTTTTCCAATTAAACAAAACAAATTAGATCCTTTTTGTTGATATCACTTTAATGAGGAGTCTATTATTTAAGCACCTAAACATTTAAAATTGAACTGATGACCTGCATTTAGACCTAAACTCACCACATTCTAATTAGTTAAAGTAAATACAAGTTCAAGCAGTCCGTGTTTGCTGCTGAAGGTGAAAAGGAAAACCATTTTGCTGGGAAACACATGGAACAGGATCTTGCTGTTGCCATGACCAGGTTTCAGAAAGATTTCAGCCATAGCCATGACCAGGCTGTAGCCATGACCAGGTTTCAGCCTTGCCTACAAGCACAGGGTACCAATCTCCCCCAGTTCTGTACAAACTAAATTAAACTAATTAGTAACAAAGTGGTTTATTTAAAGTTGGAAATCTCTCCTCTGCTGGTGGTGTAAGGAGCAGAGATTGTTTCCTCAGCTTCTGACAGCTGAGGGGCTGCCACCACGGGTCCAGGAGCATAAATAAACTCAGTTTATGCCAAGATAATGCAGAAAGAAGCATTCTACCTCTCTGCTGCTGCAGAGGTTGTGGAGGGACCTCCACACAACTGTGAGTGACAGAGATGATCTGCTGATGCACTGGAGGGAGCCCTGGAACTGACAGATGTGCAGGCAGCACTGCTGGGATCAATACAGTCTCCTGGTCCAAAGTCAACTTTGCACATGGTGAATGAACTGAGGTCAGTGCATCCCCAGCCTGGTTAATCCTCAAGCCAGACAAGCCAAGCGTAGATAACTGAGAATTGATTTCCCCATTGAAGGGACAGACAAATGGCTACAGGCTCTCCATTCAGCTTATGATCCACAAGGAAAAGTACAGCTTCTAATTATTATCAGTGATAAAGAATTATTTATGTTGTTGTGAGGGATAAAAAAAACACCCCACAAAAATAACACAAAAGATAATGAAGTGGCCTGTTTAGGACATGGCTTCTTGTTTGGTGATTTGAAAAGCAAAGCAGTGCTACTGTGGCAGATAAAGAAGCCTGAGCTGTCTCTCAGAATAGCATATCCTGCATAACTTGACACAGATTATTGGGTAAGCAGAGAAAAGTGAATTTACTCTAGCTCTGAATCCTCCCCCTTTCAGTCTTCTCAAGAGGTGAAATAATGTCTGCTGGCATTACCAGATGGACTAAATAAGGGAAGGAAATAGGAAATGAGTTTGGAAAAACTACGGCTCAGGCAGTTTGGGGGAAAAAAAATGTGCTTACCAGCAGACTAGGTCACTAGTGACACTGGTATTAGGGTTTGTTGTGTTTGCTCTTGGTCTTTAGTTATATGCTAAAAAGCTACTCCATGGAACTGTGAATGTAGGAAGAAGAGCTGTTTTATGTGTGCTAGTTTGGAATAAAAGACTCAGTTTTGGGTGTTGTTCTCTTGAGCAGCTGAGTCGGTGGATCTGTCCCTAACAGCTGTCCAGAGGAGGATAAAGTTTTGTTTGCCTTTCTTGAAGTGCTGCACAACAAACTGTAAAGCAACTGCAGGAGACAAATCAAACAGGATTTTGGCTATTGGGACCAACTCTTTGTAAAAGACTTAATCTACAAATTTTATACCTTAGTGAAAATTCAGGTTTTCCCAAAAGAGAGGATTGATCAAATCTACAGCTGTGGGTTTGCAACAGAACCTGGGCACATCCCTGCAGGTCAGAATCAGTCTGGGCAGTAAAAAAAGCCTTTGCAGCTGCTTTGCCAAACATCATCACCTCAAGCCTAGGTCCAAATTATTTTATGAATGCTTGGTTTAAGCAGAAGCTCTCATCCAGCCATTTCTCTAGGGCAAAAGGCCAACCATGTTTCCACTGGTCATAAATACTCCCTGTTCTTGCACTGCTGCCAGTCTTTTTTCCATGGTGCAGAGCAGCTTTTCAGAAAGATTGAGTAAAGTTGTTTGATGGACAGCATTACAGAAAATTAAGTTTTTAATTATTTTTCAGCCAGTCTATATCTGTTCCTGAGGAATGGTTTATTGCAAAAGCAATGACACGCTCCAGTGCTTGGGAAGAGTTAAAGACAAGCTGCTGTGCAAGTTTGCTCCTCACGAGGAGTGTGTGTGCCAAACCTTCTCCCAAGCCTTGTTCTCTCTATTCCCCTGGGAAAGACATTGATGGACACACTTCACCTTCAACATGAAATAACAGCAGACTTTATTTCTGCAGAGAATCCAGATACGTTATGCAGGCAAGAACATTAAAGCATGCCACTAATTCTTACATTATTTATTATAGTGTTACATCAGTTGAATTAAAATTGAGTTGAATTATCTGTAAAATGTACACTTAGCCTAGACTAAAAGATTCATTCCAGATAGAGGAAGTCTTTTAAAAAAATTGTAGATTTCCTTTTTCATTCAGCAGAATTTTTCATGAATGAATCTTTTGGAACAAACCCAAGTCTTTGCTTTTCCCATTGAAATTTATTGGTAAAGGGTATTTCCTAATACAAAGCTGAAGGTGAATGTCCTCTCTGAGCAAATCAAGTTTTGGACTTTACACGTGATTGAAAATTTGAAGCGCAAATTTACCTTTTTCTTGTGGGGAAAGTCATTGGGCAGTTAGACATTTCTGACTGGCTGCCAGTCCTAACACCAGACATTCATGACAGGATTTCTCTTGTGAATGGACAATGCTTTGCTTTAGCAGATCCAGACAGGTGAGCAGAAGCACAAAATGACACATTCCTTCCCCAGCCTCATGAAAGCTTCGCTGCTACTTTAATGACTCTTCAGTAACATCCCAAGACCAAACAATAGAACAAGTTCTTCCTGTCCAGCTCAGAAAAGCATTTACAGGACAGTCAAGGAAATACATAGATAATCTAGGTTAGAAAGCTTTGTCCAAACTCCAAGAAAACCAGATGCAAGTATTCAGAAAACACGGTGTTGGTGTGATAAAGGTCTGATGGAGAGTCAGGAATGTTCCTGGGATAGTCACACAGAGATCAGCAGTTTCACTAAATGCAGGACCCAGAGAAAAGGCAAGACTTGAGGGAGGAAGTAATTTCCATGGGTGGCTGCCAGAAGATGAGGACTGGGTGTCATGGTGTTATGATTACAGTTTGTTTACACACAAGGAACAGGAAAAACACTGCAGAGAAATAGGATTGGTGATCACAACATCACAAGGAAGACTGTCTGTATGTATTTAGTTTGCTCACCAGTTTCAAACTGGGGAAGGGAAGTGGTACTGTTTTTAGCCTGTTTTCCTAATGAAAGGAGATTTATTTAGCCTTGCTATATTGACAAATATTCACTTTCCTACTTGTCCCATACATTTCAAACCACTGGACAATTTTAAACATTTTTACAGCTGGATAAAGCTCACTATGAAATAAAGTCCAAGATGTTTTCAGAATGAAGACAGAAAGGAAGAACACAGAATCATTTGTGTTTTTATGAATTCCAGTTATGCGTGACTGAGGGAAATACTCAACATGAGCTTACAAGAATCCACAACAGCAAGTGAAAAGATGATAAAAATTTATACTCAGTTTGCCGTCAGTTGACAAAAAAACCAGGGTGAGTGAGCTCCTAGGGAGCTACTGAGCACATGCCTGGTGGAAGGGCTGGGAGCTGAGACACGCTTTCCACGCAGGGAGGGCAAAACAGGCAGGGGCACCACTGACCTCAGCAGGCTCCACGCTTCTACAGCTGCTTTTCCTCACTCACCACACTGCTCACAGGGATGGATGAGGAGTGGATTAGACAAGGGAATGGACACAGCCAAAACCTGCAAGGCCCCCTGCTTCCCAGAATGATGGCACGGGGAGATCCACGAGCACGCTGCAGGGACGGGCAAGGGGATTGACTCTGCAGGAGCAGAGATAGGGCTGAGCACCTGGCCAATGAATGCTTGCTCAGAGGCAATCTGAGCTTCAATTCCCATGTCATAAAGGCAGGGAAAAAGCTGTGACTGGCAGTAAAGGATGGGGAGCAGTGGAGGAGGGGATGGCTGAGCTGTGGTAATCAAAGGCTTTGGCACCACAGCTGGTATCAGTGAACCCAGTGGAACTGATGACTAAGCAGGATACCAGGTGGTGTAAGAGCATCAGAGCTTGGCCTTATGGAGGTGAAACTCTGAATTATCCTTATTTCTTTTTGGATAAAACAGTAAATATTTGAACCTGGAAGAAATATAGTGAGAATTTCAAACAAGACAAATAATTGTAAATAAAATAAACCCCTCATGTACTAAAGTTTTTTTTCTTAGTCCTACAGGCAGACTCTTGTTCTGTTCAGGTGTGTATGAAGCAATGGCTCTATGAAACTGTGCAAGTCTTTCAAGACCAGCCAGAGTAAATCCATTCCCAATAAAGAATTCCCAATAAGCTGTGACAGCTACAGATAAACTTTCAGAAGCTGAACTAGGTCTACACAACACCTCAGCTGTGGAGTTCAAGTTCCCTTCTCCTCATGCCACAACCATTTTTAATAACCTTTGTTCTAAGAAAAGCTCAATTACCTATTAACAGCCTCTTCAATGATAAATCTTTGGAATCTCTGTATATGTGTGTGGATATTTATAGTGTACTTTGGAGCTAATGATAACATATGCAATAGTCACCCCATAAGGTTTATGCAAGGTATTTATTTTATATATACAAACACACCTTCCATGAGCACCACAAGCCTGCAATTTTCAAAACACCTTGAGGTATTTGGACCTACTAATGTCCACTTAGGCAATTTCTACATCTGTGGAAAACTCACCCTTGATATCCAAAGGCACTTTGGTAAAAAAATACCATTTTATTAACAGGGCTAACCCAGTGGAAGTCCAACAGTTTTGAACTTGCAATCAGTGAATAAGGCAGAGTGAATAACCCCTTCATGGCTGTAACCATGCTGGAAAATATAGTCCATCTGTAATTAGAAGTAAATATGGCCATGACAGTTAAATTAAATCCACTTTATATGATCTGACCATAAGAAGTGGCTTCGTACTTATCAATTTTATTTAAGCCTTTACATTGCTGGGCTGGTGTAAAAGCCCTTTATGTCAACAGGAGTCCAGCCCTCTTTGTCTTCTGTGCATGCAAGTATAGCATTGCAAATATTTACCCAATTAGACAGTTAGCTCCACCCGAGTGGGAACAAACAAAAACAACTGCTCACAGCATTCCAGAGAAACAACACAGCACAAGAACAGATTTCTGCATGCAAACACAGGCAACCAGCTAGCCATGGAACAGCAAAACCAGCAGATTCTTAAATGTTAAAAATCAGGGGCAAGGTCTCTTTGATAACCACAAATCCTCGTGCTGCTGATTCAGACATAGGGGAAGTTGTCTGGCTGATTTTTCCAGTTGAGATTCCTCCAGTGCATGTGAGAAAAATAAATACATATTCAGCTGAATAGGTGCCCAGGCTGGCTGATGAGAAGACCAGCAGCTTCTCAGATGGGATGCATAGAGTTTCTGGCTTCTCAGACAGCACAGAAAACCATTCATCTTGAGATGTTACATATTGGTTTCTTCTGTTTTCTCTGACAGGGTTATTGGATTTTATTCCCGGTGTTTTTTCTCTCTTGCCGGATGTGGGACATTATTGAGCAGTAACACCCAAGAGGTTAATGCCTGTCTGCCCTGGGATCTTTCTGCAATCACAGTTTGCAGCCTCTGCAACAGACGTGAAGGCACCAACCTCATCTTTACAAATGTCACGAGCACCTGACTTTGTGAGGCAATTCCCAAACAAACCTGGGCAAACAGTGAGACCTGGGTGAGTGCTGCACCCACAAACCATTCTGTATGACAACAGGGCAGAAACATATAGCTGCCCTCTGACCTCACAGCCTGAATCTATCCTTCCTTCCCTCTAAATAAAGAAAGCAGAAGCTTTTGCTACAGTCAGAGGACAGAAATGGGCACTCCCAAGGCCAGCCCAGACAAACTGGGATCTCAGCAGCCTCTGGAGATATTATTTCCGCCTGCTCGTCCAAGGGCAAAGCTAAAAGCAACAGCTACTAACTTCAGCACATTACAGGCATTAATCATGCAGAGTGCATGATCCTGAACCAAGGATATTGTGACCTGATGTGTTCTGAACTTCTTCAGCACCCTGCATAAGCAACTTCCAAAAATATGTCTCAATAAGCAAATGAAGCTGGCAGCACCCAGCTCAGATCATTAATGAGGTTAAGTCTGCCTGGCATTTGATTTGATCTGTTATAGAACCTGTAAAAACAGTAAAATGTACAGTGGCATATTTGAAGCTGCTGTGTAAGGTCCAACCCTGCAGTGCAGTGATAGCAAGAGTTAAATTAGTGTATAGCTAGAACAAACTTAGTACTTAATTAGTCCTTTGGGTTTGCATGCAAGTGGCCTGATGTCATTATTACAAGTGTGTCCTTTTATGAGTAAAAGCTGAAGGGTTTGGCTTTACATAAATACATTTTTCAGCATAAACTAGCTTCAGCAGTTTCTAAAGTATCACTCCAGGCAAAGTTGTAGTCTTCCCATATGCTGCACATTTTTAACTTAAAGTTCAGCTTGGCAATCTGAAACCACGTCTGACAGCAATTTTTCCCACCAAGGTAGAGTGAGCTGCATTTAAGAGCACTGATGTAATCAGTGACATGGGAAACTTAAGATTTTGCCTGAAAATCAGCAATATTTACAGTGCTAATCATGAAGCAACATGTAAGCCACAGTTCCACACCACATTATGCACTAGCACATGTGCACGTTCTCTCTGTGATGCTTTTCCTCTGCACTGGTCTTCCTGCTTGTATGGGCAGCTTTACATTGGAAAGATTTTCCCATTATCCTGCTCAAACCCAAGCCAGCTCCCTGAATATATATCAATAGAATGATGGGGGGGAAAAATCCTAGGTAGGTTAGCTCCAATTTTCACATTCTCAGGATGGTAGCCTGGAATACTGGCAGTATTTGGGCACTGACCTCTTTCATGTAGTCATAATGTTGTCCTTTAAGATAAACTACAGATGTCTTAAAGGCCTCTTTTTTTTTTCCTTTTTTTTTCCCTTTTTTTTTTTTTTTTTTTTAATTCAGTGTGAATTGGGCAGAATTATCCAATGTGAAAAGCTGTGGAAGAAGGTGTTTTCCATATGAGAGGAACAGCTCTAAAGCTCCTGGCCGTTGTGCTCCTGAGTTGAAGGGACATGAGGATGTACAGACATAACCAGAGTGATACTGAGTATATTCCTGGTACCCACAGCTGTGCTGTTTATAGTTATTGCCATGGTGAGGATGGGAGAGCAAGGGGCAGAGCCAAGGAGCTCTGATCTGATTTAGACCTTGACCATCCCATCAGACATCAAGGCTGCAGCTCTCCGAGGTGGGAACAAAGTGAGGAGAGTTTGGAAAATGAGGATGCTGCAGAGCTCCTTCCTGTCCTCTCTAACTACTCATTCCAAGCTGAGCATTCCACATGTCACTGCACGTCTCCCCCACTGCAACACCAAGAAATCTAAAACCTGAAGCAAACTGGAGTACCACTTTTGGGGGATTTCATGTTTGACCCTAAGAACTAGCATATGGATTCCAGAAGCATCCTCCTCAGGCACATATGACAAGAGTAACTGGGAGGGCTGCCTACCTCAGAGGAAAAGTGCTGGAATTAAGAGGCATAAGAAGAGGGATGTAAGAGGAAGACAGTTCACACTGCAATCCTTGAGGGAAGTTCCTTTTTATCTTATGTGGGAATGACTGAGTCCAAAGTCACCAAACAAGTGAAAATCATTTAATCTTAAATCAGCCATGGACATGCTTGTCTGAACACACACCTTGGAGGTGCCTTTTTGCAAAGGACTGATATTATGTAAGGACTGGTGATAGAAATGTACCTAGTTTTCTTTCTTATGCAAGCAATTTTTCCACCAAGAAATAAATGCATTTAAAAGACAATGTTCCTCTTGCTTGGTGGTTTATCATGATATTTCTGTTTATTTCATCTACTTAGTCTCTAATCTTTAGTCTACCATGACTTGGACTACTATAATAAGACACAGGCCACCCCCTCAGATGACACTTGACCAGCTACTGCTCTAAAAAGTCATTACAGTCAATAATTTTACCCTCAAGGAAACCTGGTCCATAGTGCCCTGCTTTTTATGTCACAGCTAAAGTTAAAAAAAAAAAAAAAAGATGGAAGCATCACTTCTAATCAGTAACTTTAAAGGTCTATACATAGTATAAATCAATGTATAAATGGAAATGAGGAAAGATTAGAATATCAACAGTTTAAACCACACCTGGATAGAAGAGCTTGCCTCAGTAATGATGCTCACACCAGCCTCACAAACCTACTGGCATCACCAAAGAAGTAACTTTTTCAGCAATATAAGCAACAAACAGTATTTTTTCATAATGAAGTTTAGATTAAATCACCACTTTGAATACCAAGTATGAACTCACTGAACTCTCTGCTACATAAATATGCACAACTATGATGATGAATGAAGTCAAAAACGAGGCAAAGGCACTGCCTTTGTGTCAGGACAGAGGTTCATTGTCAGGGAGTCGGTGCCCACAGCTGCATGTGGGATGTTGGCTGGCTAATTATATGATAGCTGTTACATGGATTTATAGACATTTGGAGACAGCAGCCTGCACAGAATTGTTCTTTCTGTTTTGTTCTGGTAAAAGAAAAAGCAGCTAGAGAAACATCGGCAACTAAACAAAAAACATTCAATTAACATTTGTCATATGCCCACAACAATATTATTAACTACACAAAGACAGGGCTTTGTTCGGATATCTTGGGGTTTAATTTCCATGTTCAAACTCCAACTATTGTTCCTTACCCTCAAATTATGCAAAAGCAGCCAAGTTTTTAAGCTCTGCTCACTGTGGATGACTCACGTTATTATATGCTAACCACCAACACACTTTGTTTTCCCCTTTGTTTTACACGCCTGAAGTGTTCTGGCTGGAGTTTGCCTTGTTCAGAGCTTGTACGTTCTGCATCCGCCTGTTGCACCCTGTAATCACTCCCTGTCCTTCTCCTTTCAGCTTTTAATGAGCTCCTGCACTGGGGCTTGGGCAATCTCACAGAACCACCCTGCAGAACTCGGCACACACCATTTACCTCTCAGGTGTTCTGACCTCTGAGAAGGAACAGGACATCAGTGACAAGCGCTGTCCTCCAGGGTCCTCACTGGGACCAGCGTTATTTAATGTCTTCATTAATGACCCAGACAAAGGGATGGAGGCAGCCTCAGCAAGTTTAAGATGACACCAAGCTGAGTGGTGCAGTGGCCACACCTGAAGGACCTGGATGAACTTGAGAAGTGGCCCACAGGAACCTCCTGTGGTCTGACAAAGCCAAGTGCAAGGTGCTGCATCTGGGCTGGGGCCACACCGGTGACAATCCAGGCTGGAGGAAGAGCAGATCAAGAGGGATTTGGGGGGGCTGTTGGATGGGAAGCTGGACATGACCTGGCCATGTGCACTCACACCCATGTCCTGGGCTGCATCCAAAGCACCAAGGGCAGCAGGGAGAGGGGGGGATTCTGTCTCTGTTCTGGTGAGACCCCACCTGGAGTGCTGCATCCACACCTGGAGTCCCCAACACACAAAGGACATGGACCTGTTGGAGCAACTCTGGTGGAGGCCACCAAGATGATCAGAGGGATGGAGCACCTCTCTTGCAAGGAAAGGCTGAGAGAATTGGGATTGCTCAGCATGCAAAAGAGAAGCCTTCAAGGTGACCTAATTGTGACCTTCCAGTACCTGAAGGGAGCCCACAAGAAAAACAGAGAGGGACTTTTTAGAAGAGCCAGGAGTGACAGGACAAGGGGGAATGGCTTCACCTTGAGAGTAGGTTTAGATTAGATATCAGGAAGAAACTCTTTGTTGTGAGTGTGGTCAGACACTGGCACAGGTTGTCAAGGGAATCTGTGGATGTCCCATGCCTGGAAACGTTCAAGGACAGGTTGGATGGAGCTCTGAGCAACACAGTCTAGTGGAAGGTGTCCCTGCCCATGGCAGGGGGGTTGGAGCAAGATGATCTTCAAGGTCCCTTGCAACCCACACCACTCTATGATTCTATGATCTGCAGGCTTTGCTGCAGGTTCCTGGGAATTCACAGAGCTACACTGGGAGACCTCTGAAAAAGCAAAGGCCTCAGGATGACAGACTGCTGCTGAAGTCAAAACTCTCATATGAACTCTCATTATGAACTCTCATACATAGGGTTGGGCATGGGGAATCAAACAATGAATGTCACTAAATCCTTTTATGGAGACACAGGAGATTAAGGCTGAGCATATGACTGGGAAGGTTTCTATTCTCTGTATCAACAGGAAAAACTCTTGAAGGTGAAAAAAGTCAAAAAAATCTCCAGTGAAGCAGAGGGAGAGCAGTTTTACACATAAAACAGGCCTTGCTCTGTGATTCTCCACCACTGCCTTTTCAGCTTTTGTCAGCAGACAGCTCATGTTTTGATCTAGTTTAAGTAGGGAGAAAAATAAATTGTCCAAGTATCCCAGTCTTCCCACATAAGAGGCCCATGAGACAGTCCTCGTGAGGCAAGCACATTGTCAGATTCCAGAACATCAGAGTTTAATACAGAAAGTGTGAAAGAACAGGTGAAATTATTTATTTATGTAATGAGCAGCAATGCTGAGTACTTAGAGATTCTGCTGCCTTTGCTAAGGGATGAGATAAAAATAACGATGTCATTAATCTTACAAAGACATGTGAGCACTTCTTTCCAGAAATAACTGTTAGGCATAAAATTTCAGGCATTAATCAAAGCGTGCTGAGGCCCAACCTTCCTTAGGATTCCAAAAAGAAATGTAAAGCAACAGGACTGTAAAGCAACACGAACAAAAGAGGCATTTAACCTTTATTCTAAGTGGGTAACTTAGGGGAAAACATGCTCAGGGACAGGTTATCGAATAGTTTAGATTTGCACTGATTCAGCTGGTTTTAGCAAAGCTGCAGCAACTTTTACCCTCTCAGAAGCTGGTCTCTGTTGTCTGAAAAAAAAACAGGAAGAAAGAAGGGCACCACCACATGATATCATGAATATGAAAAAAAATACATATAAAATATTCAAATAAAATATTCTGCAGGAAGTAGCAAAAGAGGCATACCCATGAGGAAAGGAAAACACAGGATAAAAAAAAAATTGCTCAAGAGGTTCTTTCAGGAAGGAAAACTAGCAGATGCAGCACAAGGGAATGTAAACTCTGCCCAAACACTGAAAATACGGGCAGGATTCTGGGGGAGAATTTAAATACAGAAAGATATTTTTTCAAATATAGTAGAGATGCAGCACAAGCAAGGATGAATGATATTTGTTTCCCATAAGCCAAGTCCAGGAAGAGATTTCCTACAAAGATGAATCATTTTATCTCAGATCAATAGTCCTGTTGATAAATCTCAAAGTGAGTGATTCACAAAAAAAGAATATTTCCCAGGGAATGAGTTCTAGCCCTTATTTAGAGCTGCCAAAGGTATTGTTTAGTGGTCTAGGGATGCAAATAAATTGTCTGTGTCAATTCAAAGTTTGTGCACAGTTGCCATGAGGGGAAGTGTTAGGTCTGCATGTGATTTCCTGAAACAAATCAAACATTTCTGCAGAGGAACCCATAAAAAGCTGACAGTGTATTAAGGCTGTTTTCTCTCAAAATAGTTGACTGAAACTTTTTGTGCAAATCCAACTGGGTCACAAAAAAAATCCAAAACAAATGAAGAAAGAGAAATATACTGTGTCTTAAAAAATCTGACAGAAGAATCCAAACAATTTTAGCATATTAAAGTAAAACCAAAAGTTGTTTCAGTACAATAAACAGCAACAGAAACTGAGTTCCACGCACAGTTCCAGTACAGCTCCACGTACAGAGGACACATATACCTTGGTTCAGCAGTAAAGTCTGCAAGACATTACTGGGGTGATCCCAGTTGGCATTAAGAGAAAAAAACTGGGCTCATCTGTCACTTCCAGCAGTGGCACTAACAATCTGTCCAGTACATTTTCCAAAGGCACTTAGCTCAGCAGGATCAGCTATGCTAACTCTTTCCATCCCAGTTAGAAATGAGCAGAGATTAGGAGGGATAGTCATATCCCAGGTTAATTTTAGTCTTCATTATATGCAGAGAAGACCTGCCTCTTTCCATACCTTCAAATGATTTCATGTATTTTATTTGCTTCATGTATTTTATTTGCTATTTATTTTATCACACCAATGAAAGACAACTGGAACCACCACTGAACCACCTGGACCATCGCTGTGCCCATCACAGGCATGGCTAACAGCTATCCTTAAACCCTCAGTGCCATCACTTGGGAAGCCCTTGGGTCCTGTATTCTTCCCAAGTGTAATGATGCCACACCTCATGTGAAAAGATCTGCTGGTCCAGTGAGGCCAGCTAATAAACACAAAGCCCAGGTATTCCTACTGCATACACCAGCCTCCCGTGTGTCCTGGAGAACGGGCATCTCAAAAAGGAAGCCTGGGAGCTGAGTCCTGCTCTGTGTACTCATTTTGTGGGGTTGAACTCTACCATAATGTACAGCTCACACTTAACCATCCCTGACGGGCCTCTTCCCAAACCCTTGCAGAGTCCAGAGGGTGAACGTGTATTTAACTGGTTTATTGTTATTTGAGTCTGGGAGGATTGTGACCCGAGCTTTGCCAGTGCTGGCAGAGCAGCTGCTCAGGCTGTCAGGGACCAGTCAGGAGCCTCGGATCCTCCAGTCACCCCATGGCTGGTCGCTGACGCAGCGTCTGGCTTTGGCATCATCGTCTTACAGAGTCATGGGCTTGGCAGGATCCCCTTACACCATTTTAGAATTATGACAGAGATCACTGATCTCTTCGTCCTCAGCAGATGCCTTCAGCCTTCCCTGTTACTAACAGCCATCTCCCAAAGGGACACGCAGCACGCTGGGCAAGCACACAGGGGCTTGGCTGCAAAGGCCACCGACACGTGGCCTTAAAATGAGACTGGGGAGATTCAGATTAGAGAGTCGGAAAAAAAAAAAATCCATTTTAGGGTGGTCAGGCATTGGGATAGGTTGCCCAGGGAGGTGGTGGAGTCGCCCTGGAGGTGTTCCAGAGCGTCTGGAGCTGGCGCTGGGTGATGCGGCTTAGCGGTTTAAGGGCTAGCGCGGTGGCACTGGGTTCACAGCCGGACACGATGATCTTAAAGGCCTCTTCGAACCTTGGCCATGCTATGATTCCACGCCAGCGTCACCACCGCCAGCATCTCCATCCCTCCACCGCCCTCCCCTTCCCGCCCGGGAGCGGCGCGCATCCCCGGCGCGCTCCCGCCGCCGGCCGCGTCCGCACGGCTCCGCACGCCCCGCACGGTCCTTCCGCCGCCGCCGCCGCGCTGCGGGCGGAGCGGCCGGCCCGGGAGGCGGGTGGTGTGTCCCGCACGTCATATCAGCCGCCCGCCCGCCATTGGCTGCACCGCCTCACCCGACCGGGGCCGCGGCCGCCCGGGGCTGGCGCGGCGGCTCCCGCGCCTGGCGCTCGCCCCGCCCGGCGGGGAGGGGACGGGCGGGGCGGCGGCGCTGCCTGCGGCCGCGGGTAGGTCGGCGGCGGGTAACGTGACATCCGCGGCTCGGGGTTTATAAACCTTACCCGGGGCGCGGGCCGGCGGCGCGCAGCCGGTAGGGAGGCGGCGGAGCGGCGGCCGGCGCAGCTTCCCCCACCCCATCCTATCCCGAGGTGAGCGGGCGGCGGGACCCGCGGCCCGGATGCCCGGGGGGCGGAGGTTGGACGGGCCCGGGTAGGGAGCGAACCAGAGGGGCAGTGGAGGGTCGCGGGCCGGGGTCCGTGCCCTCCCGTGGGGACGCGGCGGCGCAGCCCCGCGGTCACCCCGCATCCCCCGGAGCCCGGCGGTGCTGGAGGATGCGGCGGTGTGTGTCAGCGCGGAGGGAGGCGCGGGCTGACCCGTTGCTGGGAGCTTTAGTAGCGTATGCCCGTGTGTGTGTTTCAGGACTCCGGAGAAGCCAATGCCCAGGTTGGAGAGCTGCGCCTGGAGCTGTTCCTGCACTGCCCGAGGAAGGCACAGGAGCCAGCTGGGGGACACGGCGGCGGGGCTGGCCGCCAAGGTGGGCGAGATGCTGAGCTCCTCGGTGTCGAGCCCCTCGCTGGCGCTGGTGGGGCGCGGAGCTCGCAGCTCCAGCACCTCCAGCGCCAGCAGCAGCGCCAGCAGCACCAGCAGCACCTTGAACTGGAGTCAGCACCTGGTGCAGAGGAGCGTGGTGCTCTTCGTCGTGGGTGCTTTCATGGCCCTGGTGCTGAACTTGCTGCAGATCCAGCGCAATGTGACTTTGTTCCCTGACGAAGTGATTTCCACTCTCTTCTCCTCCGCCTGGTGGGTGCCCCCGTGCTGCGGCACAGCAGCAGGTGAGTCGCTGACCTCCACGAGCGATTTTTGGGTTTTCCTCATTCTCTCGTGGAGGAGGAGAGGCGGTGGGGCTGAATGCGTGACCCGTGCGCGTGGGAGCCCCGCATTTCCATCCGACAGCGAGTGATGCGCGCCCGGCGTTATCCCCGCCTGAGGGCTGCCCGCGCGGTCCCTCCCGCGTGTCCCAGGGCTGGTTTTGAGCCGGTGCGCTCTGAACGCGGGTGAAGGGGGGATTTCCCTCGGCCGGCAGCGCGGCTGCGGGGCTCGGGCTCGGCGCTGACCGCGGCGCTCCCGCCGGTCCCGGTGCTGCCCCCGCCCCGCGGCTGCGTGCTGGCCCCGCCCCCCGCCGCCCATTGGCTGCCGCCGAACTGGTGAGTGGCGGGCGGCGCTCGCCATTGGCTGAGGCCGCGACTGGCCACGGGCTGGGCCACAACAAGGAAGTCACGTGCGGCGGCGCGCGCGGCCCTGTCACCGGCCTGATCCCTGTCACCGGCCCGAGCTCTGTCACCGGCCCGATCCCCATGTCTGTCACCGGCCCGAGCTCTGTCACCGGCCCGAGCCCCGCCGAGCTCTGTCACCGGCCCGAGCTCTGTCACCGGCTCGAGCTCCACCGAGCCCTGTGACCGGCCCGATCCCCACCGAGCCCTGCCACCGGCCCGGGCCCTGTCACCGGCCTGATCCCCACCCCTGACACCGGCCCTTCTACTGTAAATTCATTGCTGAGGCTTCGAATTTGTTCTCAGATATCGGGGTACAAATGTGCTTGTGGTGCTCCTGCTAAAAGTCTGGAAGTTGGATGCTTCATTGCATGTTATCCAGTGACTTAAAATAACGCGATGCTGTTCTACAAGACAATACATGGTGCATGATAGTCAGTTTAAAAAGTCAATGATAGTCAGTTTAAAAAGTCACCGGCCTGACCCCCCATGACCCCTGTCACCGGCCTGGCGCCTGCCCACTGCCCCTGCCAGCTGCCTCCTTGCTGTCCCTGTCACCTGCCTGCCCCTTGCCCGCTGCCCCCATCACCTGCTTGCTCTCAGCGCCTTGCCTGCTGCTCCTGTCACCTCACCGTGCCCTGTCACCTGTCCCTGTCACCTGCCTGGCCCCTGCCTGCTGTCCCTGCCTGTCACCTGCCTGTCCCTTGCCCACTGCTGGCCGAATACCGCAGAAGGCTCAGGCCACGGTGTGGTTGTCACAGCAGCTGGCACGTACTTTGTGGTTTATCATTCATAACCCCCCTCCCAGTCCGTGTCTAGACAAAGTTTTGGTGAAGGGTTGGAGGATTAAAAAGGAGTTAAATTTTGGGGAATAAACCCACTGTAATAGTTTTTAATTTGCATTGAAAATACTTCAGACAACTCCTGCATATTTTTGTTTGATGCAGTTATGTGATGTCTGTTTGTATCACACAGAGAAGGGGGTATGAGTGATAAACCATAAACTTGAATGAATAATGAACTGTGTTCATTAATGGATGAACATTAAAGGGTGGTTAAAGGATGAACATTAAAGGTTCATTAAAGGCTGGCCTGGGAGAGTTCTCACAGTTGGATTAAACTTTGGAATTTAGCTGTTATCATAAGGCAAGAGTCCTGGTAGCTGGCATCAGAGTAACAAAGCTGTTTCAGAACACAACTGTCTTGGAATAGTATGTTCTGTAGCCTTCCTAACATAGCATTTATTACTCTTAGAGATTAAAAAAAATAAAGAGAGAGCAGGAAAGGAAATTAATAAATATGGAAGTTGCACTCAGTAAAGGCAGAATGTCTGACCCTCGAGTTGGTGACAACTCAGGGAGTTGCAGTCCCTAGAAGAATGAAACTCTGGTGTTCTTGTCAAGAACTGAGCTAACACTAGCTTATGTTTTTCTTCTGCAACCAACTTTCAGACCGACAGAGGCTGAAAAATGCTTTATGGAGATAAAAACTTTGTCTGGTTAATCATATGAGTAGTTATTTTTCCCTGATATAAATAGACTGATGGCAGCTGCTTGTTTTAAGTTCAGCTCAGCTTCTGTTTGGTATCAAAATTCATCTGGCATGGACAGGAGCCCTGGGCTGAAAGGGGCTGAAAGAGAGAAAGAGAGCAGAAAGAGAGAAAGCAGCTCTGCTAATAAACTTTTAAGTCCATGCAGATATTTAATTCAGGGCCTGATTCACAGCTGGTGAATCACGTCCATAAAGCTGTCAGCCCTGCACGTGAGCAATGAACACAGATTCCACTCCTCGCAAAGCTTTTATTGTGCTTTGCTTTTATTGGTACAAGCGTTTGCTCAGGATGTCAAATGACAAATCTCTTTAAACAAAAGGCGCTTCAAGTCAGATACCTTAACAATGCAATATATATTTAAAGGTTCAAAGAGCAGCGTTTTTACTTCTTTAAAGTAGAAAAAGCAGGTAATAATTGTGTTTTCTTCATCAGGCTTACAGCAGTGCCATGAGCACCTCGCTGCTTTCTCAAGCCTTTACGTGCCAAGCTAATATTTAGTGATACTGGAGTAATCCTTGCCTAGCAGCTGGTCCAAGTGGTGTTCCTTCTCTTGCAGCTGTGGTTGGCCTGCTGTACCCCTGCATCGACAGCCACCTCGGGGAGCCCCACAAGTTCAAGCGGGAGTGGGCCAGCGTCATGCGCTGCATCGCCGTGTTCGTGGGCATCAACCACGCCAGTGCTGTATCCTTCAGCTAGTGTTTGCTCCCTGTGCTTGCTCTGTGCTCAGCAAACTGTCTCTGCCTCTTGGGGCTGGGGGAGGATTGCCCAGGTAAGGGTGGTGCTCCTGGCAGAGAAGTTCTGTGAGACCTGCAGTGGCTGCTGTAAGATGTGTAACACAGCTCACTGGAAGTGTTATGGGAGGGGAGAGGGGTTGACATCCTCTTATGTCTTGTATGACAAGCATGACAGTGTAAGCTGTGTTGTTTTAGTCTACATCTTGTCTACATCTAAAAGTTAACACAACTAACTAGTGATGTGCTAGTGAGAAGCACAAAATAAAAGTGTTCTTTATGTTAAAAATATGGTGGCTTGAGCAGAAAACCTGGGTAATCCAGCTGACTTAGGTTACTTGAGACAAAAATCCATCAAAGTTGAATGTTTCAAAATGTAGCATATTCTCTAGATGCTCAGTGTGACAAAAATTGATGTTGACTTTGCAGTCGTGCTCCAGTCAGAGTTAACAAGAGCTATGATTGCTTGGCAGGTCTGAAAACTAAATCCTAAATGTTTTGTGTTTAAAGACAGAGGATTGTGCTCACTTTCAGTTTGAGTTCTCCCTTGTTCAATTTCAGCAACAGGATGTCTGCAGACTTAAAAAGGATTGTCCTTAACATCTTTTTCCAGAAACTAGACTTTGCAAACAACGTCCAGCTGTCCCTGACTCTGGCAGCCTTATCACTGGGGCTTTGGTGGACATTTGATCGTTCAAGAAGTGGTCTCGGACTTGGAATAACAATAGCCTTTGTAGCAACACTGATAACCCAGTTTCTTGTATATAATGGTGTTTATCAGTAAGTTAGCTTCTAAAATACTATTTCAATTCTCTTGTCTTAACCATAAGCATGGGTGCACGTGAACTGGAATTTAGTTGTTGATATATTTGGCACATTCTTGTAAGAAGGTGTTTTGTTTGTCTAAGGTAGTGGTCCAGTTGTTCCAAATGTCCAGACTGAGAACTGTGGGTGGGAGGTGGGGAGCATTGGGATTGGGATGTGTGTTGAAATGGTAACACCTCAGAAAACTGGACTTCTGCTGGCTCTCAGCAGAGTGAATTTCTAAACTTTACTGGCTAGAAGAAGGGGGTTTAGAAGCTTATGAAGTTTACAGACTTAATTTGGTCTCCCAGTTTCCATCTCCTCTGTTGCTACTTTTTGTTTGTTTGTTTGTTTGTTTGCTTGTTTAAGCCCAGGAAGAGAATTCTGTAGCATCTGGGTAAGAGTATGCAAGATGATGAAAGTTACTTGTCTCTAACTTTCTAACTTACTCCCTTTTCTTTACTAGGTATACATCCCCAGATTTCCTTTACATTCGTTCTTGGCTTCCATGTATATTTTTCTCAGGAGGTGTGACTGTAGGAAACATAGGACGCCAGCTGGCTATGGTAATTACTGCATAATTAGTAGTTTCCTTAACAATCCAAATGCCTTCCATTGTTGTTAGTCCAAGAATAAACTATGCCTTGAAGGGTATGACTCACAAACTGTCAGAGTTAAATAGATGTATTCCTAAGAGCTGAACTGTAAGCAGACAACCTGTGTTGCCAGTAGAGTGGGTATTGTCTTAGTAAGTGTTTGAATATCTTTTGTATTTAACTTTTTCCAGTGGCAGCCTAAATAAGACTGGAGCCAGTACATTGCTCCTGCTCCATCAGTGTTTATAATTAAAATTTAGGGTAGCTGGAGAACTGAGACACTGCTGGACTTTCTCTAATTATTCATGCACAAAAGTGTATATATAGGGAAATGTCCCTATATAGCATCAAATTCCACTGCTCCAAAATCAAATATTCTCTTGCTGGTTACTTCAGACGTGATTCAAGTATTACTCCACATGTGGGATAACACAAATTGCTGTCTTGTTTGCCAGGTTCTTAAGGAATTATTTCCTTGTGGCACACTGAAGAGTAAACCTGGCTGTGTGTTTGCACATCAGCCTAAGGCTGGGTTGTGAAAGGTGTTCTGACACTGATGGATAATAATAATTAATATTGTGTTGATTTAACTTCTGTCTTCCTTGCTATGTAAGTCCTGCATCCTGGAAAACATCCTTCAAGTTAACTTTCCTAAGGCTGCTATTGTTTAATCAATTTTTACTGAAGGAAGGACGTTTGAGGTGGTTTAAAACACAAGTTCACTACTCCCCCTTCAAATCTCACTGATGCATACAATTTGCATTTGGGTTTATATAGGACTACATGTATGGGAGGAAGAGGAAACATAATTTATCTTTTTAAATTTGCCACTCACATCAAGAGAAAACCATACATTAACTGAATTCTGTTGAAGCTTTGGTATTGCAGCAGAGTCTCAAAATAAAATTATAGTTGGTTTTATGCTACAGTACTGTATTTCACACAGTCCTTTCCAGTTGCTCTGCTGTTCCTGTTAGAAAGCAAAGGAAGGCAGCCTTAAACTAGAACGAGCTAACATGAATTTGGACACATAGAACTTTTTCATTTGCTATTGTTTCACCTGGCATCTCACCTGAGTGTAGTTAAAATCAGCCTGGATCCTGCCTGCAGCTTTCCTGTCAATCTTGTAATCGTCCTTATAAAGAAAGGGGAAAGTTGGCAATGCAGAGCTTTTTATTCTGGTTATTTAGAGTTGTCTTCTCATGTGTTTTACACTGCCATTACTCAGTCAGGAAAAAACTTGGGGAAGTGCAACATTTTCATAGGAACACTTCTGCAAGTCACTGTGAAGCGTTCTGTGCTGGAAATCCAAAGAAGTATAGTCTGTAATTCAGTCAACCACATCTTTATTCTACAGAGGTAATTCAGAAGTCCCAGTCTGTTTTTCCAGCCATCGTGATTGTGGCAGGAAGATGGAATGTACACTTTCTTAACCCATGCTTGAACTAAACAGTTATTTCTCTGGCTATATTGTGCTGCAGGCCCTGAGCTCTTGGCTGCATGTGACAGATATTTTCTGGGTTTGTCCAGAATAGAAGGTGGCACCTGTGGAAATTAATGGAGTAAAGTTGCTTTGCTTCTTCCTCAGCCCCTGTCTAGCTTTTCCAGTTAGAAATGAAAAGTGTCCCTGAGACATCTCCCATGCTGATAAAAGTTAGCTGGGAGATCCTTGCTGCTTTGCAGTCACTGGATTTTAGGGGAGCTCCCAAAGTGCAGTGTGACCTTTCAGCAAACCTGCTGTTAGCAGAGACTTTGGGGTTTTGTTTGGCTTGTTGGGATTTTTTTTGCCACCAGCTTGAGAATGAAGTCCAGTGTTTTATTTTAGTAGATTTTATAGCAAAAGAAGAGGTGAAGGTGCTGCTGCTGCCATCAGTTCTTTCTGCTCATTCTGACACCTAGAGTTGCTCAGTCACTTAACCCAGTGCTCATCAGCTGGGTTAAGTGGGTGGCAACACTTCATTTTGAGGTTGTGAGCACCTTTCTCAGCATCTGACAAATTAGGGTGGCGTTCAGAACTTGGGCCTCACAAATATCTATTGTGTACCAGTGCTACAGTGCTGCAGAACTGAGAATGCATTCAGTACTTGAAAATATATTTGCATTTTGACCTTAGAAAGAGAACAAGTTACGAGCTTTGTTTCAAAGAAAAATGGATTAAATATCTTACAGTGACATATTTCTGCATTCCATACTAGAAAAGGGACTTAGGAAGAAATGAGTAAGTCTCTGATACCAGGCTTTGACTGGAAAATCAAGTAGTTTGTGGTTAAAGGCAGTTTGAAAGAGGGCTGTTAAAACTGAATTAATGTCCATTAGGTGAAGTATTGAGTAGTACCTTCTGCTAAGACATAAACTGAGATAGAGAGGAAAGATAACAAAGTCTTATAAAAAGCAATGCAATTGGCAGATGGATTTTTCAGATGTACTGATTGAGGCAACAAACACCCATAGTGATTTTTTTTTTTTGTCCACAGTTAGTGAGCACGTCCTTGTTAAGCTTTTAAAAGAAGCCATGCTCTCTAGGTCATTGTCAGCCTAACTGGAGTTACTTTACTATTTAATAATTGAAAATACTGCATAATGTAGTCACTTATCAGATGGCATTAAAACCTAACATGTGTTTGATGTTTTTAATCCATAGGGTATTCCAGAGAAACCACACAATGACTAAGCCTTTGAAGAAGAAAACCTGGTGCCAGTGTGAAAGCAACTTTATGAAGATGTGTTCCTTTTTAAAACTGAAGATTATTTAGAAGAAATAATCTCTTTATGGGCTCACTGCACAAATGACTTGTGGGGAAAAAAAATTTATCCACTCTTAGAATAGCCAAGTGAAATTAACTGCTTATCTTGAAATCTTACCCTGATTTACCACATAAGCATTTGCATATGGCTGTTCTCTGGAAGAGTTTAACACCAAGTGCATACAACTGTTCAGGCTAAGTGGCAGTTTTCCAAGTATTAGATTCCACTGTAAGTTATTGAATCAGCTGCCATGTTTTAAAGCCTTGAAACTGAAATTTAATTACAAGCTCTTGTATCAGTGCCCAAAGGAAGTAGATCGATGGTGCTTAACAATGATGAAGTATGGTTTAATAGGAATAGTATTTATCCAAATCTTTTAAAAATAGGGTTATTTAAAAATAAGAGTGATCGAAACAGATTAAAGGCATTGCACTAATGCTTTTAGGAGTCTTATGAAGGAATCATGCCCTTACTTGTAATGCTGCATTAAGTTTCTGTCTTTGACGGTGGAGAGGGTTTGAGGGATGAGAGGTTGGAAGCCTTAGTTTGGAATTTCTAAATTACTTCAGTATGAGAAGTGAGCACAGGAGACAATCTTGTTCAAACGTGAACCTTTATCAAGAGATTCCAACTGGAAATTTCATTACTCCTGAGGCTTGCAGTCAGATTTGCAAGAATCAAGCTCTGGCCACAATTCAGTAAGAAATCTCTGTGTGTGTAACTATGCCTGCTTAATGTTAGACCCCTGCTTCAGTGTCTCACCAAAGGACATCTTAAGTATCTCAAATGTCTGATGTCACTGAAAAACCATGCATTCCATGTCAGTGCTTGGCCATCAAGCACGTGCGCCCACGTTCTTTGATTTGTCATTTCCTCCTAGAGCTGTCCTTTGAATCCGTGTTTGGACTGAAATGATTAGAAACAGAATTGGGCCTCAAATGTGATTTAAACTGTATGTGAAGAACAGCAAACTGTTTTCTCAGTTCAGTTTCTGAAAGAGATCACTTCTTGTTTTTATACAACCCTATAAAACTTGCAATCTGTGATTGCCTTCTTAAAAACAAAAAGTGCTTATGTCACTACATTAAACATTTGGTGTTTCTTAATACATAGTTCTGGTGAGCACAACGTATTCATTTGATAGCTTAGACCACAGGAGACCTAAATAGCAAGTATTAGGTCTTAAAAGTTGAAGTGCAATGTACAGTAAGTCTGAGCCTCAAGTTCTCTTCAGTATCGATCATTTCTTATGAGAGATTAAAGAGAAAAGGGTTCTGAGTTCATTTCAATGCTGCATGGAGTCAAATGGAGCAATAATTTATTTAACTAGTAAAGCTAGTTTTGTTGTATCTTACATTGAACCCAAATTTTTAGAAATACTCCAATTTTGTGGTTATGGTGTACTTGTAAACTTTTATGGATTTGCCTTTTTTGTATTATGCAATTTTTTTTTTTGTTGTGTTCTTTTCCAATCTTACATGGCTTCAGTTGTAGTTAGAGGCTTCAGTTAAAGATTGAACTATCAAAACAGAAGCTGAGGCCAGGTCTCTGTTCTGGCTGTTTTCACTCTTCTAAGGGAATGCTACCAACAAAAGTTTAGCACAAAGTCTATACTACAGAGCAGACCCCAGTTCTAACTTTGCTTTGGTGTAAATCAAGAGTAATTTCATTGGTATAAGATCCTTCCTCAAATGTTCAAAACCTAAATAATCAAATTTTCTAGAACTACTTGAAGAGATTGGGACAGGTTCAGTGCAGCTGTTTAAGGAGCTGCTGCATTGCTGGAGATACAGCTTTGTAACCATCTTGAAACCCATTTCAAAATGTTATGAAACCAGATGTAAGTAAAGCTGGCAGTGATCTCTATGGATATTTGATAGAGAAGAATCTCAGATTTGTTTGTAAAGACTGAAAGTAAATCTGTACCTGTTAGAAATAATACAGCCAAAAACATAAGTCAAATGTTCATTTTTTGCCAATACTTCTGAGTATCTTAACCAAAGTGATTTAAGTTTGGAAGAGGTGGGGAGGGGAGTGAAGAAAATTTGCACTATTCTGAATTTGAACACTTAAATTCTCATTCTTACTGGTAAGTTTTCAGCGGTGTGTTTGGTTTTACACTTTTTTTACTATTAAAGTTTTAAGATCAAACCATGTTTGCCTTGGACTCTCTGTGCTCGCATTATGCAGGAATCTTTCTTGAAAAGGACAGTTGTTATGGTTGCATAACAAATATTCAGTCATGCATATGCAGTGGTTAAAAAAAAAAAATCCTAAACTGAATTTGGCAAGATGAGCTTCAGCAGGGGTTGTACAGTTGAAGAAAAACAGCCTTGCTATTGTAGCAGGGAAGGAGAGTAAGTGTGTCGTGCTTTTGTGGCTTGAAGTACAGAATCTTCCTACCATTGTCTTCCAAAATGCTGAAATTCATAATCTGAAACAAAATATGGAGGGGGCAGGGTGAGCATGCAAATTCCTGCTGTGGTTTGGTTGTGTGCAGCATTGATTACTAAAGTCTGAAGGATCTTGAGGAGTGCAAGCTAAGAATGAGCTGCAAAGGCTAAGCAGCTCTAATAGCAGCTTACAAATTTGGACCAAAAATCTTCAATTTTACTGCACTTCAGTGTCTATTTTAGACTTATACAAGTTGCTGCATTTTCAATGGAAACAGTAGAATGACTTTTTGGTCAATTTTCAGTTGGCTTAGCTGAAAAAAACCTTCATTAGAAATTTCCTAACTATTTTAGCTTGGATAGCCTATGTTTGTTTAACTTCAGTGTAGCAGCTGAGGAGGTAAGTGTTAACAGTTCCAATCTGATGGCCCATGTTCTCCAGGTGCATTGATTTCCCTGAAACTGCACTCAGATTTTGTGAAAAGGAATGAAGTACATATTTTTATGTATGTGAATATATATATATAAATAAAAGGTTGTGAGACACAGCCTGGTCTTGGAGAACTAAAGCATGATGGTCTCCTTTTGAGTCAGGAACAGGTGTACAAAGTTCATAAAGGAAAAAAAACTGCTCTTCCCAGCAAGTGGGATGATTTGACGTGTGCATATTCCTGCAGATCCATCCTGTGGCTCGTTCTGCCTTTGCCTTTAATCATGGGGATTTGCAGGTGCTAAATTAGCCACAGGAGGGCCCATAGTCTGTTCTCTGAATGCAGCAGGAACATATTGAGATGAATAATGAAATTAGGTCTCAATTGCCTTTGCTGCACATCAGAGTAGCTCCAAAATTCATGAGAACAAAGCATTACATGCTGGACTAATTGAACAAAGCATATAGGTGAGAGCTTTTTGAGGGTTCTGTCTTGGAAACAGGTGAGAGCTGTGGGTGATAATGGGTTCTTTCAGCTAAAAGGCCAAGAAGGGCTCCTATAGATAGATGGTGATGATTTCTCTGAGCAGTGAAATACCACAGGAGCTGCCCCACGCATAGTTTGGAGTCGTCTCCCCGTGTTTAAATTCCTTAATTCTGCTGTGATAATGTTGTGCCTTCATGGGCTGTAAATGGGGACAGATGAATTTCATGTTCCATAAAGCCTCATGCCTGTCTGTGTGGCAAAAGAGTCTGTAGACTGTGATGATGCTTCTGGCCTTGCTCCAGTTAACTTTCAAACAGAATTCAAAGTACATGTCATAATTCTTGTAAATAATGCATTACTACCCAAAAACACATAAAAGGTCAGAGCTTTATTGAGTTTTACTCAGTGAATTCTTTTCTCCAGCTGCAAATTATGCCTTCTCTATTTCATTTTCTTTGTGTGTTCAGTCGCTAGACTGCTATTACACTTTTATTAAATATCAGAGAAGTGCTACAGACGTTACATGAACTTGTTGTTTCCTAAGAATTAAAACAGCGGCTGCAGATCAGCAGAAATTAAACACAGCCACAGGATTTTCTCCCAGCTCAGTAGCTGGCATGGGGCTCCCTCTGGCAGCCAGGTGAGTGTCCCTTGGGTATCCCTGCTCTGGTTTGGGGCTGGGAAGGGGAGGCTGTGTGTCTCTTGCTCATATGAGTGCACAGGGAGTTCATCCTTTTCAAGGTATCTTAGAGTAGGAGCCAAAATAGTAAAATAAGTTAACCTGGGCTCAGAAGTGAGCCGAGGTCCCATCCAGTCAGGGCCTGTGACAGAAAGGCTCACAGAGATGCTCCTGGGGAAATGTAAGCTGTTCACACGTGACCATGGAGTTCTCCAAGACAGAAGGTCTTCTGGCTGTTCTGGCTGCATTTTGATTTTCATGGTACTGGAGAGATCACAGAATCTTAGAAATGTGTGGGGTGGGACCTTAAGGACCATCTGGTTCTAACCCCCCCTGCCATGGGCAGAGACACCCACTGTCCCAGGCTGCTCCAAGCCCCATCCAGCCTGGCCTTGAACACTGGCAGGGATGGGGCATCCACAGCTCCTCTGAGCAACCTGTGCTGGGTAAAATCACCAAGCACACAGTTTGGGTCAGCTGGAACACTTGTTACCACCTTGACATGCAATGCATTGATTCTGACCTTTGAAAAGTGGTCCAATTGTCTGGCAGTGCAATGCTTCACCTCTTCAAAAACTTAAACCACCCTTTTTTATAAAAATAAAATGAGAAATTTCAATTTCCAAACATTCTTCCTGGTTGTTTTTAATGTTGCAGAAATGTATAAGAATGTGTTGGTTTAGGAATTATCTTTTGTTTTGATAAATCAGCTTTTATTTGGCCCAAAAAGGAGGTTTTTCAAAAAATTTCTGATCACTTTTGGTAAGTATCACCTTGCTTATGCACCACCCTCATCAATCTTTTATTTTCTGGCCCAGGGTAATCACTTTCTTCTTCCTTCCTGCCCTTTGTTGTTTAAACAGCTGCTCTAGGCTTTATACTGGCTTCATCACCTTTCAGACCTCATCTTCCTCTCTGCCACCCCAACAGGGGCTTGAAAGGCAGCAGATACCTGTGCTGGATCTGCAGTCTGCACACTGCCCTGTCTGCACCTTCTCAGACATTACTCAGAGCTTATTCAAGGATTTTTTTCCCCTGTTTTCTTGCCTCTTTCAGTCAGAAAGTCTTTCTACAATAAAAAATCAGTCTGCTGGAAGGACCAGCATCCCCCATCTCAGCACCTGGGGGAGCAAGCAAGGAGCTGTGCTGTTTGCAGAACCTCTGCCTCGTTCTGACAACTGCATTTAGGGAGACAAAGTTTTATGTTTAAAACAATCAAAACAACCCAAACAAACCCCAAGTTTTTCTCACCTGCCCTGGCTCAGAAGAGCACCTTTGCAGTGTAGCTGTGCCACTGCCATGTGGTGCTGGAGGCTGCTGGGGTTTTGAGCAGCAGCACCTGGAGATGGGATAACTCTGGATCCTACAAGCCATCCTACCAGCACCTCTTGTGCTGCTGCTGTGCTACAAAAAAACAGCTGCTGGTGAGTTTAATGCCAGGTATCACTGGAACAGATGTCATCCAAAAGCAAGAGAAGCTGCCTGTGATCCCTGATCACTCCTGATGGCCCAGGCTGGAGGCTCCTTCTGGAGGGGTCTGTGCTGCTGAGCTCTCGCACCAGGACCCTGCAGCACAGAGCCTGGGCACTGTGTGGGGCTGTGCTGGAGGGATGAGCAAGTGGATCTGATTTCTCCAGGAAATCTGCTGCTCCTGGGCTGCTGGAAGAGGTGACACAAGCTGGCGGAGGAGGAAGGGGAAACACATCCCCACAGCATCGATCAGCCACTCCAAATTTTGCCCTGCAAGGATCAGACAGCATAGCCCAGAAATCTCTGGAGGTGCAGAGGAAATAATCCCCAGGAATACATTCCCTGCTGACATACCCAGCTCTAGCAAAATAAACAGGGCAAAAACCAAGACTCCAGGGGCTCTTTTGGGCATCAGAGACCTTGTCCAGACAAGCAGAGCTGATTTATTTCTGTGCACAGCTCTGCAGCAGGGAAATTCTTTGCAGCCTCTGGCTCAAACATTTTTCCTTGCTTGGCTGGAGCACACAGTGCGGTCAGTGACGTCCTCACCCCAGAAAGGATTCAAACACAGCTGAGCTGAGGTGTAGCACAGGTGAAGTCAGTGGGACTGGAGATGTGCTGAGCATCACGAGCAGCTCCAGGTCTGGAGCTCTGCTCCCAGCAATAGCAGAGCAGCAGAGACTGTCACTGCTAAGGGCTGGAGGTCAGACATGAATAATCCTCCTACCAAACCTCCCACAGGTCACCTTCCAAGCACCTTGCCAGAGCAGTTGAGTAAGAGTGAATAAAAACATCAGCAAAAGAGCCACGGTCACAAGCACCTGAGTTATCAGCTCAGTGGAAGAAGATAGTAATGGTGTCTAACAGCATAACCAATCCTGATCATTTTACTCAGAATTTTAGCAATTTTTTGGTCTTTTCATGCAGAGAAAACACCTGATATCACCAGCCAGATCCTGCTGCCTCTGTTTAGCTTTTACTTCACCTTTACTCCCACAGGTTGTGGTGCTGCAGGGATGGGAGTCCTACCACAGTACAAAGGAGTCCGTTCTGAGCACAGATTGAAGGTCCAGCCTGGGGACTCGTGATTCTCTTGGCGGAACTCAGCTGCAAAGGATAAACATTCCCATAATTGTAGACACCCCAGGGTATTCAAAGACACCCCTATAGGCTGGTGGATTTGGCACACAGCCTCCAAAACTGGCAGCTGAAGACCATAGAGAGAATGTGAGACATCTCAGAATCACAGAATCACTTACACTGGAATAACATTTAAGGTCATTGAGTCCTGCTGGTAACCCATCACTGCCAAGTCCATCACTTAAATCCTGTCCCTAAGTGCCTCATCTACACATCCCACAGAGACCTCCAGGGATGGTGACCCCACCACTGCCCTGGGCAGCCTGTTCCACTGCTTGACAACCTTAAAGAGAAGCAATTTTTCCTAATATCCAATCTAAACTTACCCTGGCTCAACTTGAGGCAGTTTCCTCTCATCCCAAACCAAAACAGCAGGAGGCTCAAGGTTTGAACCCCACCTTCAATCTCCACCAATATGGGAACCAAAGGCATCCATCAGTGCTTATGATGAGATAAACTAGGGTTTGGGGATTTTTCCCAACAATCAAACATTGGAAGTGGACCATGAGGCCAGCAATGCCCAGGTACATCAGCATCATCACACCCACAACTCATTGTCATGGGAAGGATCACTCTCCTGGAAGGTGCAGCCAGGTGATGGAAGTCTGAATGCAAAGTTCTGAGGTCAAGAGAACAAATAGCTTCCCACAGGAGCTGGTGTATAAATCCCATCAGATCTGCAGTGGGATTTGGGGAAAGAACAGCTGCATTTGTCTGCCTGCTCCTTGGGCATGTTCCACCTGCTTAATTGAAGGCAGGTCCAAGTGAGCCATCTGTTGACCTGGTTGAGGAATCAGAGTTTCCCACTAATTTAAAGATATTCTTACAGGTTATTAAAGGCCTAGAAGGAAAGTAGAGATGGATAAAAAACAACAGTAAGAAGCTTTGCCTTAGAGGCACAGGTAATATCTGTAACAGCTGCTCCACCCTATGCCTAAGCTAATTGTTAAATGAATCACCCTGGCAAAAGAAGCATTAATAAAGGGAAGCGAAGACTGAACATCTGGAAAATAATATGAAAGGGAAGAATTTTCATATTTTGGAACTCCTTGCTGGGTGGGAACTGCTTGGGGAGACATCTCTAATTGCTTGTCTGAGAGAATGAAAAGCGAATCTATTCCCAGTCTGAAATCAGAACAGTCATTGTGTATTCCTCTCTGCTCTCCTGTCCCAGTGCCACAACTGTTTCAGGGGGCCCTGACCTGCAAACATCAAGACAAGCTCTTCACCTTCTGCTCCTTGGCCAGACAGCAATGTGCACCACAAAGGCAGCGTGTGCAGCAGCCTCCCCAGGAGCTGGGTCTGAGCTCAGGAGCTGCTTTCAGCAGCCAAGGGCAAGATGCACTATCAAAATAAGTTTATTCTGGGGGAACCAGTCCTGGTGCTGCTGGGTGGTTATCATTTGATACACCAGCTTTCTGCCTGAGGCTTTCCTGGCTGTGGGGCAGGAGGGGAGAACACCAGGCCTACTGCTGCTTGTTCTAGCTGTGCTTTGCAACTCTTTGCTGGATACAGGGAGCTAGAGACATGGCCAGTTTCTCTCTGTACAGGAAAAGGACATGGCCAATGCACAGCAGAGTCCTCTGTGCAAGCCCCTGGGGATACCTTGTCCAGCAAGGAGCTCTGCAAAATGAGCCCACACCACAGTCTGAGTCAGACCCTTCATGATTTAACACTGGAAACTGGGCTGGATGAAACTCTGGAACATTCTTGGGTCCCATCCAGCTTTGGTAAGGAGAACCAAACCAGGATACCACAAATCTCTCTGCCAGTAGGATGGAGGGATTTTAGCACGCACCGGGAAAACAGGTCGTGCTGCAATACCTGTGCACTAACGGAGTCTGACTGGGTTTGGCTTTTCTGCTCACCATCTCCTGCTCACCATCTCCTGCTCACCATCTCCTGCTCACCATTTCCTCACAGAAGCAGCTCATAGTGGTCATGATTCTTCCACATTCCCTCCATTTGGTCTTCTTGATCTCTGCTCACCATCTCCTGCTCACCATCTCCTGCTCACCATTTCCTCACAGAAGCAGCTCATAGTGGTCATGATTCTTCCACATTCCCTCTATTTGGTCTTCTTGATCTGCCATTCTACAAGTTCTGTCTCTTGTCTTGGAGAAGAATTTCCTTCACTTAACACCTCAAAGAGCACTGTCCAGCCAGATCTCCATCCAGCAGAGGCAGAGCTGGTTTCTGCACAAATCCTGGGCAGGCACTTCCCAGGGCACGTGTCCAGCAGGGCACAGTGGGTCTGCAACAGGGGCATGGTGAGGGCGGGGGAGAGAAGCAGCACTGAACCAGGGCTCTGCAGCAGGACAGGGTCACAGCTCTCTCATTTCAGCAGGAGTGTAGAAGTCTGAGCCTCTTTTCTAAATAGAGCCTAGAAGTAACTCAACTACCCTCCAAACATAATGCTGCTGCCAGGCCAAGCTGGCATGGCATTGCCAGTGGTGTGTCACTCCCTTCCAAGCTTTCAATTTCCACCTGCAAAAGGAATGGGAAAGTCTTTCGGTATTTTACCTTTTCATTGGTGCAGGTGAAATGCCAGCCTAAGCACAGGCAGAGCTCTTGGGTGGCACCCCACTCCTAAGATCCGCAGCACCACCTGGCATGCCCCAAATGTCACCCCTCTGGTGCCACTGAAGGGAGGACCTTGGACATCTGTGTCTGCACTAGTTGAACACAAAACTCTCTGGAACTGGTTTCTGTTGTCTACTTCTCCCTGATGCTCTTCTGGAATAGCTGTGTGCGTGGGAATCAATTTTGCAGGCAGCAGACCTGACACAGGGATGTGTCACCAGCTCCCTGACGCCATGTGGCACTCGGGAGGGCTGTCCATGACACGGAGCAGGGGACGGCTCCGTGGGTGCCAGCTCAGGGATGGGGAGGGACAGCACCCCGGGCACCCTGGGGTGCAGGGAGAGAGGAATGCCACTGCAGCTCCGACAGCGCTGAAGCAAAGGGGAGCATGTGGGGGGGCTGGGGTTGGGCAGGCTCGTTCCCAAACATCCACACAAGGATCCTAAAGCATAATTATGAAATTTTAAAAAACAACTTGACGTTATAATTATAATGGTTCCTGGAGGAGCCGCGTAATTGAATTCGAGGGTGTCTCGCTCTCATTGCAGGCACTAACAAGAGAGCGGCTCAGCTTCCCTCGCAGCCTTCCCGGAGCCCTGCAAAGCTCGGGAGACACCCAACAATTCAATTATTGTTTCCCTCTGGAAAGCAGATCATTTTAGACACGCGGCCAGCTCTAATTACAAAGGAGAGGGGGGAAAATTTCTTGTGTCCAAAATTATTTGACTCATTATAAAAGGATTTACTTTTCACCAGGCCTAAGGAGCTGAAGCTCTGGCGGAAGGATGGGAAGCAGAGAGGAGCAGCTCTGGCTCTGGCAGGGCGGAGAGGGACCCCTGCCCTGCAGCGGTGTCCCCAGGGGTGAGCCCCTCCAGCTCCCCCTTGCCCAGGGAAAGTTTTTTCCAAGCAGAAGGAAGCTGGGGCTGCAGCCAGGGCTGGTGGGCAGGCAGAGTCCATGCGGACCATGAGCGTGTGAGCAGAGCTGGGCTTTGGCAGGAGCGAGACCGGGGCCGGAGCTGGGGGAATTTCCCTCCTCCCTGCTCTGCTCAGCAATGAAAGCATGAGGTCTTTTACTCAAAAGCTTCATTATGGTGTTGTGGTTTTTTGGTTTTTTCCCTCTCGGATTATTTTTAAATGCTCTTTTTTGGCGAAAGACGATTTCATGGAGGGGAGGTCTCTTTTCCAATTACCATTAATTAACTCATCTGTAATGGGTTTTTTTTTACAGCCCTCCATTTCCTGTGGCAGGGAGAAGGCAAAGGGCAGGAGGCTGAGCTGCTGCTCTGCCCCAGGATGGATCAGGGCACTCCAATCCTCCCAAGACAACAGATTAGAAGGGATTTTTTTTCCATTTTATATTTTTTTATAATTAAAATAATGCCTTCATAGGCTTTACAGGGGCAATGCTGCTGCCCAGTGTGGACAGCTTGGGCAAGAGAAAGTGATTCTGGGCAAAGGGCTCCTGGAATCACTCCATGCCCTCATCCCCAAATCCACATCTTCCCTCCTCTCCAGTGCAATGAAATGAATTCCAGCCTAATGTTTATGGTTAATTTGAAATCTAGCACTTGTTAGCTAATCCTGTTAGTAGCTTGCAAAAACAAGGGATCCCTTGTATAATCAGTAATTATAACAGGCGTTTTATGTTAAATTATATCTAATAAGCAAGACAAAAAGAGAGATGTGTTCTCAGATGGAGCTTTCCTCATCAAAAAAAAAAAAAGAAAAAAAAAAAGAGGCAAAAAGTCGTCTCCATGATGAAATTATACACCTAGAGGGGAAATTACCAAAAAAAAAAAAAAAAAAAAAAAAAAAAATTAACTGCTGGATGTCACAGCAGAGTGTCACATCAATAAGTTTGGGATGTCACAGCAGAGTGTCAGGGGTGGGAATTCGGAGTGGTTTCTGTGCCCCCGGCAGGACCTGACCCAGCCGGCCGCCGCCGAGGGCTCAGGAGCTGCGGATCCCGAGGGCAGGAGGAGGAGGAGGAGGAGGAGGATGAAGCGCGTGTGCAGCCCAGGGCAGAGTGGTGCCGCCGGGCCCGGCATGGACGGGGCGGGCGGTGAGCCCCGCTCCGTGCCCCGCACCGCTCCGCAACTTTGCGGGGCAGGACTGGGAGAATCAGTGAGCAGTGGTGCCCCAAAGAAGCCAAAAAAATTTTAAAAATTAAAAGTAATTTTTTTTTAATTAACATTTAAAAAATTAATAAAATAAAGCCCCTCCTGCTGCGCAGAAAAGGGATTTGTGCCCTGAGAAGCAGCACCCCCAGCCCGGGGGGCTCCCCCAGGATCTCCCGCGCAAGCAGCCGCGGGTGCGCACCCTCAGCTCCGCGGGGATCCCTTCACAAAAACCCTTTTGTCTGGCTGTAGGGCCACCGGCCCCGGGTTCCGTGGTTTATTGGTTATAATGACTGATGGGAATAAAAGAAGGTGAAAAAAGGTAGGAAAAAAAAAAAAAAAAAAAGCAAAATAAAATTTTAAAAGAATTAAAAATAAATTTTAAAATAAAATAATGAAATAAAATAAAATAAAATAAAAATAATCCAAGCTCCGGGGCAGGCTGGAGCGCGCCATTCTCTGCAACTTTTTCCCGTCTGAAAATCACGCTTCCATTAAACCGTCCCCTAAAATGTGACAATGTTTAACTACCGGAGTTATTGTAAATACGTTTAATCAAATAGACTCTTGAGGAAATCTCCCTCCATAAACACGCAATCTTGTCCTTTAAACATGTGGATAATCAGGAAATCTAATTAAAAGCTAATCGGAGGGCCGTGCTGGGTTAATTCTGCGCGGGCGCGGGCGGGCAGCGCGGCGGCCCCGGCCGCGGTGTCTCCGCTCGGCTTTTCCATCCGAGACGGCAGATCCTGCCCGCATTCCAAACACCGCGTGTCAGGGCGAGAAGCAAATGTTGTTTTAGCAAGAAAGTAGTAATAACAAAGCCATTTATGCAAGCACATTAGAGCGGCCGGAATCCTGCCTCTTAGTTAAAATTTTTGAGCCAGAAAATTAAAAACAAATATTTAACTCCGCAATTCGCACCCCCCGGCTGCCGCCGCCGCCAAACTTTCCGCATGCATATGGATGAAGGCGGCCCCGCGCTCGGCCGGCCGCGGGAGACGCTTTAATGCTCTTTTCAGTAAATTAATGGAGGTTTTGGGGCGATCCCAGCGCGGAGGGGGTGAGGAGGGGGCTGTGCCGGGGGTGGCGAGTGCGGCATCAGCGCGGAGAGGGGCGGAAAGTGAGCGGTTCCCACCGGGAGAGACCCCGCGCTGCTTCCGCAGGGGCGCAGGGAGCAGGGAGAGATTCCCTGGGGAATGCGTGCGGTGAGCACGGAGCGGGAACACCGCGCAGGAATGAGCGGGGGGGCGCGGAATTCCAGGGGGATGGGGGGATGAGGGAAGGGAAGGGAAGGAAGGAAGGAAGGAAGGAAGGAAGGAGAATCAAAAATAAAAGAAAAAGCAAGAAAGTCGAAAGAGAGACGGGAAGACAAACATCAGGCAGGCTGGCTGGCTGGGTTTGGTCCCAGCTCGGCAGAGCACGGCGGGTTTGGGTCGCAGGGGCCGGGATTGGCACCCGGGACCCGCTGGGCAGCCCCAGCTGAGCCCCCTCCCGAGCATCCCCCTGCAGTGCCCGCCTCTCGCTGTCACCACAGCTCTCCTGCCCTGACGCTTCTCCCCCCGCACACGGAAACTGTCGCATTTATCCTTCTCCTTTTCCCTCTTTTATTTCCCTACCGTCAGTTTGCCAACCGAGCACCATTTCTCGGTAAAATTCAATTTAACGAGTGCAGGCTGCATCGAGCGCGCCGGGTCCTGCCGCAGCGGGACGGGGCATTTGCCGGGGCTGTTGGTAATTGCAGCTTTTTGGGGGATTTGGGAGATCCTCAGCATCGACAGCCACTAAGTGTCATTTCCTTGGCTCGCTGGGGAAGTATGTGGAAGTTATTTTTATTGACGTGCTCGTGGTAGATTGTTTTGGCAGTTGCAATTTCCGTGTGACATATCCAGACTCTCCTCCGAAAATCCCAAGGAAAAAAAAAAAAAAAAAAAAAGGAAAAGGAAAAAAAAAAAAAAACCTCTTTGACATTTATCCCCAGCTACTGCTGCTGCTCAGTAATGTTTAATTACAAAACTCGGCTGTGATGCCAACCTGTATCGGTCATTAGGAACCTTTCTTAAAATCTTGTCAGCCTGCAATGAGAAACAGATTTAATGGAGGCAACCACATAGATCCTGGTCTGCCAGCTGAAACTGAGACTAAGCAAAAGAGGATATAAATGCCAAAAAAAAGGCCACCATATTCCCTTCCTACCAACCAACTCTTTCCATTTTTTACACTTTTTTTTCCGCCCCCTCCCGCTCCTGCTCTTCAAACTGCCTTTGAGGAACTGGGCAGGAACTTCATTTTCAGAAGGTGTTGTGGGGAGAGAGAAACAAGTTTTGCCCGGGGGTGTCGCTTGCGTCGGTTTGGCTGGATTTGTTGGTGGGGGTTTTGGGAAAAGAGGCGATGAGAGATAGAGACGGCCCGTGGCGACCTCCCCCTGTCCCCGACCCCCTCCCGGTGTCCCCGGCCCCATCCCCGCTGTCCCCGGGATCCCTGGCCCCGGCTGTCCTTGCAGCGAGGGGACGCCAGGGGGCAAGAGGCGTTCGCAAAGGCCGTATCCCTTCATCCCTCCATCCTTCCATCCCTCCTTCTCCCCATCCCTCCATCCTTCCATGTCTCCGTCCTTCCAACCCTTCACCCTTCCACTCTGCTCTCCCCTCTCTCCCACCAGCAGGTTTCATCGTCTCACAACGGCAAAAGTCAGGTTTCTTATTAAAAACAAAAGGAAAAAAACCCCGCGAAGTGGTCTAAATTCCCAATCCCTCCCCCGACCTTGTCTCCACGTGCACCTCGTGGGCACAGCGGCGCTGCTGGCACAGCCAGGCGGAAACAATATCCAGCAGCCTTGTAAGGAGCGGCAGAGTTTATTTAAGCCAGCTATTAATCCTACTTACCTTGCCGCTATTTGGACCTAATCCTATTTCCTCTGTGCATTATAAGGACAGTGAAACGACACATTTTTGTTCTCCTGGTGGAAGGAGGCTGGCTGGGAGGAGCACGCCGCCGGTGCCTGGGCTGCCGCCGGAGCCGGAGGAGCGGGATGCGCTCCGCGGGCAGCAGCAGCCTCCAAAGGAAATCACTCAAGGGAAACTTCGCCAGAGACAAAAAAAACCCCCACATTCAATTTCCTGACTACTGCTTTCCTGCCCGAGTTATTTATTTTGGCAACCGCACGTTCAATAAATGAAATATTCAATCAACTGCCCTCCGTGCCAGCTCATATGATTCTTTCAGGAGTCCACTTTTATTTTTTTAAATTTTATTTTATTTCAGTCCTTAGATAAACTGCAGGGAGGGTTCCCATATCCCAGCTTTGCTTGGCAACTGATGCATTACGTGGCTTATGAATTTTGCAGACAATGAACCCCAGTGTGGCTGAAGCGGACCGTACACATATCTACGTGCCATTTCCCAGGCACGACAGACATCAGGGCAAAGTATCACTTATTCTTTCATCTTTTTTCACACCTTTTCCTTTCCCAGACTTTGCCCCAAACGCTGAGTTGGGATGTGAAGTTAATGCCAGAGATTTTGCTGCAGAGAAGGAAACCACTTAAAATAATCAGATGGCAAAATACCAGGCTCACCCCCGAGAGCAGCATTTGTAATGCTCCTGCCTGGCATTTTATTCCTAGCTTTATCTCCCCGTATCACACAAATCCATACACTGTGTATCATTTCTCTTTGAAATGCCATGAACTTGGTGTTTTAAATCGAACCAGCCTTTCTCTTTTTTTTTTTCCTTCCTTTTTTTTCTCTTTTTTTTTTCTTTTAGGCGCAAAACAATGGAGATTGTCAAAGGGCCCCGGGTTGAGCTTTTCTGCGTGTTCACAGAGCGTTAAAGCTTTATCGAACAAACCGGCTCTGTCTGACCCCTGCCAGACAAAAGGCAAGTCCCATTTTCCTCTGCAGAGCAGAGGGGCAGAGAGGACACACAGGGGATGTACAGTAGGGCTGGGTGGGCCACGGGGTGCCCAGGGCAGTGGTGGCATGTCCGCTCACCCGGCCACCACCCTGGTGCTGCCAGCCCTGCTCCTTTTGGAGGTGCTGATGTGCTTGGCCTCGTGCAGGTGGGGGACATAGTGCCAGTGCAGCCAGGGAGCATCTATCCAGAGAGCTGGCATGGATTTTGGCAGCTCAGCCACGGGTTTTGTGTGGTGCTGTGCTGATTTTAGTGCTGCGCCCACCTCAGCCAGCCTCGACTGAATGGATGTCCACCCACCATGAATGGTTCTGGAGGGTTTGAATTTTTCCTTTGCATAGAGCAGAACCACTCCATTGCTCCTAAGGTTCACATGGATGATTTAACGTTTGCATAGGGTTTTTTCGCGAATTTTGAATTAGACAGGAACTTGCTGTTGTTCTGGAGCTGGGCACCACCAAGGAGGCTGGGAACAGTGGCCAGGCATTGAAGGGAGAAATGGTCAGAGAGGTAAGAAATGGTCAGAACAGTCTTCTGAGGAGCAACATGGGCAGGGGAACAACTGGAAAAGACTGGATCTGCAAATGCTGGTGTCTGGATGTGGGCATTTACATGAGCCTGGGCTCTGTGCTGCCCATATGAAGCCCTCCTCAACCTCCAGCTACTGGTGCAGAAGAGCACTGGTCTGTTGTAGGCTCTTCATGACATCTACCATCACCATAGGAGTGTCCCAGACACATTCCAGTGGTACCACTCTCTGCTAACCTCACCTCTGCTTCACTCACACATAAAGCCCAGTGTGGAGACACTGGGCTAAATCCTGCCTAGCGTGTCTGCAGCTTTGACAAAAGTTTTAGCACTGTTTCTTCCAGCTTCAGCAGCAGCCAGGCAGCAGATGAATCAGTTTCTTGACAGTCACCACGATTCCCATCAGCAGAGATGTGTCTGGAGCACCGTGATGTTGAGCAGTGTCAGGCATTTATTTCTGCATCTGCTTCTCCTGTGGGAGGATGAGCACAGAGACATCCTTTGTTGGCACCTGGAGCTGAAATGGGCTGCTCAGGGGTGGGTGGGAGAAACCCTCACCTCCTATGAGTTGTGCTTTGGGTGTTGCTGGTGAAGGCCACACTATTTCTCCCTTGGGTTTGGTTATTTGCAGAGACCCTCCTGCCCTATGCCCACCTCTATCCCACAGGCAGCAGAGCAATGCCACAATAAGAGACCACCTTTCTGCAGGTGTATCATGTTCTCACAGTACCAAAGCACCCAGAGATTTCCAATCCTGCTCATAAAATGTTAATTTCCAAGGAGGAGGCCATAACTGTGCTCGTTTTGGGGTTTGCTGAGCTTTGGGTAGCAGCTCGGGCTGCTCACCCCCCCAGCAGTGTTTTGCATTACTTGTTAAGGGAAGCTGGCACTCAGCTCTGCTGCCAGTGGAGATTTGTAAGCCTGATTATATTCCTAAGCATATGTTTGGAAATGAGAAGCAGCTCTCTGAAGTCAGAGGAATTGCTCTGATTGCAAATCTCAAGTCAAGAGGAGGGAAGCCTGGCTGAGGTCTGAGCTCCCTCTTGGAAGAGCCACAGGCAGTGAGTGGGCTCTGGGCTCTTCCCCACTCCGGGGGCAGAGCTGAACAGAAACCAGAACAAACATCTTTGTCATGAAAATCCCATAATATTACAGAAGTGTTTGTGTTGGTGTTTTTTAAGTGCATAAATGATGAATCATTCCACCTGGGTGGGCAAGTAAAGCCTGGTACCATTTCCAGGGTATTTTACGTGTTTTGGAGGACAACCCTAAGGAGAAAGGGAAGTTCATTGAAAGCAGAATGCACCAGATATTCCCCCCAGCAGATGGCTGACTTTGAGTGCTGGAACAAGTGGCCAGGGCTCAGCAGCAGCAGCAGCAAAGGATTCACATCACTTTGCAGGGTTCAGCTCTTTGTAGCACTGGGCTCAGCTGCTGCAAAAGATGTCTCTGAACGGGAGCCACAGTTTCACTCCCAGAACCAAGCCATTCCTTAAAGAACACCATTTGTTTTGGGACAGCACCACTTCCCTGGAATCAGCCAGATCTGCCTGTCACAAAACTGCCACTACAGAGCAAAGGTTCTGATCTCAAAGTAGGGAGAGATTTGAAAGAATGGAAAGGCAAGTGGGTCCTTTGATTGCTCCATGTTAGAAGTGGTGGGAGGTGATCACCATAAAACATTACCCACGCAGAGTCACGATTCTGCAGCACTCACTCATACACTTTCTGCATTCCGTGCTTCCAAACATGCTGGTACTCAAAGCTAGGACACAAAAAATGCTTGAAAAAAAAAAAAATTTGAATTGCATCCATGTTGGTTTTCACATCAGAAGGAAAGTGCTGCTCACACAGTGAGGACCTTTCTACAAGGGCAGGTAGTGATAGGACAAGGGGGAATGGCTTTAAACTGAAAGAGGACAGATTTAGATTGGATATTATTAAGAAATTCTTCACTATCAGAGTGGAGGGACATTGAAACAAGTTGCCCAGAGAAGCTGTGCATGCCCCATCCCGGGAAGTGTTCCAGGACAGTTTGGATGGGGCTTGGAGCAACCTGGTCTAGTGGAAGGTGTCTCTGCCCATGGCAAGGGGTTGGAACCAGATGATCTTTAAGGTCCCAGCCCAAACCATTCTGTGAGTCTGTGACCCAGCTCACCAGGACTGAGAGCTGCTGCCTGGGGCAGCTGCCATGCAATGCCTCCTGTGGTATCTGTCCCTCCAGTGAGCTGTAAATCCCAGCCTCAGGACTGGAATTACTACCACTTTACACCAGCATAGGGAATGGGACAATCAGGCTGACTTTGTGTAACTGGGACAAGAGAAAATTCTATTTAAATTCTGCACCCCGCCAGTGAATCTTGCAGCAGCCTAATTTTTCTACGAATAACGCCTTGGGCAAGGCTTGTGTGGCCCAGAAAAGGAAAAAAAAAGGGTTGAATTTCCTCCATCCTGCTTCTTTGTAACCTCCTTCATAATGGATGGTGAATCTTGGGAGGTTTGGCCCGCTGGTTGCCAAGCTAGGGCTGAGCTGATGGAGAGGGCACCCAGCTGAGGATCTCTGGCACTTGTTGAAGCAAAGAGGGGCAGATTCAGGGACTCAAGCACTTGTGTGATAAGAAAGAGGGTAAAAAAAAGAATTAAAAAAAAAAAAGAAAGAAAAATTAATTGAGTAACCTCAAATTACAAATCAATTTGAGGAAATCCCAATCTAGCTGCCGACACTCTGCGAGCAGCCGAAGCTAAATTCATTGAGCAGACAGCTCTAATTAGCACACGCTTGCTCCAACAAGCTCCATGTGGCACTCTCCATGTCAGGTGTGCCTGGTCCTGAGCCATGCCACTCATCAATTTGACCCAAAATACATTGAAGGCAGGGTGTCACCGCACTGAGATCGTTTAGGGGCTGCAGAAAGTCAAACTCCAAATTTCTCTGCTCGAACACCTCTGTGCCGCCTTATCCCAGCCACCCCGGGCTGGTTCCTGACCTCATTCATGCCAGTGCAAATCTGCAATAACTTCACGTTAGCCACAGGGTTTATTACAAATTGTCCTTGTGTAAAGAGACCAAAATCTGGTTTATGAAGTTGGTTTCTTTTCCCTCATTCCCAGGCAAGAAACCCTTCTGCAGCCGGAGTCAGTGGGACAGCTTTCACCTTTTAACTTCGGGAGAGATGCTCCCAGCTCACACTGATGGAAGCAAGGGGCAAACCCATTTCCTCCATAATAGCAGCATTGCCTTGGTGAGGCAGGATTTAGCCCTTTAGATTGAGTGAGAATTGGAATTTTCTTTTTGTAAGAAGCCCAAAATAAGATAAATACCAGGGTACCACTGCAGTGAGGCATGTCAAGTTACTAGAAGGGGATGAAACACTGCACAAAAAAAAAAAAAAAAAAAGGGGAAAAAAAAAAAAAAAAAAAAAAAAAAAAAAAAAAAAAAAAAAAAAAAAAAAAAAATCCCTCTCTTTCAGCATTAGTGAAAGATGTGACCTCATTCTTTTCCTGGGGCTGTAGAGAGATATGTGGCATTTTCCTTGTAGAGAAGTGTATTTTTCCTTTGGGAAAGGCTGAAAGACTACTTGGGTAGTGTATTATTTTAGACATATTTTGCATTCCAGCTCTCCCTCAGAGGAGGAAGTTGTTCTCTGCCACTTCTTATTCCCCTGTAGTGAGCCACGTTTGATCCAACACATGGGAGCAGACCCCTGGCTAATGCAAACACAAGCATCCACCAGGTTGTGCTGATTTACACCTGGAGATTTACACCTCCACCACGAATTTCTGGTTTTTCTATAATCTTCTTAAACTCCATCCTTCCTCAAGCATTTTCTCCTTTTTTAACCTGATGTCTTCCACCAGGAGACATTTTCTGATCTCTGCATTGTATGTTCTCGCTGATATCACACTTGGCTCTGTTTGCAAAGTGTGTGGCAATGTATTGGGAAAAGGCAGATGATACTGTCATGATATCTGACTTTTTGGGTTTCACTGCCCTGAGGAGAGCTTGAAATCTTCCCACTGTGTTGAAAACACCGCTGTAGTGGCAGTTATTGCTCATCCTTAGTGAAGCATTTGAATGAGGCAAAGTTTGTGGGGAGAAATAGTATTTTTCATTCGATTGCTTGGGGCAATTGCACACAGCAGTGAGCCTGGGGGGTCTGCACCTTTCAGATCTGAAGGAAAATGAGGGTGCAATGCACCTCCTCTGCCTTTCCAGCTCTAACACCACCTCATCTACCCTTCCAGCTGGGATAAAAGGCATTCCCTGGCCTACAGCCACCATCCCTGGAAAGCCTTTTTCTCCCCATGTTGAGCTGGGGCTGCAGACAGCTGGGTACCTTGCCCAGGTGTGGACATGGACACTGCAGATGTCACAGCCAAGGGTGTCCCTCAGGCTGCCCTTACAGCCATGGAGAGAGGTGGATGCTTCTAGGGAGTGAAGCCCCTACTCAAAAGCTCCTCAAGCAGATAACCCCTCAGTTTTTGGGCAGCCACAGGGGAGTCTGCCCTGCAAAGTCCCCCTGAAGGGGTGAGCTCCATTTCCATCTCCCCTCAGCCTGGTGAGAATGTTGGGAAAGCACCCGGGGTCCAGTGTGTCCATCCCACTCCTGCAGCCCCAGGGAAATCACCTGCATCCAAAGCTGCTCTTTACAAGGCAGGTACAACTCCAGCACCTTCAGGATGGGGTCCAAGCAGGCACTGATGGCTTGTGGTGCCATCACTCACTTTTTTCTTACCCAGGCTTCTCCAGAGAACTGCATTTTTCTCTCGACCCTGTATCTGCCAGGGTATATGATGTTTTTCCATTCCCCAAACGCTGTTGCAATCATTTCTGCCCAGATTTATCTCATTTCAGTAACGTCTCTTGGGTTTCATCTCTATTAAATCATTTGGACATTGGGAAGTGGGATTACTCCACTTAGCTGTGGCTGTCTCCAGTGTGAGTGACTCCATGTGTGCTTGTGATCCTGCTTCTGTGCAGGGACAGTGGGATGGAACAAGTCCTTTTGGTGCAGCTTGGGTACCTACAGGGACAAGGGCAGCTCTGCCAGCTTTGTGCCCCAAGCAGACAGCCTGGGGTGGCTGGTTCCCATCTGTATGATTCCAAATGATTGCCCTCTGAGCAACCTGGTCCAGTGCAAGGCATCCCTGACCATGGCAGGGGGTTGGAAATTAATGATCTTTGAGGTCTCTTCCAACCCAGGGGAGGGTGGAAGAGCAGGGTGAAGGGTGAGACAGCAGAGTGAAGGGTGGCAGAGGATGCTGAAGCAGGTTTGCTGTCCCAGCTGCTCCCAAGAGTATTATTCTAGCAGCAGGAAAACAGTATTCATACCGTGTTGTACAACAAGATTTTTTAATGGATGTTAAGCCCAAACCCACCAGAAGTTTCTCTCAAAAGGGCAGATTCTTGCAGGGCTCAGTAATAAACCTTCACTGATGAAAGTGTCTAGTGCTGGTTTACAGCAGTTCTAAGAAATCAGTGTAATGTAAGAACAACCAGGGGCGTATTGACTTTAAAAACACTGACTTGGCTTGGTTTTAACTGGTATTTTGGATCAAGAATCTTGAAAGAAGGTTTGACACCAGCTTTTATGGTAATACTTCTCCCTGATGATACCACACCTTTCCCCCAGTCACCAGTTCAAGTAAAACTAAGAATAAAAGCATTTTTTTAATCTTTACACTTTATATTAAAAAATAACTCTCAATAAACACCTTCCAGGATCACTTTTGACATTAAACATTGATTTCTATGTCTGTTATAAACCTTGAAGAATTGCCTCAGGCACTTGTAATAATCTAAGCATTAGATAGAAGCATTTTCACTATCTAATTATTACCCAGTTTAATACAAGCTGCACTTCAAGAATATTTGAAAAAAGAAATTATCTTTAAAAAAAGGACCCATCCCCCAGCAACTTCACTGTTGCTGTTGGAGCCAAATGCAATACACATCAATGCAGGGAATACAAATCAGACCAGCCAATAACACAACTTTTTTTGAAAAGCCATCAAAACCTGTACAGAAATGTCATGGTCTTCTATCTAAACAGGTAAAAATCTCTCCCCCATTGCTCTTATTTCTAGAGGGAATAACATCCAGTTTCATTCTTTCCCATTTCCAGAACATGGCTCCTTGCTGAGCACATTTCAGACACAAGGTTAATGCAGAAAAGGGATTTGTGCACTCCCACATCCAGGGCTGATCCCTGCTTGTTTCTATTTGTGACACACCATTTGGTTTTGCATTTTTCCCCAAAACAGGGCCTTTAGGAAATTGAAGATGTGAGCACTTGCTTGTAATTCTACTCATATGAGGCCAGTGAGTTACATCCAGGCACAGAACAGAAAATTTCTGTAACAGCCTGAATTTAGTGTCTCCTGTACTTCCTACAGCTGTTTCCATAATTTATGTGCACTTATTTAACTTGGCTTTATAATTCTCACTCCAAAAAATTAGGGAGGAATAAAATACCCAGTAGAGGGAACGAAATACTTGAGCTGGGATTAATCTCACAGAAACACAGGAGGGTTTATGTTGGAAGGGACCTTAAAGATGATCTGGTTCCAGCCCCCTGCCATGGGCAGGGACATCTCCCACTAGACCAGGCTGCTCAGAGCCCCATCCAGCCTGTCCCTGAACACTTCCAGGGATGGAGCATGCACAGCTTCTCTGGGCAGCCTGTGCCAGTGCCTCACTGCCCTGATGGTGAAGGATTTCCTCCCAACATCTAATCTAAAACTGCCCTTTTCCAGTTTAAAGCCATTCCCCTTTGTCCTATAACTACATGCCCTGCAATATTAATGGGGAAATTGTGAACACCAAATCTAATGCAATAATGACTTATTACAGAAGGAAAGCTATATTTTTTCCCTAAATTATGCCAGTGGAGTACTGAAACCCGTTTGTCTCTCGTGGTACTTTTGTCATAAATCCAAAAGGCAATTAGAGCATTTTAAATCTTGCCTGAAGTAACTCTTGATTTACAGATTTTCCTGCACAGCTGTGAACAGCCAAATTGGGCTTAAAATTCTCCAGTGAGACAGTGAGGAAGCTCATTTTTTGTTAGATATGTCGATCTCCTACAACCCTGTGAGGAGTTTGGATGCTCCACATCTCAGACAATCAGGCTACTCATTGTACCCTTAAGAGTGGAGTTGGATGCCCAGCTGTGGACAGAGCTGCTGCTCTCAGCTGCTTCTCAGACAGACACATCTGCAATATTAATGGGGAAAGTTGTAGAAACAAAGACTGAGAAACAGCTTCAGAACTGGACCATCTCAAAGGCCTCAACTGAGAATGATGAGCAAGGGTCACTACAAGGTGCCAACCCAATTTCTGCCCTTTTAGGGACCAGGGATGACATTTACCCGTGGCAGGCAAAGTTTCTTTCCTTGTCTTTGTCCTCTGTGCCTCATTCCATTACAACTTTCTGGTGCTGCTGTGGTCCTCACAGACAGGAATGGTACCAGTGGGAATCCCCCTGCACAGACTTCCATCTACATCCCACTCAGAAGGTTTGTCTGGGATGGACATGGTTTAGTCCAGAGTGGAATTTACCCATGTTCTGTATCTGCCTGGTACAATGTGCAACATCTCAGTACCAGCTGGGTGATGGATGTGCTTGTCTTTACCCCGTGTGTGCACAGTGCCCATGGTTTCATCTGTTCTGGTTCCTCCCATTTATTCAGGGAACAAAATTTCACAGCATGATGATCTATGTGCATCTTACAGAAGCTGGGGTGGGAAATTTCAGCTACCAGTGCAGACTGGGAGCCTTCTTACCTTTCAGCTTCCACACTCCATCTCCTTCCTTCTGTGCTTGGATCCATCCCTGCAGTTTTTTCCCTGTCACATATTTTTAAGGTATTTGTCCCAGAAGTGTAAATGTTGAAACAACATTCGCATCGCTGTGATCATTTTGAATTTCTGTGAGTGTGTGGAAAAGCCTCGGGATATGAGATGATGATAGGCACTAAAAAAGGCCTTTCACTGAAGAGGAGAGTCAGCCAAAAGCATTGCCAGCAAGATCTAAAAAAAACTGGACAGAAGTAGGTGACAGGCTCCTACTTTTCCCCTGCCTGAGGGGCAGGAGAAGGAGGTGGTCTCCTGCAGCACAACACCAAGAGAGCCACTGAAGGAAGAAAAATTCCCTGCAGCTCTGCTTCAACAGCAGAACCTCTGTGTGCTTTTTCTGGTGCACCCCCCCATGCTGGGAAGGAGACACCCACACCCGGACACTGGGGGTGCCAAGCAAGAGGATGGAGCTCCAGACTCACCTCTGCTGGCTCCCCTTGCCCGTGGCAAGTGGTGCTGGTCCCATCCAGCCCAGGATGGCTGCTGCCTGCAGCCAGCGCTGCTTTTTGAAGGTGGCAGAAAACTGACGCATCAAAAGTTGAGCCCAGAGGCTGCTGTCAGTTTGCTCAAGCAAATAACTTCATACAGCTTTCAGAGATTGGTGGGATCTCCCTGTGCAGGAGGGAAACGTAAATAAATGGGAAAATTTTCTGGAGAGGGAGACTAACTCCTGCTCCTGGGCCTCCCAGCTGGGTGTAGATGGGGAAAAGAAAGAGTTGTGGCACTGGAAGTGGGGGAAGCAATAGGGCCAGTGCTGGGCTGGGGCAGATAAGCCTGAGGGGACCCCAAAGGGCACGAGGAAGAGCAGGTCCTGTCACTGAGCATTGCAGAGCAAAGCCAGCCCCATGTAATTAAATCTAATATACATATATTTACCTAGCACACATCTATCCCTCCAGACAGAGGAACACAAGAGCATCTCATTTTGCTATGCTACACCACCCAGAAACAGCCAGCCCAGAGCCCTAAGTGCCTGCTGAAGTGGCCAGAGCCATTTGCAAGGCACCTGATACCAAGACACAAGAATCTATGTTTGAACACTTTATCCTGGTGCTGAGTAATTCACTAAACCAGGACAAAGAGTTTTAAACCAACAGTTTGAAAATCAACTGTATTGCAATTCAGCCAGACACCTTTTCTCTGCCAGGCCACGGGTTTAATAAACACAGCAGGCTCATGCCTGAGCTCACAGAGGATAACCTGTAAGCACTGAGTGACAGATTTGACACTTTTTTTGAGACATACTAGAAATCCCAGTTGCTGGGATCGATGTCAAAATTTCTCTGCTTCAGGGTTTTATTTGTAACCTCTCAGCCCCTTGCCTTGGGAGTCAGGGGCAGGGGAGAGGATGGGTGAGAGGTAACTTTCCCAGGAATCTTGTTTTAATGATGCTCTGTTTGTGTGATGGTTTGGAGTAATATGAAACCTTGACATGCTCGAGTTTTTTTTCTTTCAATCGTGTATTACAGGGGTTTGATTTATTTCCTTTTTATCTCCCCGTGCTTAACAGAACATAAATGTTAGCTGGGACTTAAGAACAGTGTCCTGACACTGAAAGGACATCCCCTGAGAGCAGGTGACTTTCACTTCGAAAGCTCAGACATGGCTTTTTTAGTTCTGCTGTGCTTCAGATGGGCTGGGACTGCAGTGTTTTATCCTGGATTTTGGCAAGTGGAAGGATACAAATGGGATCCGACCCCAGCCCAGCCTCCCTCCCACACCCTGCTGAGGAAACAGACTCAGGTCCCTGGGCAAGCAGCAAGGGGGACACAGTAGGAAGCACTGGCAACGTGAAGCTCCTGTTTCCACTTGTCCTGGGCTGGCTCTGAAGCTGAGGTCTTGCAATGTGATATCTTTCACGAGTGTGGGTGAAAATGCTGCAGAGCCACGAGGTGAAGAAAATGCTCCAGTTTTGCTTCCTTTGGTGATGGTGGGGAACGAGACAGGGCACTTCTCACCTCGAGTGATGCCCTCAGACCTTGTTTTGACCTCAGTGCTGGGCTTGGTACCACCCCAGGGCTGAGCCCCCCGGGCAGGGGTCCAGGGGCAGCTCCTGGTCAGGGGGTGCCAGGCAGGAGACGGGCAGGAGGGAGCCGTGACTCCAGGTGCTGATCTGGAGATCGCCATCCTTAACTCAGCCCCAGGTTTGACCTGTGAGGACAAGAGACCTCATGCCTGGCAGCGACTGTGCCCTGCCTCCGTGCCAGGCTGCCAGCAGGGGGCTTGTTCTTTTGTGCTTTGGGTTTTATTTTTAGGCAGAGCCCAGAGACAACGGCGCAGGGAGGCACAGGCGGGGCTGCACCCTCTAGAGCACAAACTGCATTTGAATGTGTGATTTCACAAGAATTTTGCTTGCCTGGAATTGCACACATTAAAGCTTTTGGAGGAAATGCTTCTTAATTACTCAGTTGTGTTATAAACAAGATTTTCCCTGGTCAGATCATTGTTGGGACTGTCATCATCATCATTATTCCTCTGCCTCATGCAGCCCTGGCACACTCAGGGACCAACTCACCTGGTGTTTTCTGTGTCTAAACCATAACATTCCTCATCCCAACAGAGTCAGATCCATGGGAGAAGGGAGCTGTTAGCTGCCTTTTACAATTCAGTTACAAACAACAAACAGGGTCAGTGCTCTTTTCCAAGGTCACCTGCAAGGTCACTCCAGTATCAGTGCTCAACAAATCAGTGCAATACCTGGAAACTTTACTCCAGTTCCTGGAATGAACATCCTCCCAAGGAGCACAAGTGCTCCATTTTGTGCTAGAGTTCAGGGGACATCCATCATTCAGAAATTGGATTTGTGTTGGTTTGGTCTCAGCCTGGGCATGTGTCCCCTTGGTGGCATGGCCACTCACCAGCTGTTGTGATCCAGCCCTTCCTGGGCCATTTAAACCTGTTGATTTTCACTTCCCAAGCCCAGAGCAGTTACATTTAGCAGGTGATTGACATATTGAGGAAGATTTAATTGAACAGGCCCTCTCAGAGACAGCATTACTGGGACTTAGATCCTTTTCACTCAGCTTCTGAAGGCACATGTCAAAAAGGTTATGAGCAAATTTCCCGCTTGGAAAAGCTGATGGGCGACCAACAGCATGCAGTTCATTCTCATTAGTGACAGGAAAACACCATGGGTGTTACCTGAATATTTCTGGTCTCTGCCTGCATAGGCAATACCCAGTCTGATACCGAGTCTCTCTTTTCCAGGACAAGCAATTTGATTCATTACCTGATAATTCATACTGTTCCTGCAGATCACCACTCACTAACCTTAGGAGGAGCTGGATAAATGTTACAGCCATAAATGCAGGACAGAGGAGGGTCCTCATGCAGGAGGTCTGTGGCAGTGTTTTTAAAAATGCTTTTGCTGAATAGTAACAGCTGCTCTTGTAAACATGCTGCCCATTGACTCCCCTGCTGACCATGGGAAGAGATGTTAATCTGATGCTTTGACAAAATTTCGCAATTTGGATGTTGAGACATTTCAAAATTGTTGCACTGTTTTGGTGTAATTATGTCAGAAATAAACCCACAAAAACCTCATGAAGTCCAATAAGGCCAAGTGCACGGTCCTTCTGTCAATACTGACTGAGGGGTGAATGCACTGAGAACAGCATGCCAAGAAGGACCTGGGGACACTGATGGATGAAAAACTGAATGACCAAGCCATGTGCAGTGGCAGCCCAGAAAGCCAGCCACGTCCTGGGCTGCATCACAAGCAGCATGGTCAACAGGTCAAGGGAGGAGATTGTCCCCCTCTGTCTGCTCCTGTGAGACCCCTCTTGGAGTGCTGCATCCAGGCCGGGGTCACCAGCACGAAAGGACGTGGTCACTTGTTGGAGTGAGTCCAGAGGAAACCACAAAAGATGCTCAGAGGGCTGGAGCACCTCTCTTCTGAAAAGAGGCTGAGGGAGTTGAGGCTGGTCAGCCTGGAGAAAAGAAAGCTCCAATGAGACCTTACTGAGGACTTTAAACACTTGAAGAAAGATGATTTATAAGAAAGACGAGGAGTGTGACAAGGACAAGGGGTAATGGCTTCAGACTGAAAGAGGGCAGGTACAGATGAGATATTTGGAAAAAATATTTTACTGTGAGGATGGGGAGGCCCTGGCACAGGTTACCCAGAGAAGCTGTGGATGTCCCATTCCTGGAAGTGTCAAAGGCAAGGCTGGACAGGGCTTGCAGCCACCTGGAATAGTGGAAAGAGTCCCTGCCCATGGCAGGGAGCTTGGACTAGATGATCTTCAAAGACTCCTTCCAACCCAAACCATTCTATGATTCTATTTTAATAAGCTAGCCAAATATATTTATTCATTCCAAATCTACTTGCCTGGTGCCCAGGGGTGTGGTTGGGATGAGCTGAGGGCTCCCCTGGAGGAGCAGAGGGACCCTGAGTGCTGGTGGGCTCTTGCAACACTCCCTGACCCCCATTGCTTCATCTTTCCTTGAGAGTTAATCTCTTTTATGAAATTTGACATTGAAATGCCTCCCTTATACAGCAGATTATGATTGTAATTAGCTAGAGGATAAATAACACTGTATTGAGTATTACACTAGATTTCTCCTTTATTCTGTCACTGAAACATGTTTTTCCCCTATTGCTTCTCCCAAATCATCATGAGACTTTTGTGAAGAGAATATTTGCACAAAAAGCTGTGGGCAATTGCTCTTGAAAAGATTCTTGCAGTTACTTAATACTGTGAAAGGGCAAAATGAAATGCTATTTAAATGTATTTTCATGCTAAATTAGAATAATGAAACTTCCTCTTGATGCTGTGGCAATGAAATTGGAGACAACTCACTTTACCCAGGTAAACTGTGCACACTGGGAACAGCTCCTCAAAGAGGAGGAATGGAGATTATCAGTAGATATATTTTTATTAATATTTTAAATGGCTGTTTGCTTTTTTAAAAAAAATTAAGTTATTGTAGTCTGCTTCACCTGAAAACTAACTTTTAGTGTGGCACAAGATGGGGGAAACAGGATTATTGATGGTAATCAGAAAAGTGAAAAACAAGGCTGGATACAGTTTCAGGGGTCCCAGAGGGACTATGCTCAGCAGAAGGAAGTGACATTCTCTGAACACCATCAAGAGACAGAAGACACCACAATTTCAGGATACAGCATCCTCAGGCTCCTTTGGGTGCCTCTGCTGCATCTCCCACCATCCCAGCTCCTAAAATCACCCCAAACCCACAAGCCTTTTGCCGTGAGTAGCTGCTGCAGTCACCACGCTCCTCTAAAACTGACATCATTCCCTTCCCTCTGGAGAAGGGCTTGTAAACAAACCCTCTCCTCTGCGACAAGCCATTCGTTCAGGCAATGCTGTGGCTCTGAATAGAAACTCCCAGAGCCAGCCAAAGCCCAGAGCTGATATTTTCTCCGTGGCAGTGCCCTTGTGCTTCCGTTCCTCACAGCTCTGCAGCAGCGTGGGGCCGGGCTCGCCATATGTGCCGAGTTCCTGCCTGCCCTCCTCGCTGGAGCGGCATTCCAGCCTGGATCTGTGGCTGGGCAGTGAGAATCCTGGGAAAGTGAGACCTTTATTCCTCCCCTTGACCTTACCAGAGCCCACAGTCCTCAAGGTTAGGTTTGTAGGCATGAGGTGCTCGGGTGGATGATGTTTCTCCTTCTATGAGCCACTCCCAAAACCTCCTGATCCTATTCCTGAACCAAATAGGCTGGAGCTGCAGAGAAATAGGGTTAGGAAGCCCAGCTGTGCAAAGAAGAAGGCAGGAGAGAAGTGGCAGCATTTCCCGGCTCTGGAAAATACAAATAACCACAGTAAGGGACAGGGATGGTCTCAGCAGCCCCAGGACAGAGGTGTCCCCCAAGTATGCACACCCTGGTAAAAATGCTAGCACTCACCTTCTGTCTGTGTCTGTTATATATATGTGTGTGTGTGTGTATATATTTATATTTATATTTATATTTATATTTATATTTATATTTATATTTATATTTATATTTATATTTATATTTATATTTATATTTATATTTATATTTTATGGGGGTTTATATAAACATTTATATAAATGTTTTATATAACATATAAAAATGTACATTGAAACATTTATATACAAGCATTTATATAAAATGCTGATGTTTTTAATAGATATGTATGTGTATGTGTACATATGCGTATATATGTGTACATTTATACAAATACATATACAAATACTATATAAAATTTGTGTGTAAATAGATATGTGTGTAAATTTTCCTGTATCTCTCCTCTCTCGTTGATGACGTCTAAATAACATCATTTCTCCATGCTGGACACAGTCCATCCCCAGTGTTCCTCCTGCTGGGGCCACTGAACATGAAACCAGACTTATTTTTATACAGGAAGACAAAAGTTGCCTTAATTCCCATCAAGAAATCCTCTTTCCTCCATCTTGTGACACTTAAAAAGTTAGTTTTTAAGTGAAGCAGGCTATTTAAAAAAGAGCCCTAAAGGAAAAAAAAAAATCTGAAATATTATAAGAAATACATTTACTGGTTTATTGTACAAGCACACCCACACACACATCGAGAAAAGCCCAGCCCAAACCACAGCCCTGCACCTCAGGACAGAGCCTCCCGCCTGACTCAGCAATAAGCAGCTCTCCTGATTATCATTTCACAATTCAGAGCACCTAACCTCCCATCAGATGTGTGTTTTCCTGTCGTACAGCTCACCTGAGGCTACATGAACCTCTCTGAGCTGCTGCTGCCTGTCTCAGCCCTGGGAATACAACTTAATGATTCCCTCCTCGCCCGGACCAGCATGTCAGCCCCTCCTGATCCTGCCACTTGTTTAACCTCTTAGGAATAGGAGCTACCCTGACACCTGATGTGTCACATCAGCTATCAGGATGCAAGAGAGAGATCTGGCTGCCCCATCTCCATAAATCCTTGATCTCTCTAGCAGGGCTGTCACTTCTCCCTGCAGAGGCTGTAATTTCGGGTTTGCTTTGAGCTGGCTGCGGTACACCTTGGGTTTGACATCTTCATCACAACTCGGAGTCTCTGTGCCAGCCCAGGATGGTGTTGCAATGACTGCTCTCAGTGATGGTGCAAGATGTCCAGCAAGGACTTCAAAGCCTTTGCAGATGCTTTTTAATGAAGCCTCGTAGTGAGCTGTAAAGCGAAGAGGCATCATTAAATGTCAGCACAGACAGAGAGAGGAATTATCGCTGCTGAGACCGTCCCTTAAGGTCACACCACTGAGTGGGCTCAACCAGGATGGGGCAGCCCCCCTGTCCTGCCCCACTCATTAGAAAACACTTTTTAAAAACCAAATTGACACCTCCATAGCAGCAAAGTGGCCATAAGTCACAACATTAAAGCCTAGAGACCAGTGCTGCTGCTCTGAATGCAGCGGGCAGCTTGGGCAATCTGCTGCCCATCCATCTCCACATCAGGGCGTGCCCTTCCTTCTTCTCTCCTGGAAAAAAAAACCCTGGAAAAGAAGTGGTCCAGCCTGCGAAAAACCCTCTTTCCAAACTGGGAAATGCCACCTATTACAAGAACTTTTTTCCCCTCTTTTTTCACCCATCCAGTTTTTGTTTCCATGGAAACATGGCCAGTAAATCGGCTGGCCAGAGGCAGCCCGGGAGTGGGGAAACCCCTGGGGAGGTTTCCATACCTGAAAACTACAAGGGGTAATTTGCAAAACATAGGCTTTTTTGCTCCTTGGGGGCTTCCAAGTCTCTCCAAATGTTTAAATGCAAATAAAAGATTAATAAGTTTCCTATACCTAAATATAAGCACAGAGTTTAACAGATAAACGTTCTCACCTGAACCTGGGTGATGCTTTGGAGAGTCTCAGCTTCAGGTAGAGATTCTGGTGCACAGCCTTGTCCCTTGCACTGGGGACAGATTTTGGGGCTTGGGGGTAAAGGTAGGACCAGGATGGTCCCTGAGGTCTGTAAAAGGGGAGATAGAGGATATAAATAGATGTGTCTAAGTATTTACACAAACAAAAAGCAGAAGAGATAAAAAGCTAGAAATTTTAAATATTTCAAATGCTTTTAGTGACAGAAAGCACTGGTAAGTGTAGCTATGGGCCAGCTCTGGAAACCAGAAATCACTTCCCATCTGCCAGAAAGTGTATCCAGCCTCAACCTGGATCCTCTCTGATGCACCACCATTCCATGCCATCCCACTGCAGGGGAAAGAGCCTGACACGATGCACATGGAAGCAATGCCACCTTTTTGACCTATCAGCAAGGAAATTCCCAAAAACATTTGCTCAACACACCCTTTCCCCAGGATACAACATCTGAGATGGTTTCATGTTAGACACCCAGGCTGAGGCTGAGAAAACCTGAGCCCATGGCTGCATGTTGTTGCTGACCTTCCCACTCGCTGTGTTTAATTCAGAAATCCAATTATAACACTTTTAAATCCCCAAATCTTGTGCTCTTTCTCCTGTGCACATCTCTTCTCCAGCCCTGATCAATATTTCCAAGCCTCTTACCGGGGAGCAAACCGCAACTGCGCTGCAGGATTTGCTCTCACGCCGCCAAAGCAAAGCTCTTCCCTGCTGCTACCCACGAGCCTGCCGTGCTGGTCAGGGAAAAATCACCAGAGGGGGGTGATGGATGGGTCTAGTCCACCTCTCTGTTGCTAGAAAATTAAAATTAAAAGCCAGCTGTGGGGGCCGGCAGGCAGCGGTGGGTGCTCCCTCTGCCGTTGCGGCCGCAGCAGTGATGGACTCCGGGCAGGGATGCACAAAGCAGGGAAGGCAAGTCCCGCCAAAGATCTTGTTTTCCCATTAAAGCAAGAGCTTTAGTAGCTGATGAGGATGCTCTCTGCCTGGCCACCTGTGTCGGGCTGCTCCTGGCGGGTAGAAAGGCAAGCTGGGGGAAAGAGCTGTGGGGACAAAGGCATGATACGGTGATTGCTCTGGAGCCCCTCGGTCAGGTTAAATCTGTGCTTCAGAGCAATATTCAGGGCCTCAAAGAACAGATATTTGGAAGACTGCAGGATCAGTGGATGCCTGCAAAGGGGCAAGTTTTATTCCTGGAGGCTTTACACATGCTGACTTGTATCAGCATTGCTGCTTGCCTTAGAGAGGATGTAGCATCACTAAGAAGTCAGCTGAAGGAAGGAGGTGATTTTTATCCCCCTCAGCTCCCTTGCAGCATCAGCCCAGCCAGCCCTGAGGAACCCTGCTTTCCCTTGCAGAAGGTTTAACCCACAACCAAATACTGTGTGACTGGGGCAAATGTGTCACGAGCTCCAGGACATGTCTGGGATGGAGGCAGAAGCACTGCCCTGCCCCTGTCAGTGTCTCCCAGAGCTCAGCTCAGAGATGTGCCTCTCCTGAAAGCAGACAGAGATGAGCACTGCTTGTGCTCTTTCACGCTGCAAGTAGGTGGCCAAGCCCACTGTCTGAAACACAGGGCACTGGAAGGTGCTCCAAGGTCTCTCCAGAACCCTTTTTTCTCAGTGTGAACAACCCAGCTCTCTCAGACTGTCTCCAGGAGTAGGTGCTCCAGCCCCCAGAGCACCTTCATGGAGTCCTCTGAACCTGCTCAAGCAGCTCCATGTCTTGCTTATACTTAGGGCCCCTGAATAATAATCTCTCCTTAAAAATATTTTCCAAATCCTTCTTGTCTGGCATTCAGGGGTTCTCCTAGGTCAGGATACCCAAAGTTACTGTGTGCAGCTGCTAAGTGTGACAGCACAGGAGAAATACCTCCAGTTACTACTCAGATGAATGCATATAATTAGCCATTTGCTGTATCTTTTTTTCAAAATATCTTCAACCAGGGATGTGCCTTGCACCCGATAGTGCTGGTGGATGCCTCCACTTCCCCATCCAGGCTGTGGAAGTGACATTTCTCCTTGTGGATGGGGTAATGAGTAGGATACAAGTCCCTGCAAAGCCCCCCCACCATGCCTTCAGCACCAATCCCATCAGAAAGGACCCAGAGGACAGCGGCTGGGGACATCCATGCATGTTTTCTCTAAGTGGGGAGGATGGCAAAATTGGCAAGGGGCCAGGGGGAAGTATTTGTAAACACTTTGTAAATGATCCAATTTTCCTGAGCATCTGTTCACGACTCACTTGCCAGCTCCATGGAGCCAGTGCTGGTTGCTGAAATGGCAAAGGCTGGAAAAACCCCAGACTCGCTGTGACATCGATCCCATCACCGAAGCAATTAATTGGCAGCAGCCTCGCTCTGACCATGCAGACTCCTCCAAATAATCAAACTCATTGCCAGGAATGTGCTCCATCAATATTGCTTCTCAGAGCAATGTGCTCCAGCCCATGGACACTTGCAGCTGGCCTGCCATCAGCATCCTTTGCCATGGCGAGGACATTGCCTGCATTCCTCCTGGAAAGATGCTCACAGCCTTTGCCATGCTGGAGCTAGAGCTAACTATGACTGAAACCTAGTTTGGTCCTAGTTAAGCCAGCAGCAGTGGGAGCAAGTGATTTCCATAGGGGGTTAAATATTACAGCAAGCTTGACACAGTTTTCTAGTTTTTTGGATGAAGACTGAGCTCAGGAATTGGCAGCAGCCTGTCAAGATGAAATGACCTCGTGTAATCTCTGATTTATGTGTCCTGCTATGCCCTTTCCCATTGAAAGTAATCAACTCTTCCAAAAAAAATGCAGTATTTTGCAAATGGGGTCCTTCTTAAAGCATCTGGAAAGAAAGCACAAGGACATCAAGCTCCACAGACCTGAACGAGTGATGACCCAGTAGATATTTATTTAGTGCTGTGGTCCCAGCTACATCTTCATCTGCTTTAATTTTTTCCCTTTTAAATTGGGTTGGAATCACAAGACCAAATCTCCATTTCCAGCATAGATTGGGACCCTCTCTGGGCAGCGTGGATCTGCAGGCAGGACAGTTTAGCATGGATTTGGAGCAGACTGAAGAAGCAGAAAGGATGTGCTGGTTCTTCATCCCATGTTAGCTCATTCTCCCAACTCACCACAAGGTGTTTCCTGCTTCTTACCATTACCTGGGAATTTCACCGGGAAAATTCCTCAGTACTGAAGGATGCAACGATTCTAGGGATGCCTTTCATCCCCACTCTTTTCTTTCTCCAGTAAATTAGTGCTTCTGTGGGAAATGAGCTCAGACATTGCCCCGGGGTCAGTGCATCTGCCAGCATTTGGCCAGCCAAGCACTGCCATCAGTGCCCATCAAGTCCTGCTTTCACACCCTGGCCTGGGGTTTTCGGAGGTGATATATTAATATATTTTTTTTTTTCCCCAGGTGAAGATGACCCCATTCATGGTTCTTAATCCCTTTGTCCTCTTGCTAATAATTAGAGCAGTGAGAGGCCAGGGAGCAGGCCTGGCATGCCTGGGAAAGAAAAACTCTCCTGCCTCAGGGAGGGTTTCTTCAGCCAAAGGAGAAATTGCTAAAATAAGAAAAGAAGAAGGGGGAAAAAAAATCCAGCAGCCCTTAGATGGGCTGTGTCTGTTCAAGGACAAAATATCCCTCCCCATAATCCCTGATACAGAAAGGGCAGGTAACATCTCCATCAGGAAGGAACCACAGAAGGGGCATGGAAGGGAGGAATCACAGCATGTTGGGTGAACAATGCAGGATCTTGTGCTAAAAACTAAAGGTGTTGGAGGTTCAGACTCCACTCTCATACATCACCATCATAAGGAATAATTTACCTGGATTTAACAGAATGATCTATTTGAAACAAGAGGCAAAATTCTGTTTCTTACTGTATTACTCAGAAACCCCTTCCTTCCTTCCTTCCTTCCTTCCTTCCTTCCTTCCTTCCCTTCCCTTCCCTTCCCTTCCCTCCCTCATGCCTTCATTCCTCCCTTTTTTCCCTCCTTTCATCCTTCCTCCCTCATTCCATCCCTCCCTCCCTCCAGCCCTCCCAGCCTCCCTGGGTCTTTTCAAACAGGATCCCCCATTCAGAGGGGATTTCTCCACGCCAGGCCGATCAGGGGGATTAAAGAGCAATTAAACCTGATAAATTATCTGTCTGAAACATTTTTTCAAAGTGGCCACTGTGCTGGAGCAAAGTCCCTGTCGCTTCATTTCCCCTGTGAAGGGGGATCAGGGCAGACCCGCTGACCTCCGCCTGCGCCGGGCGTGGAGCAGCGCGGGACCCTCGCCCCCAGCGCAAGTGAAACCGGCCCCTCCGCCCCCTCTGGCAGGGCTTTAACCTTTGGGAAGAGTCAGGGATGCCTCCCAGGCTGAGGCAAGCAAAGCGGGAGCGGGAGCAGCCTCCTTCCTTTAAGGCTAAACAAGCAGCCTTTGCCTTCAAAGCTCGCAGAAATCGTTGTCCTAATTTCCCTCCAATTTGATATTCTGCTTTTGTAAAGACTCCAGGTACTTCTCACTTCAAACCTTTTCCAGCTTCGGTTTGGCAGCAGGAGCCAGAGTAGGGGGCTTTAATGGCAATTTGGAGCCTCCTCATTTTTGTATAAATCCCACACCTACACATTCCCAGGGATGCTCCACTGCAGAGTGCTCCTCAGGGCTGCACTGTGGTTTCCAACTGGATGCTTTGAGCTCCTGTACAATCTCAGGCTGTTTTATCCGTCCTTTCCCGCTGTCCCCTCAGCCAAGGGTCCATACAATTCCTGCTTTATTTTCAGCCCTGTGGTGCTGATCAGCTCAGCTGCCATCTGGATCCATCTCCCAGCTGATTACCTGTTCCCAGCCACAGCAGACCTGTGCCTGCTCCCATCACGGGTTTATCAGAGAAAGGAGTTCAGCCCCATGGAGCACTCCAGATTTTGGGTGCTGTAATAAGGAGCAGGATTCAGGCCCTGAGACAATATCTTTGATTTCCATAGGAAGGTAGAAGAACAACAGAATTTCTGGCCCTCGCATTTTCCTGGTTTTCTTTCCCACACCTTCACTCCATTCAACAGAATAGGAAAAGATGCCACAAAAAAAAAAAAAAAAAAAAAAAAAAAAAAAAAAAAAAAAAATCTAAGGCTGCCTAAGTGTCTTATATTAATGAATGTTAATGTTAATGCAATATAGTGCCCACCCAAAAAACTCATGAAAACAAAACAGCTCTGTGTGGGAGCACAATTCTGACTACAGCCTTGTAAACTGGGGGAAGAAGGGAAAGCAAGGACAAAAATAGTTTCTGATAGACTAATTAATTGAAAATAACAGTGGGGTCAAGGATTAGAATGCTAGGAATATGCTTGTAAAGATGCTAATGCAGCTGTATCCAGATTTCATGTCCTTGCTGGAGCCCCCCATGTGGAAGTCCAGCTCTTGCCTCTCAAGTCCAGTTATTCAGAAAGCACTTTGATCAAAACTGGGATGCTCAACTCTTCAAACGACAAATCACTTCTTTTCTCTGGCCTGTCTGCTCTACCAACAGCTTGAAAATCTTGGGTCAAGTTGCCCCTGAGCTTGTACACCCAAAATCAGCACATGGAGAAGTTCTGCAAAGGCCACATCCAGATAAAGAAGATGTTCCATGCTGTTTGAGCTGATGGAAACCTCAAAATACAAGCTGAAATTTTTAAAATGCACTTTTAGTTGTCCGTATGCTAACCCCTTCTGCTTTTACTTTCCCTACATGACCTAACAGATTAATTACCTGGCTGAAACATGCTGGCAAAGGGAAAACTATAAGCTAGGAAAGATCTCCAGAAATGTGACCTGGCTCTGAGGGCACCATCCACCCCTTGAGGGCAGATCAGCACTAAGGTGACCTGCGTGTCCTGCAGTGTGTGTCTGCCCTGTGAGCCATCCCTCTCCTGGGGGATTGCTTGGAATAACCTGTGGATGTCACAGGCACAGGCTGCCCAGGAGACACCAACCCTGCAGGGATTTTAGAGACATGCAGGTGTGACACTCAGGGGCAAGGTTTAGGGTTGATTTGGCAGTGCTGGATTAACAATGGTTCTGATTTCAGAGGTCTTTTCCAACTTTAACAATTCTATGGTTCTGTGATTCTGTGGGCTGAGAATGACTTCAGGAATATGTCCACAGCCAGTGAAAGAGAAAGGTGAAGTCACTCACCCAAAGACATGAGGAATTCTGATCTGAAATGGAGATTTCATCCTGGAACTGTTAATCTCTTCCCTTTTCTGGCAGAGATGAAAAATGCAAGACATCCATGTCCTGGGAAGTTTTGGCAGTGTTGGCTGAGAGTGAAGATATTTAAAAATCACTTGAAAAAAAACCTTTCTGCTGAGGGGCACTTGATACCAGAGGGGCCCAGGGCACACAACATCCATTCCCACACGAGCCCATCCATTTGAGCCCACCCTGCTCACCCCTCTCCCTACAGTCTCTCTGCCTAGAGTGCCTCTCCCTGCCCCAACACCCACTATCCCAGTTAACATCACAGCATCCTGATGTGTAGCAGCCAGGAAAATTCCAACACTTTCTTTCTCATTTCTGTCACCTGCACCCACATCTCATCTTCATCTTCCTCTGCTGGGAAAGGTCTCCCCTCCCCACGCCCATGCTCCCAGGCAGGGGCTTGCTGGATAACACAGCCATCATCACAATGCTCCTACCATTAGGCATAATAATGCTGCTGGGATTATTTCCCTCCTTCTATAAGTGATTCATTAAATTGATTTCACAAGGAATGGCTATTCCTGCTCACAGCACCATCCGGAGCACGCTAGGAGTGCATGGCGGTATTTACATTTGTTTGCCCGTACCAAGGCTGACTGTAACTCCATAAATATTTATGGAAGCAGTGTGTATCTACAATACCCAGTCAATTCTCAGCGAGTGGTGTGTGCTAGGCTTTCTGGTCTATCCTGTGGTTTTATATAAAACCGATGATGCAGAAAGGTAAGGGAAAAGGAAAAGACAAATTCCTGGTCCACATGAGCCGCCGGTGTTTGCCTGGGTGAGGGGAATCCACACCTCTGGGAGAGCTCCCCAGGCAGCGCCGTTTGCAGATGCTTCATGGCACATAAGTCCGTAAGTCAGGGGAGCTGTGACCCGGCTCAGACGGGCTCAGGAGCAGCTCTGCACAAGCCGAGGCAGCGCCAATGCCTGCGAGCCAAGGAGGGATGGATTTGCTGTCCTCCAGCAGTTGTGGCAGGCACAGTGCCAAGTGGCATCTCCAGTGAGCACGGCCGGGCACTCGCTACCCGTGTTGCAGGAGGATATTTACTGAATGACACTAATAAAACCCAAAAAACAAAGCAGGCTAATGTCGGTAATTCCCTCGGACAATTTAAATGCACATATTTTAGGAGGGGAGCAGCCTCCCACACATCCATTCTCACATACGCTCTCTAAATAGCGAGAACAATGCGGCCGCTGCACTTTGGAGAAGAAAGTGAGAATAGATTTGGGGACTGGAAGTGCCAGGCAGAAGCCGCAGAGCCAAATGTCACAGAGCCCTGGGACTGCAGGAGGGAGCAGGAGAGACGGTGTGTGAGCATCCTCTCCGCAGAGGCACGGAGGGACAAAGCTGTCTGCTCAGGGTCACGGCAGCAAGTGGCCACCTCGCTAGCACTTGCCTGAAATGCTGCGCACAGCAAACATCCTGCGTCTTCCCGTGCAGCCCAGCCCGAGCAGAATCGCCCCTGTATCCGCATCCTGGATTCAGGAATAAGCACACGGTGCTACTTTTGCAGTGCTGAACGGTCAGGCAGACGCGGTCCCCTCCCCACCCTCATCCCAGCTGAAAGCATGGCCACAGCTCTCCTTCCAAATGTCCTTCCTGCAGGACACCTCTCCACGGCTGCGGAGAAATGTCACGGCGGCTCCCCTGTGCTGGCAGCAGCCCAGGAGCCAGGGAGGTGTCACCGCTGACACCTTCCTGTGCCATCGTGGGGATCACAAATTACTGGGGACGTCCTGAGCACGGGAGACGGACAGTCAGGACCCAAATTCCCAATAGTGCCAAGATCAACACTTGCATCACTCTTAGGGTTGTTTGCATCCCTCTTAGCAGTGGAAAAGACATTTTCCATCCCTAATGAAACCAGGACTGCACGTCCTTTTCCCTGCTGCCCTGCAGAAATGGCCCCAGGCTCCTCCGCAGGTCAGGGCTGGGCACAGCCCCGGTTTGAGGCAGGTGAGGGAAGCGTCCCGTGCCCACCCAGAGGGGCAGAGGAGCTGGCGAGGGGTCAGGGAGGCAGAGGGCACGCAGGGAGGATGCAGTCACCTTTGTTGGTGCTGACCCCGGAGCCCCGGCTGCTGTCCATGCCTGAGGCCAGGCAGGGTGCCGCCTTTGTGGGGAGGCGAAGGGAAGTGCCCTCGCATCCCTCACGCTGACTTGCCTTCACCAGGGACCTTAATTCAGCAAAAACCGCAGCCGTCACGGATGGATGCGGAAGAGGGGAAGGGAGGGTTGGGGGCGATTGCTTCAGCAGTCCTTTTCCTTTCCATCGCTGTGCCCAGCTTCCTACAAATAGACGGCGGCAGCAGCCTCAGGGAGGGGGCACAATCTCCTTCCCCAAGCCCCAGCACCCTGCATCCCACTGCCCTCTGCGTCCCACCGCCCGCCTGAGCCCTGGAGGGGCCGCTTCCCTCTCCGTGATGTTTCCTGTTGTATGACACAGGGAATGCGAGGGTTTAGGCATTGAAGGGAGGGATTTTACCTCTTTGCATCCACTCCTTTTGACAGCTGAAAGGTGCCTGTGTGGCACCAGGGACTGCTTGGAGCCCCGTGGCCTCCTGCAGTCCCGGCCCCCAGCATCGACCCCTTCACTCGCCCCCTCCACCTCCCTTCGGCAGCTCTTCCCCCAGGTTTGGGGAGGCTCCAGCGCCGCTTTCGCTGCGAGGTGGAAAGATAGCTCCTTTAATCTCACCCCTAACCCCATGACCTTCCTCCCTTAAGGAGCTTTTCCCCTTCATGTCACTGCTTTTTAAAGCCTCCTTTACAAATAAAAGCAATTTCCTTTTGGAACTGTAGCTATGACATGGGGAGATGCGCTTTTTTTTTTTTTTTTTTTTTTTTTGACAATAAAGGGGTAAGAATGGGGGGCCAGCTTCTTTTTGGTGTTTGTATTCGGCAGGGTCTGTTTGTTTTGATACTTTACATAAGACTGTAAACACTAGGCGAGTTAAAAGCTTTAATTAAAAAAAGGTGGTGAGCTGGGGAGGGAAGGAAAAAGGGGGTAAAAAGCCTTTCAATTTACACAGTGACTTAGAGAAGCAGCCCCAGACAGACAAGATAAATATAGCCCGGGAATCCAAGAAAACTGGAGGACAAAAAAAAATAAAGAATATGAGGGCATCAACCTACTAAACGCAGCAGCTCAGCGCTGTGGCACCGCGCACTCCCGCAGCCCACCCAGCCCTGAGACAGCACTGATGGGCTGAAAGCGCCCTGGCCCCTTTTTACCGCCCGTAAAAAGTCCATGCCGAAGGCAGAGAAGGTGACAGCCTTGTCACCGCCGCCCCACGCCCTGGCTTTGAAGTTCCTGAGCGGGGTATTTTGCCGTGCTCACGGGCCTGGAAGCGGAACGGGCAGGTCCCCGGTGGCCCCCGCCTCGTCACCCGGGCGGCATCGGAGCCATGACCGGAGCAGGGCGCTGGGGTTTGGGCTGGCCAGGCTGCGCTCCAGGGAACACCTCTCGGGATGCCCGAGGCAGGCACGGCCCCGCCACCCCCGGTAGCTGCCGGTCCTGGGAGGGGCGATCGGGGTGAGGGGAACCTGCGGCGGGGTCCGGCCCCGCGCTGCTGCTCGGACACCGCCCGACACAGGACACCGCCGGCTGTGACAGAACCGGGGAACGGCAGGAAGGAAAAACAGGGAGAGGAGAAACAGAGAGGAAGGAAGGAAAGAGAGGAAGGAAAGAGAGGAAGGAAAGAGAGGAAGGAAAGAAGGAAGGAAAGAAGGAAGGAAGGAAGGAAGGAAGGAAGGAAGGAAGGAAGGAAGGAAGGAAGGAAGGAAGGAAGGAAGGAAGGAAGGAAGGAAGGAAGGGTTGCCCATCCCAGACCATGCCAGCCCTCCCCTGCCCTGTTCCCTCGTGGAGAATGGATACTGCGGGTGTGGAGCAGAGGCCTCTCCCGCCCGGACCCCTTGCCCAGCCTCCCCCCGCCGAATTCCCGCTTTTCCCCACCGTCTTCCAGGCCCGGGGGCACACGGAGGGTGTCGGGGTCCCACAGCGGGCTGTTGGGGCGGGGAAGCTGCGAAAGACGAGGAAGGACAGGGCTCGGGGCTCTTAGTCCTCCCCGCGGAACTTTCCGCAGAGAAGGGGAGAGGAGAACGAGCATCTCCCGTCCGTTCTGCAGCCAGCCCCAGCCCCGGCCCCGGCGGGCAGCGCTCCTGCCTGGCTGACAGGGACACCCCACTGAAAACTGCAGTTTTGTTTGTTGCTTGTTAAAAGAAAAGGCAGGTTTTTGTTTGTATTTTTTCTTCTGGGGTCGGGATGGTTTTTTGTGTTTTGTTCCCTTAGGTTTGGGGGTTTTGTTTTGTTGCCCTGGAAGCCCTGAGGAAATGCAGTGTGTGTGCAGCGAGTCCGGGCCATGCCCCCGTCACTGCGTGCAGCCCCTCGCCCATCCCTGTCCCCCGAGAGGGGTGGGGGACACCCAGGGCGGGGGAACAACCCAGGGTAAGGCGCTCCTTTCCCCGGAGGAGCCCCCACAGCCGGGCCCAGCACTGCCCTGCCCGTCTCTCTGCTGTCCTGGACGCCACCTCTGTCCCCCCGGGGCACCATCCCCACCGTGGGGCCGACAGGAACCCCCCCAGCCCCGGACTGACGGGAAGCCTCGGGCAGTGAAGGACGGGGAAGGTGCAGGGAGCCCGGTCCTGCTGAGGAGGGCAGGGATTCCCCCAAACCTCTCTCGGAGCTTGCCCGACCCCGGAGCCTCGGCGGTGCGGTGTGAGCGCGGCTGGGCTCCCGCTCCGCAACAGCTGGAAAATAGCCTTCGAGAGACCATAAAAGTTGATTATCCGGTGAGGAGCTGGAGTGGAAATTACCTAGTTAATTAGAGCGATGGCTTTATTCTGCCCGTGAGTAAATGCCGAGGTGTAAATCCAAGGGAATTTAGGGGAATTAGCTGCCTATGTGGAAAGTGCAGGAGCAGCTCCAGCATCTCGTCCCAGCCCCTGCTAATGCTGGGGTCGGTGTAGAGTTGCTGAACTTTACCGTCACAACAGCTCCTGTTGTGTCTGCACGGATTAACTCCTCCGAGTCACGGGAGAAGCGGGGAAACGTTCCTCAGTCGCGACATCCGCGATTGTGCACACTTGTGTAGGCTCCGCTACAGAGCGGGTGCGTGTGAGACGGGCAGACGCATCGTCTTGTTAAGATTAAATAAAAATGGTTTCAGGGAAATAATTTTGTACTTCTTTGAAGCTTTTCTGCCTCCACAGCTGCAGATGAGCGAGCGAACGGCGATCCCGGCCGCCGCCCCGCGGGTCCCCTCCGGATGCCCTTCGCAGCCGGGGACCGTGAGCCCTGCCCGGGACAGAACCACAGCCAGAGCCCGAGCATCCCCCTGCGGGTTCTGTGTGGGGCTGTGCCGGCCATGTCCCACCCAGCTGCTGGGGGCACAAACTGGGGCCGGATTTCTGCTTCTTTAGAAAGGTGCTGCGGGTGTAACTCAAAGACACAGGCAAAAGGTTTAGCTCCCAGCTTTATTTTTTAATCTATTTTAATTTTTTTTCTTTTTTAACAAGGGGTCACGAACTTTTTTTTTTTTTTTTTTTTTTTTTTTTTTTTTTTTTTTTTTTTTTTTTGCTCAGGCCAAAAACTTTCCCGCAGCCACAGATACTTTTTTTCCCTGGTCATGCTTCCCAGCTGGTGGGTTTTTAAAGAACGGCTCGGCAAAACAAAGTCCAGGCACTCCGGGTAGGGAACGGAAACCCAGTGTCACTCAGTTTTTTGGCGGGGCCTCGCTGCCTCTGGTAGCCGGACCAGAGCTCCGCAGCAGAGGGCTGTGGGGGTCCAGCCACGCAGCAGCGAACATTGCCTCCACCCTGGGAAACCGAAAGGGCTTTTCCTTTTTCCTTCTCTTCTCTTCTCTTCTCTTCTCTTCTCTTCTCTTCTCTTCTCTTCTCTTCTCTTCCGCCGACCACCATATAATTGTCCTCTGGGCTGTTGTTCACCGTCACTTTCTACCTAACTTTAACAAAATTGGAGGCCTTTATTATTGTTGCTTGACAGTTTTCGATCGGACCCGGGAAGGCTGTCCCCAGTCCCAGGCGGCGGGCGGGAGGGGAGGGGGCTGCTCCTCGTGGGCAGGGGCAGGGCAAGAAGAGGGGCCGGGGGAGGGCAGGGGAAGGACGGGGCAGCGAGAGGATCAGGGCCAGGGGCAGGGCGAGCCAGGGGCAGGGCCGGGCCAGGGGCAGGGCGAGCCAGGGGCCGGCACTCCCACCCCACCCGCGCATCCTCCCTCCCGTGGGAAGGGGCGGCGGTGGGGGGTGGCTGCTCCCCGTCACTCCTTGCTGCGAACGGTCGCCGTGACCGAGCGCTACTTTCCCGAGTCAAGGCTCTGACATTCACCCTCATCCGTTCCCTCTCGAGCATCCTCCGTGCCCACACCGGTGCCCTCGCCCGTTCCGCGGGGAGCCCCGTCTCGGGCCGGGCCGGGCGCGGCAGCAGCGGGCTCTGCCCTCGCCACGAGCAGCTCATGAAATTTTCATGATCTTGCAAGAAAGTGGAAGCCAGGGTTTCCAACCCGTCTCTTTGCCCCCGTTGATGGGAAAGTATTCCCGCTTGAAGTGGAGGGATGGGCGATGCCGGTCCCAGCGCGGGCTGCGGGGTGTGATCCCGGCGGCCGCAGAGCGTCCTTCATCCTGCCTGGCATGGGGGGAATTGGGAAAATCCGGAGGCTCCATGGGTTTCATGCTTGTGGTTGTCGGCGGTGCAGTGAGAACCCGGCGGCACTGGGGAAATGCGGCCGTGCTGGCTGAGGTCTTCTGGCCCGCCGGCTCCAGGAAAGCCTGCACAGGGCTAGGAGGGGGTTGCTGCTGGTTTTTCCCTTCCAAAATTGATGCCAGAACCCAGGGAAGGCCGAGCAGCGCCGGGCACACCGCCTGCGGCACGGCCAGCCTGGCAAAGGAGCAGCGACCTCTCCCCTCTCCTCTATCCTCCGCCAGCAGCTCCAAAGCGCTGGCAAAGCTGCCTGAAAGGCTTCGCTTGGAAAAAAAAGTGATGCCGGGTGTGAGCGGGAGGCACATGGGGGCCGCCGGGGTCGCGGCGATGTGCCCAGGCTGTGCCCACGGGGAAGCATCGCTGCCAGACATCCCCCGGCTGCACGGGCAGGGACTGGCTGGAAATGGGGAATCGCTGTAAACGCGGAGAAATTTGGTGCATGCCTGCGTTTTGCAGGCAGTCATTCCACGCTGGGAGAGCGGGAGGTGCAGCACCTCCCTTGGCTTTCACTATCGCTCAGGGCATTTTGGCTTCCCTGCACCTCGGGGTTTGTTGTTTTGTTTTGGTTTCCTTTTTCCCGAGTGTGGGGAAAAGCTGGAAGGAGGGTTTGCTCGGAGGAGCGGCACAAACAGTGCAGGAGCCTGCCCGCAGCCCGGCCCGGCCGCGGAGCCTGCCCGCTGTCCGCGGCGGGCGGGGGTCGGCCGCAAGCTCCCTCCCTCCTTCCCCGTTCCGAGCTCCCGGGATGTCATCCCGTTTCTAAAGTTCTCAGTGCCAAAAGCGCCGAGCAAAGGGCAGGGTGTGGGGGTTCCGCTGCACCCGCACACTCACCTATTTGAGAGAGGGAAAACATATAAATTTTTAAAAGGGTGGCAGCAGGGAATGAGCCTCGTTGGAACTACGTGGAGAGCGTAAGGAAAAAATATTGCTGGTGTGCGGAGAGGTGACATTTGCAGGCACTAGGTCTGCGAGGGGAGGCTGAAGCGAAGAAGGAAACGAAGCCAAACTCCCATTTTCAAGCCACCTCTCCCGGTGACCCACAGTGGTTCCCGAGGAAAAGCCCCCGCACGCTGCGATGCCTCTTGCGAGGCGACTGCGGACCGGCGAGCAATAGTGCTGCTGGGGAATATTTCTACAGAGATTGAGCTCCCAGATAAAAATAACCTTGGGAAAAAAAAAAAAAAAATAGACCATTCAGATTTCTTCGGTCCGGTATCAGATCACTCCTTCACCCCTCGCCGCCCCCCCGCTGCCTCTGCATACCTGAGGTGCTGGATTATTGTCAGAGGACAGGCAGATGCCGTAATTGTTTTGTACAGCTTTGTTTATCTCCTACTTCGGAGTTTACCTCAGGAATTCTCCCCCCTGTCCTGTGTAGGTTAGAAATATCCCCGCAAAGGAGCGGGATAACGAATGGGAAGGTTAACGCTGTACCGGCAGCGAGCGGGCAGGTAACAAGGGGTTCAAGGAGGTTTAAAGTTTTTATCGGTAACTTGGGTCCGCCCGGGAGCGAAATATTTGAAGTGCAGCACCTTGAACACGTTTAATTATGGGGTAGTAGTAAAGCGAGAGCTTCCAAGTAATTAGAAAATACTTCTTGGGAGACAGGCTAATCGCTTTTCATGGGGCTCTTGAAGAAATTAACCTCTGGGTGCTTGTTTGAGCAAAACAACTTTGGATCAGCCACTGCTGGTCTTCTCTGGTGAACCCGACCCGCTGCGAAATACAAAGAAAATAAGGAGATGAATTTAAAATTAAATACAAATTAAAAGAATAAGGGAAAAGAAAACGGGAAAGAAAAAAGGATAAGAAAAAGGAAAGCAAAAAGGGAAAGAAAGAGGAAATAAAAAGGAAAAGAAGAAGAGGAGAGGAAAGGCACACTGTCCCCTTCCTTCAAGGTGGCGAGTGATGCGTGTCACCGCAGGGAAGCCACCTCCAAAGAAAAACGTCACTTAGGGGGAGAGCCGGCCGTCGGGGTGCGGCGGACACCGGGGCCGAGCCATCCCCTCCCCACCCTGCTCGGCCCTCGGCGGGGCCGCGCAGCTCCTCGGGGTGCGCCCCGTCGGGCGGTGGCACCGTGCGGGCCCCGGACGGGGATCTCGGGTCGGCTGCGGGGGCAGGGCGCGCCCCGCCTTCTCGCTCCCCTCTCGTTTTCCCCACGGAGGATCCGAGCCCTGCAACCTGTTCAGCCCCCCCAGCCTTTCATACATCCAGTCGCACCTTGCTCCCTAATTTTGTTCCGGGGTGTTTCTCCCTAAACACAAGCAAAGCAGCTGCGGCAGCTTTCCCGTCCTAAAGAGGCAAGGGCTTTTGCGGGGTCCAGAGGGTGACGGGCCGGCGTTTTGGGGGGCAGCACGTCGCCGCGATGCCGTTTGGGGAGCGGTCAGGGCAGATCAAAAGCTCCTGTCCGGCTGCTGGAAGGACGAGTCAATTACCGCCGAACCGCGCTGCGGGGAGGGGACGCAACCCCCGAGCAGCCCGCGGGCACCGGGCCGGGCCTGTTCCGCCCCCCCCCCCGGACCCCTTTGTATCGCCGCCGCTCGCTTAATATTATTTATGCGTTTCTGCAAGGAATTGTGGGATGCCGGCCCCCTCCCCGGTAAACACCGGGACAATTAAACCGCCGGTAACTCATCGCCGGTCAGGGCTGGGGGGCACAGGCGGAAGGGGGACAGCGGTGCGCTCCCCGCGGCGGGGCACCCCCGGCTCCCCCCTGCGCATCCCCGCGGCGGCCGGGCCCGTCCGGGGGAGGGGCGTGGGCGCTGTCACTTACCGGGGCGCCCCGCACCACGTGTGCGCTCGCCCGGCCTTCCATTGGCCCGAGGCACGTGTCGGAGCGCCCGGGCCGGCGACGTCAGCGGCGGGGGCCCCGTTAAAACCTAAAGGACAACAACCCGAGTGGAAGTGCCCGGGCGCGGCGGCGGCGGCCGCCGGGGCGTAGCGCGGCGCAACCTGTGTGTGCGTGTATATATATATAAATATATATATATAAATATATATATTAAAAAATTTAAATAAAGAACAACCGACTGCAGCAGCAACAACAGACAGCGCTCGGCAGCGCCCGGTCGGCGGCGGGCGGGCAGCGGAGCCGTCGGCGGGGCGGCCGCGCAGCATGGAGGAGGGCGGCCGGAGCCCCCGGGAGGAGGCGGCCGAGCCGCAGGAGTCCGGCGGCGACGCGGAGCCCGGCGGCGGCGGCGGGCGGCGGGGACTGCTGCTCCCCCCCGGTGACCCCCCGCACCCCCATCCGCACCCGCACCGCATCACCAACTTCTTCATCGACAACATCCTGCGGCCCGAGTTCGGGCGGAGGAAGGAGGCGGGCGGCCCCGACGGAGAGCCCCGGCGGCCCGGCGCGGAGAGCCGCCGCAGCCCCGCCGCGGCGCCGGCCCCCGGGGCTCCGCTGCCCGGCGGCGGGGCGGGCTCGCCGGGCCGGGGGGAGGGCGGCCCCGCCGGGCTGGCCCTGCACGGCGCCGCCAAGAAGGGGGGGGACCCCGCGGCGCTGGAGGCGGCCCTGAAGGCGCGGGGACTGAGCGGCGGCGACCTGTCGGTGAGCTCGGACTCGGATAGCTCCCAGGCCAGCTCCAACGCCGGGAACCAGCCCATGCTGTGGCCCGCCTGGGTGTACTGCACGCGGTACTCGGACCGGCCCTCCTCAGGTAAGCGCTGCCCCGCCGCGGCCCCGCTCCGCACGGCCGCAGCCCCTTCCCCGGGCTCCCCGGGCCGCCGCCGCCCGCCCGCGAGGCCGGCAAGCGGCGTGGAAAAGACCCCGCTCCCTTTTCCCTCCCCGTCTTCTTCTGGTTATTTTTTTTTTCTGTTTGGGTTTTGCTTTTTGGGGTTTTTTTGGCGGGTGGGCTAGTTGCTTAAAATGGCCTGAAAAGCTGGAGGATGAAGGGTCGGCCGGGGGTGCGCGGAGCCGCAGGGACGAGGAGGGAGCGGGGGTCCCTCCCTCTGTCCCCGCCGCCGCGGCGGAGCTGAGGCCGCCTGGGCTCGGGGATTTCCCACCAACTGACGAGTTTTATCAAAGAGGGAGGAAAAAACAAACTGTCTTTGGGCTCCCCACTCATCCTCCCGGCGAGCTCTCCTTTTCCCTGCCGGGAAACCCCCCCTGCGCTGGGTTTTGGGAAGGGGAGGTGGCATTTCCATAGGCCTCGCCTTGTTTTGATTAGTCTTTTTGGCCAAAAACAATCCGCGATCGTTTATTTCTCTAAAAGAGGCCTCCGAGCCGCCGCCGTTTCTTTTCTTCCTTTTAATTTCCCCCCACATGCTGTAGGTCAGCTCTGTGGGGGCCGGAGGACATTTCCAAGAGCCGGGAAACTTCTTTGGCAGAGTCCATCCCTTGGCAAGGGCTTAGGCAGAACGTCCTGAAATTATCTTTAAAAAAATTAAAATTAAAACAAAAAAAATTAAAATAACAAGCAGGGGGTAAAATGTCCTTTCGCTACCGCGGGGACAGGAGGGCTGGCTCCGGCACATCGGTAAAATCCCGGTTAAAAACAAGTAGAAAACACTGGAGGAAGGCATGGGAAACATCAGGCAGGAGATCTGCTCGCGGGGAAAAGAAAAAAAAAAAAGGGTCTTTCTCTTAAAAAAGCGGCGAGGTAGGATTTTCACCCGGGAGTCGGCTAGCTGAGGAAGGGATCGTAAAACGAGACGAAAATTAGTTCGTAATATCTGGAAACAAACTCTTACTCAGAGGTAATATTCAGAGCTGAATTGGAATTTACTCCATTGTTCTCCAGTGCTCTCCTTTGTTAATATTTAATTAACATACATCCTCACAATGGCTCGGCCCGGGCAGAAAAGGCTCCTTGTGCTGCAGAGAATAATATTCCCGAGAATAATCCCGGCGATTCGGATCGGGCCGTGCAGCGCCATATGGGCACTGCAGCGGAGGGGTGGAATGCTTCTGGCCAAGTAAACTTTTTTAAAAAAAAAAAAAAAAAAAATTCTGTTCAGGGTATAAAATTGAGCCCCGTGCCTCTGGCCCTGCTTGCCGGGCATTCCCGGGACACAGAGGCTCGGGAACTGCGTTTCTGGCTGGGGAGGAAGGGGCCGGGGGAGCCGAGGGGGGGCCAGCCGGGCAGCGCGGGGGGCGCCGGGGGCTGCGGCTCCCGTTCCGCCGCCTCCCGAGCATCCCCGGCAGCGGAGGCACAAAGCGGGCTCCTTCCCCTGGAGGGGGTGGTGCTGCCGGGGCCGGTGCCCCCCGGGCGGGAGCTCTGCCCGCAGCAGAGCGCGGCGGTGTCGGTGCTTCTCCTCTCTCCCGGCCGTAGGTCCCCGCTCCCGCAAACCAAAGAAGAAGAACCCCAACAAGGAGGACAAGCGGCCTCGCACCGCCTTCACCGCCGAGCAGCTGCAGAGACTCAAGGCCGAGTTCCAGACGAACCGGTACCTGACAGAGCAGCGGCGGCAGAGCCTGGCCCAGGAGCTCGGGCTCAACGAGTCCCAGATCAAAATCTGGTTCCAGAACAAACGAGCCAAGATCAAGAAGGCGACGGGCAGTAAGAACTCCCTGGCAGTGCACCTCATGGCCCAGGGGCTCTACAACCACTCCACCACGGCGAAAGACGGCAAGTCGGACAGTGAATAGCCAAGGGAAAGGGGGGGTGGGGGGGCCGTTTGCAGTCAAAGTTTATACAATGCAATAATTTAATTAAAAAAAAAATAAAAAGAAACGTAAGGGCCAGTGTATAAAGATTATACCAGCATTAATAGTGAAAATATTGTGTATTAGATATAATTCTGCAATATTCTATGTATATATAATTTACAGGTAAGGTGGTGTAAAAATCCAAGATATCTGATTATAAAATATTTTTTTTGTTGTTGTTGGTTTTGGTTTCGGGGCTTTGGGCTTGTTGTTTGGTTTCGTTGGTTTTTTTTGGATTTTTTTTTTTTTTTGGTTGTATGAAGTTTTAGATGCTATCTTTAAGATTTTTTTTTAAAGCTTAAGTTACTTTTTTATAGACTTAAGCGCAGTTTTAATGGACATTGGACGCTGTTTTTTTGAAATTCAAAAAAAAAATTAAAAACAACTTTTGCTGAAGTCCAAAGATTTTTATTGCTGCATTTCACACGACTGTGAACCGAATAAATAGTTCTCCTATTTGTTCTATGAGTTTTAACTTTTTTTTTTCACCCCACCCCTAACCTTTTGTTTTTCCTTTTTTTTTTTTTTTTTTTTTTTCTGGAGTTGGGGTGTCTGGGGCTGATTTTGGGGATAGACGAGGAGAATTTAATTTTAAAAGAAAGAAAAGATATAAGTAACGTTAGGGAAACAAATCTCGAAGCACCGTCTTGAAACAAACCCGGGGTCCTTCCCTGATCCTCTCTGCTCCTTCACCACCTCCAAGGAGAACCACGGGCGCCCGTGGCTGCGGAATGCAGGCGTGGATGCTGGGTAGAGATGGGGTTAGCACCCCCCTTCCCCCTCCAGCTCCTCGGGATAACTTGGGGAGCCCCATCTCCCAAAAGCGGGATGCTGCTCCCTCACTGCCCCGCCGTCCCGCCGCGGAGGGCAGCGAGGGATGGGACCCGGCTCTGCTCCGGCATCACCTCCCCGAAACATTTGGGAGCGTTTTAGCCCCCCCCCTTTCCCCAAAAAGTCCCATTTTTAGTTGTTCCTCCCCCTCCGCAGCGCGGTCCCCGCCAGCGCCACGCTCCGTGGGTGGGTGTTTGTCCCCACACCCCCTTCCTCACGCACGCACCTCCCTGAAATCGGAGTTTTTGGGGGTCCGAGGCGCTGTGCTGCGTTGAACCCGTTTGTCCCGGAGCGTGGGGTCCCTGTCCCCGCTCCGGAGGGGGATTTGTCCCGCGTGGGGCTGGGTGTGCGTGGGCGGCTGCTCAGGAACGGATTCTCCTGCGACGCTTTTTTTGGGTTTTTTTTTTTTTTTTTTTGGGGGGGGGGAAACTTCTCGCTTTGCCTTAAAACCTCTTTATTTTGCAGCTCTAATAGATATACACTGTACATAGTAGTATAAAATTTTAAAAAAGGAGGGAAAAAAGGAAAAAAAAAAAAGGAAGGAAAGAACCCAGCTATAAAATAAAAACTGTAATTTTAAGTTCTGTGAATAACCATCAGCTGCTTAGGGGCCAGGATTAAATGACTTCGCCTTTTAGCAAGAAAGCAAAGGATTTTTTTTTCTTCTCTCCAGTTTATAAAACATGTGCATTTTACAATTGCAGTATCAAATATTTATAATCGGATGAAATATGAATGTTTCTATTTACAACTGTGTTCTCAACATTGTGAACATTCTCGCTGCATTTTGTGTGTTTCGATTCTCGAGGACTGCATAAAATAATAATAATTAAAAAAAAAAAAAAAAACAACCAAAGAACACACTTTATTACGAAATGCAACCCGTGTCACTCAGACGTTACAATGGAGCTATTCGGGAATATATATCCCTAAATGTTCATACAGCCTTCAGACTGCACTTCTGAGCGTTGGAGCTGGAATTAGAAGTATGTAGTAGTTTTAATTCTTTACAGGGGTGTGTGGTGGGGTAAAATCCGTGGCGATTTATGAGAGAGGTGGTTTTGCAGCCAGGCGTTTCATCAGCCTTTTGACTTAATGAGGAAACTTTGGGGGATTCATTCCTAGGCTGAAGGAGAGGACGAACGCCAGTCGGCACCGAGCCCCTCTCGGGCACTCCTCCTCCCGCTCAAAAGGAGCTGAAAACGGAAAGGAAAATCTCTTTAATCTCACGTACTGTCAACAGGTTTCACCTTTTCAAGACTTTAAATACCCGGTGGTGTGATGCTCTGACAGGCTGCGTTTGGAAAAGCTCTGCTAGGAAAACACGTAACCCTGGAGCTCGGGAAGAGGGAATGGAATATTGCCGATGCCACGCCACGAAACCAGGCACCCTGTAAAATACTTGGCAGCCCCGGGAAATGACAGTACCACGATTTTAGGACAGGCTGGACAAAAATAAAACGATCATCCGCCTTGCTGCGACAAAGGGCACAAGAGCTCCGAAATAGCTTTCGGCAGGCAGGAGAGGGAGGAAGGGCAGAACCTCACTCACCATCAGGGTCGCTCCTGCTGCAGGGGACGCGTTCCCAGATAAAACCAAGGAGAATGTGGGGGGGGAGGGGGGGGGGCGAGGGGCAAGTGTATTTAAAATTTTATTTTGTACTTTATTTTTCTCAAGCTGCTACTTTGGGATAAATTCTGCAAGGGGCAAAATTCTCCAGGAGCGGAGCGGCCACTGGGACAGTGCACCAAGGGCTTCACCTGCCCGGAGGACCTGGGACCAGGGCTGAGTGCGGGGATGCTGCCAGGATACTGTGGGCTCCTGCTTTCCATCTTGCTTTATTTCCCCAGCCTCTCTGGTTTGCGTGCTTTTGAGATACATATATATTTATTTATTTCCTTTTTTTTGTCACCTCCATTAATGGAGGCAAGTGATTTATAATCCCTTGGGAGAAAATCGATGGCAGTGGACGCTTAAGAAGAGTTTTAAATCTGGTTTGAAAAATAGCTTCCGTTGTGCGACTGTACAAAATGGCACCGTGGGTGTGTTACACGAGGATGGCTGAGTCCCATGGAGACATTATTTGTATTTTTTAAGGAAGTCACTAAACCTGCAGTGGGAGAAAAATTGGCCCTGCTCCTAAGAGTGCAGACAGAAGTGGAGTTTCCACCTGTCCTCACCCAGCCTGGTAAGAAAAGCTGGGAGCAGAAAACAGATGTGTGACACCAGCAGGAATATGTAGTTTTAAGTTAAAAAAAAAAAAATTAGTAGTAAAACTTCTCCAAGCTAGTCCAGTCTGTGGAGCAAGCACAGACACTATCTCGCTGCTGCTTGGATTTTATCCAGGCCTGAACACAAAATATTTGCCATTGGTAAGCTGTGCCTTCAGTGGGAGCAGCGAGTTCCTCACACGGGCTGTACTTCTCACCTGCCTCGGATATTTTGGGGAGGCGCAGGTCCGGAGGGACTCGCTCCGCTGCTGCCTTCGCCAGCCTGGAGCGGCTGCTGCTCCCCGTGCGCCGTCCAGGACGCGCTCCCACGGCCGGGCAGCGGCTCCCCGCTGGCTCGGGAAGGACCGCACAGCTGAATTAGCCCTCGATAATTTAAAATGTGCAATTATTTGAACAGGAGGAACTGCCGCACAAGCTCCTTTTGCAATTTTAGCAGAACAACAAGCCCTTTCTGAAGCAGCCTTTTTTTGTTTTGGAAAAGGCAGAATCCCAACCCACAACGGCTCCGAAGCCGGGCTACAGCCTCCCCCAAAATCCGGCTGCTCCGGGGCAAGGGTAGAGGCAGGACTGGCCCTGGAGTCACACGGCTGGCAGCGTTTTTATCCTGGCAGGCAGCTCTGCCTGAGATTTCCCTCCCCCATCTAGCGGGGCAGGCTCTTTTCCCTCCAGCCAGGGCAGCGGAGTTCAGTTAAAAAAAAAAATCTAATAAAAAGAAAAAAAAAAAAAAACCAAACTAACTAATCAAACGAAACAACCAACCCAGGAAAGTATTTCAGGGCTGAACAAAAATACATCTGCACTTGCCCGCGCCAGCCAGCCCCTCCGTGTAATTAATTAAGCGTATTTTTCCCGTAACTCTGTTCAATGAGCATCTGAGCTCGGAGGTTTAGTGAAGGTGTTCCTCCGCTCCGCTCCCTGCTAACGCAGGATGTGGCACATGCATTGTACAAACCCACACCCAGGCACGATGTATGCAAATGCCCGCGCCATTGATTGTGAAATGCATATCAGAGTTAGAGG
>NW_024510321.1:5790580-5886537 GCF_017590135.1 Pyrgilauda ruficollis
AGACTAAGCCCATAGCTTGAACTTCCAGAAATCAATTTACATTTTTAAATTCCTTTATGAGTTCTTGGTATTTGACAGCGTTCTCTTTGCTCACAGGGATCTGACAGGCTTTGTTCCAAGATATTTTCAATATTTAGAACATCGAAGAGATATTTAAAATATCAATTATCTTGTTTGGGTAAGTAGCCATTAAACATGCAGGGTAACTTGCTTGAACTGCAAGTCTGCAGGCTAAAAGCGCCTCACATTTTATATGACATTCTTCATCCGTGCTTTTCAAATCATTTTATAAGTACTAATGAATAAAGTTTATTAACAATCCAGCGAAGGAGACAAGAGCTGTTATCCTCTTTCCATGGCATGGAAATTGGGAGATATTTGTGTGTAATCTTGTTTGTGCTCGCTAGATGCCAAATGAACTCAAGTTCCTTTGCACCTCTCCAGCACTATAAAAATTCATTAAAATCATTCAATACATGCTTTAAACTCCTCCACGATGAGACCCTCATTAAATGAGAATCAGATCCAACATCAGGTTCTGGCATCACTGTAACAGCTAGTCTGTGTTCCCATTAATGACATAAGCATTGACCTCAGGTCCAGGTTCCATCATATTTGGGAACAACAGGAAAAAAGGCCAAAATTTTGACTTAAAAACCTTTGTTGGAATTTTTTGATCTAGCGAGTTTTCAAACTTTTGTTTTGTGGATTTTGGGTGCACTCAAACTGAGTTTTTTGTTCTCCTAATCAGATCTAAGTAATCAAGGGGTTGTAGTGTTGCAAAATTTTCAAGACCAAAAAAAAACCCCTAACCCTCTAAGAACCATTTTTAACTGAAGTGCTGCAGTGCTGCAGTCCAACATCTGCAATGTCGATCAAGGTGATACACTTACTGATTCTGTAAGGAAGGCAATGTGAGGGGAGAGGACCTGCCCTTCTTCCCTGTGGTGTATGAACTTACCCTGCCCTGGGTTACTTCTTACCCAAACACCAAACTGGCAGATTGAGTCAGAGTTTGAAGTGATTATCCAACTTTAGAGTGTTCATCATAGTGATGCCTCTCCTTGCTCAGAAGCACACGTATTTCTGTTGCTAATTGTAGCCCCAATTATTCTCTCTCATCCCATAGGGGAATAAACCAGCAAAGCACTTGACCTACTAGTACGTACACCTGGGAGGACCTTTCCCACACAGGGTCTCCTCTAGTTTGGGATTTGGAGGGGACACGCAGGTCCCCACAGATGTTAACTGCTCCCCAGGGGTCTCTCCAGCCGAGGGAGTTTCATTCCTCACGTCAGTAGGTGCAGGATTTGTGCCACATGAAGGACAACTGTCACTTTATTAAATAGTGACATCAGTGATCGTCTGCCTGGCAATAGCTGTGCCTTGGTTCACAGCTCTGCACTCAGAAACCAGAGCATCTCCTGATCAGGGAGACCACTTTTTATAACCTCATCCCACACAGTTTTGCAGGCAGTAATACATCCCAGTGAGACTATTAGACAAATAAGGTCTTAAAATCTTATCTCAGATCTTGCTCAAACATGAGATTTTTGTAATCATAAATGCTAAAAATACCTCTCCCATGTAAGAGTGATAAGTGCAAGCAGGATTCAGGCTTGCCTGAAATTGCTGCAGTCCAGGCAGTTCATAGTTAATACATAACTCTCTTGACAAACAGCTCAGATGACAACACACCTATAATTATAGTTATATCTGATCACGTTGCCTGGGGAAAAAGGAAGGTGATACTGCAAACGCAGAGGGGCTGCATCCTCCTCTCTATCTCCCAGCCAGTGCTCCAGACTCCCTTGGACCTCTGCAGGAATTAGCCAACTCTGTTGGCTAGTCAGTCCTGGGAAGGGATGCTGTTCACTCACCTGGGCCTCCCTAATTCTGGGAGCTGTGTGGTACCCACTTAGAGTGATGCTGGCAAATTAGAGCAGCCTGAAAAGGCAGGCAGGTAATAGGAGCAGGGTAAGCTTGAGCTTTTCTTCTGTCCCTGGGAGGCTTGCAGGGCCAGCAGATGGGAAGCCAAGTGCTGACACTGTCCTCACTGCTGGCATGGTGTCACTTGTGTGCCAGCTCCCCAGGGTGGGGACCAGCTACCCGTGGTTGTGCAAGGGACACAAAGGCCAGTGCATGACAAGGGGGATGGACAGAGGCCACAGGGCTGGGGAGGCAGAGGGGTTTGTGTCCTCCACCCTCAGGGATATCCTGCCAAGAGCCACTGTGGAGCTGCCACATCAGCATCAGCCTGGGCCACCTCTTGGCTTGCCAGCAGAGGTGATGCCCTTTGTACCCAGTCTTCAGCCTGGCAATCTCTTTGCACCTTATGTGCATCCTAAATATGGGAAAACCTCGACACGACTGACTCAGCTGGGCAGGTTTCTGCCTGTCCCTTTTTTTCCCCCAGGATGAGCACTTATCCCACCAAACAAAACCCCAGTGCAAGCCCACTTTTCCAGAATGACCCCTGTCTCTAGCACAGAGTGAGCACTGGTACCCTCTATTTGCACTGCTAGCAGAGTCCTCCTCCTTGAATTTGCTCTAAATACTCGCTAGGTTTCCAGGACTAATATTTCCAGGATGAATATTCTTATATGATACTGCAGCCTTCTTCTTTTGGCTGAGACAGCAATGTTCCCTAATGTGTAAATTTTCCTGTTTTTTTCCCTATGAATAAACCTTAAACTCTATCAATAACTAATTGTTTCATGTGTCTCAGACAAAGTGTAATCAACAGAGAGAATGGTGGGGAAGTGTGAAATGACAGAGTGACATTCTATGCTTAAATAAGCAAACTACACCCAAATCAAACAATGGCTCGAAAATGTTTCCATAATAAGGGTGCATAAATTACCTCCATTACTTGGAAAGCTCTTACTTGCATCCTACCAGCCACATTTGTAGTATTCACAAGAGCTGATACACTCCAGTCATGATAGACATGCCTCTGTTACAGTAATTATAAAATGCTTTGTGAAAATATCATTGTGTCTACAGAGCTACTGAAGTTGTACTGTCTCTTTGGTGTTTGTGTACTGCCTCTGTGAATTTCAGAAATATAATTATAAAGGGCAAGAAGAAATACATTTGAAAGGAGATAGACCACTTTTTGATATTTAATCTCTGTGAGGGAAAAAAGAAAACGTATCTCAGATTGTGCCACTATTGTGTATTGAATATTGTGATATTCACCATCTGGGTAATGTAAAGGGGGTGTGATCCCTTGGAAAAAAAAAAAAAAGGCAATAATTCCAGATTGGATGGAAACATTTTTAAGAAGATACATTGGTGGCTTCTTGTGTAAGATCTCAATCACAGATGCATATGCCATATACACAAGAAGGGTCTGGGAGAAAGGAGATTTTGCGTGAGAGGGCCAAAGCCACCCAGGGCTGGGTGCTGCAGGTGGTGCTGCCCCAGGCTCCACACAGCCCCTCTGGAGCCCCTGGAGGCAAGAAAATCACTCGTCTCTCTTGCTCTCATCTCACAGGTTTTTTTTTTTTTTATTTTTGGCATCCTACTACTTGAAAAATAGCAACTTTTATTTTTTTCTTTATAGGAAAATCCCTTACAGTTTAACCAAAAGCAGAACCCTTACAATTATTTATTCAGTCTATATATCTCATCATTTTATGTATTTTTCCCCCTCAAATATTTTGTTTTAGTTGAATGCATCTAATTATGCACAGCTATAAGTAGTCAAAATTCTTTAAGAGAAACCTGGAAAATAATTGTACTAATAAATGAAAAAGAAAACGCAGTAATAAAAGAGATATGATTTGCTTTAATTTTGTGGCTGCATTTATCATTACACCAAGGCAATATTAAATATCTGACCTGAACATTATTCTGGTCCTTATTACAATTGCTGGATTCATTAAAAAGACCATGTTAACTTTATTTTAATAGTGTAGAATCTTGGACTATAAGTATTTCCAAAATTAATATCAGTCAACATAAGAGCCTTGAACAAATCTGAAATACCTTAAAGGATTGTTCTGAATTGATTTTAACACACAGTGTAAGAGGAAAATGTACTTGTATACTGTTACTATTATTATAAAAATGTATGTGCAGGAAGTTTGGAGAGAAATTGTCCACAAGCAGTGAAGTGCAAAGTGTGAAATATTAGATATACTCTTTTTTTTTTTAAAAAAAAAAAATCCTAGTTTTAACAAGCCAAGAGGGTATGAATGCATGAACAGCATCAGCTGTATTTCAAATTAACCATAGCAAGCCCCTCCACGTACCTGGAAAACCTGATCTGAACGCTGAGATTTTGTATGTTAATTTATACTGCAGAGTTCTTAACATCTGACATCGGCTGTAACATTACAAGTTGTGCTATGACTTTATTAAGGGATGATTTCCAAAGCCCTAAAGAATACTTATTATGTTGTAATATATATTTCTGAAGAGGATTAGGTCTTTGATGCTAAAACCTAGACGTTTTAAGAGCGAGTTTACTGAAATGAAAAAGATTACATAGGTTCCTTTGTGTTGCATCAGGTAGAGCTTTTCCACCTTCATTTCAACTTCGTTTCACAAACCTCAGTGGTATCACAACCGAGAAATGCATTTAAAATCCCTCAGAGTTTCATTACTGAAATGGGATATTCTAGAAAAGGACCTGGGGCTTGTGCTGAACCACAAACTGAATAGGTAACAATGGGATAAAAAAAACCTGGAAAAATACAAAAAGTCCTTCCTGCGATGTGTTAATGTTAATATCAGACTGAGCAGCAGCTGGATTTCAAGGGCTGTGTCTGATTTTGGATGCCAGTCTTTTAAAAGGATTGAAAAAGTTGAACGAAGAGCAAGAATAATGAAAAAGTTTAGAAAACTTGACCTGTGAGAAAAGACTGATGAAACTGGGTTTGTTTAATTTAGGAAAGAGAGAACGGGTAATGGTTTTCCAGGATGTAAAAGGTTGTTGCAGAGAAAAACACCATCAGTTTTTCTCCAGATCCACTGGGGGTAGAACAAGAAATAATCAGCTTAATTTGCAGAAAAAAAAAATGTAGGTTAGATATTAGCTAAAATGTCAAACTATAAAGAGAGTTAAGCACTGGGAGAGGTTACCTGGGAGTACTGTAAAAAATCTGGCACTGGAGGTTTTTGAGGCTGGGTCAGAGGAGCAGTGGGGGATGCTCCAGGTGCAGGACCTGCCTCGGACATGGGACACAACAGGTCCATGTCCCTCAGGGTGCACCCACCACTGCAGCTCTGCATGTTTGCCACCACAGAAACAGAACATTGCAGAAATGTCTGGTCTGGTTGGGGTTTTCAGACCAAGGGCATGTTGTCATTTTGTTTGAAATAGCCCATTTTTCTGTTTTAAACTTCAGGAAAAAACACTTTTCTTTTGGCATTCTCCCCTCAATTCAGTGACATTTCAGCTCTCAGGTCAGTCCCTATTTTAATATGTACATTTATGTATACATATATATCTATAAATCTAGCTTTTAAATAGAAAAAGTGAATTATTACCTTCTGCAAAAGCAGAAGGCTTCTTTTGTTTTTTCCTCCCTGAAACCCCTGCCAGTCTCATCTCCAATATATGTTCCCAGAGCCCAGCAGCCAAATCAAACTTGCTTTTCCCTGTGGGATGGCTCATGAATCTCTTGGTCCTCAGCACTGTAGTCTACTGGATCCCCAAGGTCACTTCATGAGGAGATATTGGATATTGGTCAATACTGCCTTTCTCCTGCAGGGAAAATGCAACTTTTTGTTATTATGGTAATATTAATTTGCTCAGAAGGGAACTTTCTCAGACACCCATTTGAAACAGTGCCACGAGTATGAGTCCCTTTACAAGATCCAGAGCCCTGAAAACTCCACTACACCTGGGGTTTTGCAGCAAAAAGGAATGAAATATTGCTTTTTCTATGGAGGGAAAGGAAAGGAAAGGAAAGGAAAGGAAAGGAAAGGAAAGGAAAGGAAAGGAAAGGAAAGGAAAGGAAAGGAAAGGAAAGGAAAGGAAAGGAAAGGAAAGGAAAGGAAAGGTTTTTCTTTTTGCCAAAACGTAACAAACAAACGTAAATCATACATGGACAACTGAAGCATTTATTGATGTACACCACAAAGGCATTAAGCACAGATATCAATAAGAGACTGTAAGTAATCTAGAATGAGACTTACACATTTAGCCTGACCCTGCAGACAGTAGCTGCCATGCTCCTTCCTCCTCTTTCCTGTGATCCTGCTCACTCCCACACCCAGGCTTGCACGGAGTGCTGTGTCCTGCCACACACACTCCCACCCTCCCTGCTTGTGGCCAGTGCAGCTGGTGAAGGGTCTGACAAGGAGTGGTGAGGGAGCTGGGGTTGTTCAGCCTGGAGAAAAGGAGGTTTAGGAGTGACCTTATCACTCTCTACAGGCACCTGTAAGGAGGGTGCAGTCAGGTGGCAGTCAGTTTCTACTGCCAAATAACAAGTGACAGGACAAGGAGAAACAGTCTCAAGTTAGGGCAGAGAAGGTTTAGACTGGATATTAGGAAAAAAATTCTTCACTGAAAGGATTGTCAAGCATCAGCACAGGGTGTCCAGTGCAGTGGTGAAGTCCCCATCCCTGGAGGTATTTATAAGACACATAGATATGGCACTTGGGGACATGGCTTCATGGTGGGCTTGGTGGTGCTGGGGTAATGGTTGGACTCAATGATCTCAGAAGTTTCTTCCAGGCTAAATCAATCTATGATTCTATTTTTCTATGGGTAGCTGCAATGAGCACCAGACTCTGTGGATGTCTGGTGCAGGAGTGCAAGGCCTCAGTGGGAGGGATCCTCATGACAGGAGATCCCTGGGAGAAAGGATCCTGGTGCTTCCACTGAATCTGTATTTTCTATTAATCTGGGTAAGATATAGAAAGCCAAAAAGAAGCTCTCCCTAGCCAGGGACCAGATCTGGTGGGGCTCCGTTTGGGAGATGCAGCTGCTGGTTGCAGATCCATCAGTGCAGGCTCAGCCTCTCACCCTGCATAGCTTTCCTGCTACAGGGACAGGTATCTTTGTCTTTATCAGGGCTGCTGGAAACCTGTACAAATTTTAAATGTGTTTTAAATTTATGAGATGGAAAAAAGGAGGGTGATGTGAATGGAGCACGTTTGCTCAGTAGCTCAGCTTGAGAAGAAGTGTGTAAATCTGTACTCTTTTCATCCAGCTCTGTTCTCTTCTCAAAGAAAATCCCCAGTGAAATACTATTCAGAAAAAGAGTCACTTTCAAACATGGGGAATGGCAGTGCTTTTAAAGCAACATCTACATGCTCCAAATCCAGGGAAACCTTAGAGACACAGCGTGAATCTGTGCTCAAGCACTGATGCCATGATACTTTCAGACATGGAATAAAACTGTATGTGATGGAAAAGCTGCTTGCCAGGCTCTGTGTGCCAAACAGACCCTGACTGTATCCTGGGTATGAAACCAAACACTCCTCCTGCACAGTAAAACAGAGCACAGATCTGCAAGAACTGAAGCAAACACCCACAGGTGCTGTTGGAAGTGAGGGAGCTGTGTTTAAGGGAGGTGTTACCACCTCACAGCCAGGCCACCTCAAGACACCCAACACTGTCAGGTCCCTCACCAGCACAGGGGAGCTTGTGTCTGTTCACAGGATATTTGCCCACTGCTCCTACCTTTAAATTGTGTGCTTCACCATTTCTGTTGAGGAGGTTCATCAAAGGATGGTTTAGGATATTAGAAAGGTATTAGAAAGGAATATCTCTGTTTGCCCCAGTAGCAGAAAATCCCTGTTCAGAACTGCACCCCATCATTTTGTCTTATTGGTCCCCTGTGTTGCCAATATTTGCAATATTGCTGTAACAGATGTTCTCTCACTATAACAAAGAGCTCTTATCATGGCCCTTTCTTACTTAGTATTTCTCCCCAGCAAACTCTTTATTCTATAGAAAGATAGTTAATATAGGCTCCTCTTACCCTCTGCAAACCTTTGTATCAACTCCCAAAAACTCTTCCATTTACCTGGGCTCCCTGGCCTGGCTCCTCTTCCTGTTCTCCACCTTCTGTGAATCAGCCATCAGCCTTTCTCCACCTGCTCCCAACTTGACAAATACACTTGCATATACCTCTGGGAGAAAAAATAAAGAAAAATAAGAAAAAAAATCCAGGAAAATTCAAACAGGCACAGAACACCAATTTCCAGATTTTCAGCTATGTTGGTACTAGAACTGCAAAGGTTTTCTTTTTCTATATCTCTACCCTCAGCTTTCCTCCCCTGAGCATCCCTCTGCTCTGCTGTTTGCATAGTGCCTCTCCCATTCCCATTCTCATTTCCATCTTTTTCTTTGACTTGCTGTTAGCCAGGAGCCTCCACCCATCTCTCCGTGGTAGCTCACAGGCTGGTCAGACACGCAGGGAAAGGTTTGGCTGTGCCCAGACTGTGTCTCCTCTGCCTCCCTCCCTCCCTGGGCTGGAGATGGAGCAGGTGCTGCACTCAGGGCGTGTCCACCACGCCATGACCTGGGTTTCAACCTCCCTTCCCTGGGGTATTTATTGACACCTGATTTAGCACCCCAAAAGCAGGGCTTCAGAGGAGAAAGGGACACAACCTCAGCTCAAATATTTGATTTTTTATTCTTTCGTCTCTCTTCTGCTCCTGTCTCTCCATGCACACCTCAGGTGGGTCTGGCAGTCACGAATTGCTGCAGCCACTTTGCTGCAAGCCCAGTCCTTCACCAGATGCTGATGCTATGGGCCACAAACACGCCCAATTTGGTGCTGAGACAAGGAAGAAATGGTGAAAGACAGACCCAGCTTTGCCATCACACACTCCAGCTTGTGGGGATAAGCACCTTCTGGCGTGAGCTCCGCGTCTGTATTATTCTGCCATTTCATAACTCAATCCTGCCAGCCTCTGAACTATTTTTATTGCTCTCCTCTGAATAATTTTCAATCTGTCACTATCTTTCAGGTAATATGGTGCCCATAATTAAATACTGCAGGCGCTACCGCACCAGAGCCATATGCAGACGGACTATTACCTCCTTGTGCTGCGATGTCTTCAGCCCCAAATCAAATTGGCCTTTTTTTGCTGCCATATCTCAAGGCAAACTCATGTCTAATTTACTCCACACTATCATCTCTAGATCTCTCACAGCATTACAGCTCCTCGGGTTTTTATCGCTGATTGAATATCTCGGGTTTAGATTATTTTTCCACAAATGTCGTAACTTCTATTTTCTATGTTGAATCTCATTTTATTCTCCACTCATTTTTCCTGCCTTTTCAGATTCCTTTACATTATTTTTGCTTTCATATTTGGGATTTTCCAATCCATCCAGCTTAGTTCAGTTTGCATATTACACCCTCAAAATATTCATCCCTTCCTTTAGATCAGTGAAAGAGATGGTAAACAAGCTCTCCATTCAGAAAATCTTTTCAGCAGGTGCTGATAACCTTTAGCAGCCAACAGGGCTCAAGTATGGGATGAAGCACCTGTTGGAACGCATTAGTTTGGTAATATGGAGAGCACCATTCATATTTGATGTGCAGAGGGTTTCTGCAGAGGGAGGGACAGGTGATGTGGGGCAAAGGATGTCACTGGTGAAGCAAACCCATCACAGGCTGTCAAGTGCATCCACACATCCTCACCTGCGTGGTCAGGGCCTGTGTAAGGGTTCTGCCCTGTTGAGATGTCACCAGAGGCTGCCCCAGATCAGCTCGTGGCCATTCCCCTGCTCTTTCTGCTGAGAGACGTTCGAAGCCACGTCAATCTGAATTAATGTTGGGAGTGAGACGCTGGGTGACAGCAGTGACTGTTTTATTAAAATCCAAGGACCCAACTGAGCACTCCTGAACTGTGCTCACATGAATAATCCCACATATTTGGAGCATCAGACCTGAATTCTCAAGTTTTCTATTTCTATAGAAAGGAACTCAGTGTCTGGTGGTCAAAATTTCCTTTTTATAAATCTGTGCTGTTTCTTTTCTCTGTTAACCTCTAAATTCCCAATCCCACCAAAGTCAATGGAAAGATGCACTTTGGCTCCCAACACTTTCACGTCTGGCTGCAAGGATTTATCTGCCTGGAGAAAAATATCTGGAATATCTACAGTGAAATAAAACAATTCCCAACATACAAAATACACTATTTGGATAATCTGATCTAAAGTAAAAAAGCATTTGTTTCTGGAAAACTCCACTCAGAAGAGACGTTGATTATTTGGAAACAAAGCCTCATTATTTGGTGATATTGATCACACAGGTACATGCTCCAGACTAGCTGTTTCTTAATCTGACTCTTTTTTTTCTTTTTTTCAGGGATGCAGGGTGGTGGGTGATGACAGAGTGGCTTATTTTGGCCAAATTCCCTCCATAGACAAGCTCAAACTGATGTTTATTTTATAATGTTTTTTCCTTTACTTGAATTAGTACAGTAGATCTGTTATCTTTTCTAGAAAAAACAGGACCATCTTTCCTCTGGCATCATAACATTTTCCTCCTAATTTTCCTACGGCTCTTCAGCTTTTCATTAAGAAAAGCAAATAAAGTGGCAGCACTTTAGGAAATTTGTAAATTCCCTCAGTGGTGAAGAAATCCAGGTTAGGCAGTTTATATATATGGCCACATTTTGTAGAACCAGACTGAATTGCCTTTTTCATTCTGCTTGGCCTTAAGAAATTCCATTTCAGATCCTGTAGATATTGGGGTAAACAGGTTTGCTGCAAGATTACTTTGGAAAAGCCAGTTTTAAGCAATATTTAAGAATAGTTGATGAAAAAATAAAAAGGTGATGTGATGCTGGAGAAGGCTGGCTGATGGAAAGCTGGTTCCTGATGGGAAGGCTTCCACCCCCTGGCTCAGGGAAGGCAAACACAGACTCTGACTCTCCATCCACTCAGATGAACCCACTTGCCCTTGGCTTGGAGCAGCAAATGCTCTTAGTGAACAACTTGGCCTCAACATGCACCTCACAAATAATTTTCATAGAACACCATACGAGGGTATTTAATAACTGATGTCTCAGAAAGCTGTAATACCCTTCCAGACAGCCCACGACCAAAAAGCAGGAAAAAACTGAGCAGGTAATTTGCTATATGTTTTCCCACTGTTTTTACCTTTACTTGCTTATTAATTTTACTAAGTTTTCTGACCTTCCTACAAAAGTGGTGTCAATTAATTTTGTTCTTATTAAGAATAATTTATTTTTAAAAGGTTTATCAGTCCAGCCATTTTTTGATTCACCCTTAATTTAATCCCCGTCTAATTAATGAATGGGCCTGGTGTATCTCTAGAATGTCTTTTCCATTTGGTATACATTTTAACACCCTTTTAAAGTTCTTTGGTTCTTTTGGCTTTAAATTCTCCCTCCCCCCCCTTATCCTTATTATTTCCCCTATAATCCCTAACTGAATTTGAGTATGCTTGTTTGATTCTTTCCCCTGCCTCCTCTTGATTTCTAATTTTGACTACAGCTTTTTTCTTTTTTCCCACCCTTTTTTTTTAATTAAAAAAATTAAAGTCTCAGATCTTTGCACAGTCCCTTATGAAGCCACATTGGCCGCTTTTTGTTCTCTCTGTTCTTCATTTTGAGAGGAGCAGGAGTTCCTTGCAGCTTAATTATGGTTTCTTGCAGGAGTCCCCCTGCTTCCCCTCACACTGGTGGCTGTACAGTATTCCTCCTCCTCCTCCTCCTTCTCTGCAGACTTTTGTTAAATACAGTATGCACAGTGCATACCAACCTTTTAGATCCACCAGATTTCTCCCTCATTGGTACATAAAAACACCTGACTAAAGATTTACATCCAAATAAAGGACAGGTTTTTTCCTGTCCTTTGCCTTCTTTCTGGAATTAAATCCACTTCCAGAAGGACCAGAGGATGCTGCTCCTTTTGTCAGCTTCAGCACCCATTTTTTAAAAATTGTTTCCCAGCAGCTCCAAGGTCACAACTGGTCCATGGCCAATGTTTTGGCACATTTCATACATTTCACCTGAATACAGCTGGAACAAGGGCCAGATTCTGTGCAGGGGTAGATCTCTGCAGCTTTTACTCCCTCAGACCTGCTTTCTGCAAGCAGCAGATGCGGCTCAAAGTTCCTCAAGACACTTGGGAGAGATTTCAAAGCCCTTCTAATTTTCCTGATAATATTGGCACTCCTGGGTGCTGGTTTCCTGGTAGCTTTTTTTTTTCTTTTTCTATATATATAAACCTGCCAATGTTGATAGCTTAAGTTTCTGGAATCAACTCTCAGTCCTCATGAAGCTATTTTAATTAGAATGGGAGGGCTCTGTTAACTAAAAGTGGAAGAAATATTGATATGAGGATGCCCTGAAATGTGCTCAGCCTAGCGAGCATCTTGTAACTCCTTGTGAATGCTGAACTATAAGAAATTTTAGACAGAGTTATGGGTGGGTGACTTTTCTCTCCTTTCTTTTCTCTCCTTTTTTCTCTCTTTTTTGACTCTCATTTTTCTTCACTTTTTTTTTCCCCATCTCTTTTAATCCCCCCTCTCCTCCTGCTCTTCCCCCTATCATCTACTATTACCACCCAAAATCTTTTGTTCTCACGTCTGTAAAATCCACATTCCCAGCCACCCTTTTCACGCACGGGATCCCAGAAGGTTTGCAGTCCCTTCTGCCCGCCCTGAGCACACATTCGGTGCCTTACAGTCCTGTCCCGTTTGTTCACATCCACCTGGGTTTGGTTCCCTGCTCTTTCTCCGCGCCGAGCCTTCTCCCCGCTTCCCTCTGAGCTGCCCTCGGTGCCAGGGACCCTGCGGGTTGATTGTCCGGGTCCAGGCTGGGCTGAGCCGGGCTGGGCGCGATTCCCCTTGTCCTGGCAGTCGTTCCTGTGCCTGCTCTCCATCCTCCGATGGGTTTTCCCCTCTCACCCAGCCGCATCTCTGCTCGGCGCTGCCTCGGCTTCCCCTTCAGGGACACTGCGCTCTGCCCCTGCAGCAGATTTTTGGCCATTTGGGGTTGGGGTTTTTTGCCATCTTCTGTCGGGGCTGGGTTTTTTTTCTTTTCCAGAGCGAGCGTTGCTGTGCAGGCTGCCCCAATATTGATTCCCAGTCCTCCCTGACTCTTATTTTATTTCATTCAGCGTTGGCACCATATGGCAGCTATGGCAACTGAATATATAACCCTATTCAGTTTCTGACTCCAGACTTGTCTGTTAAAGGGCTTCATGTTCTGGTCTGGAGGAAAAAAAAAAGAGTGATTCCTACAGCACATAGCGGTAGAGAAGTTCAGATAACACTTTGCTGCCTGTAGAGTTCTTTTCTGACATGACAAACAAAAAAAACCCCAAACCACATAGATATATTTTACAAGATTTCAAATAGGATAAAGATATATGCTATCAAAAGAATAACAGGTTAGTTTGAATTAATAACACAGTTAATAACATATATAAAATCACAACATGTATAGGGCCCATGAACAACATATTCGTGGTTATTTTTGTTTCACTGTATTTGCAGAGAAAGCTGTAACCCGCTGCTTCTCAGGAAGCCAGCTGCTAATAAAGAAACTGGCTAATAAAGGGCAGAAGTAAATGTCTGAGGGAAATATTTAAAAGCATGCCAGTGACTTAGGGACATGTGTCAGTTGGGACACATCATTTATTTAGGCATTTTCAGAAATTGCAAGTGGAGCACGCACTCGCTCACATGAGTAGTTTTACTTGTGCACTGCCTTTGAATTCAAGTTAAGGTTACTCATGTGCATAACTCTCCTCAGGACTGGGCCCTACGGCTGTTTCTTCCTCCTGAAAAGATACTGAGGGAACTAATTTTTCTGATGATTAATCTCAAATGCTGCACCTGCAGTGTCTGCTTTCACTTGAATGAGAAGAGATTGATTTATCTAGCTATCTTTCTGTCTGTCTCATTATCCATCTCCCGTAGCATCGCAGTACCTCGGAAAATGATGACGAACTTATCTTCCCAACAGCTGTGTGGGGCAGGACAGAATTATCTCCACTTGCCAGATGGGGAGATCAAGGTAGGAATCAGCAAAGTGACATGCCTGAGGCCATGTAAGAAGTTAGTGTCAAAGCCAGGCAGTGCAAAGAGCTTCCTGGGCTCCCAGACCCATGCCATAATTCCAGTGCCATCCAACTGTTTTTTAGATTCCCGGCAAAGAATTAGCAAATCCTGCTGCCTGAACCCAGCTCCACTTCATGGCAGAGCAAACCTCACTGTGGTCCAGCACTGCTGATATCCTGCACTGCTACTTGAGCAGAGAGCTGCAAAACACCTGTGCCCTGGCAAGGGAGCTGCAGGAGGATAGAAGAAAGGAACAGCTTTTCCTATGCTTTAAGAATACACAAAATATCACTATCAAGTTAGCCTAAAAAGTAGACATCTCCTGAGATTTCTCCTGTGACCCCTGTGGTGCAGGAATCCAGCAGAGGGGAAGGTGAGCATGGGGGGCTGCTTGGGGGGAGCCCAGTGACGAGTGTGGCACGGGCAGAGCAGGGTTGGGCCCTCCTTTGGGTGGGTGAATGTGTCAGGGGCCAGCTGGGTGTTCCCACCACTTGGACCATGGCGATCCAGTCCTGGCCACGCTGTGTGGAGACAGAGCCCTTGTGCCACCTCCCTTGACATGAAGTTTTTGTACGAATATTTCAATGTTTGTGGGTGTGGTTCTCTGCCAGTACTGAGGGCTTTTCACACAGACATGCAATTCCATCCATCTTCCAAGGTAAACAGAGAGCAGCTCCAGAGTGAGGGACACTTACCCAAACACATGGTACACCTGGGGCAACCTGTGCTTTTTGTCTCACTCCAAATCACAGCTCGAATACAGGCTCCTCCTAGGTGTGACTCAGTCCCTGACATCCCTGGTGCTTCCCACCCTGTTCTGGGAGTCCCAGCCAGCTGGAGAGCAGATCTGACCTGCTCCTGACAGGACCTGACTTCATGGTGATGCCCCCAGGAGCATGCCATGAGAGGTCATCTGACAAACTCTCAGATACCCCACAGTCAGAGGAGGGGACGTTTTTGCAGATACTGGTAAAGGCAGACCCCAGCCAGAGCACTGGCCCAGAGCAGGGACACTGAAGTTTCAGGCTTGCCAAGATGAACTCCTACAGCTAAAAGGACAATAGCATTAAATGACATTCCAAAAGCACCAGTTTTAACTAACTTTTATCCTGTCCCAGTGCCCAGTAGCATCTCCCACCCCCAGCATCAGGACACCGTGGTTCCCACCAGCTGATGGTGGTGGCACTGTGACACATGGACATGTCCTGGCCAGGTGCCAGTGAGGCTGCTGGGCACAGCAGAGCCCACAGCAAACCCAGCCTCATTCTCCTGCCCCTGCCCCAGCCAGGTCCCAGGGGATATCTCTGCTGAAGGCACTAACTTTTCCAAGCATGTCAGCTCCATTACTTTCAACAGTGCTACAAGCACGGAGGACCTCACCTTTCTTTTTTCTTAATGTGTGTCTTAATGTGCAGTCGATGGGGATGGTTATCCTGTCAGGGGCCTGGGGTGAGCGGGGCCTGATGGGCCCTGGCAGCCAGCAATAGTTCTCTGCACGCCTCTTTGTAGTGTGCACCCAAGTACTACAAGCCTGGGCCCAATACAAATAAATAATTAAGTGCATTTCCCGGGGCAAGAAAATGAAGACTTGGAGCTGTGGGAAGAATGAATAAGTACGAGACCTCTCGAGCTGCAGTGCACACACGCGGCGTGTGACTGACAGGGGGTTTCTTGCAGCCATCACATCAAAGACTCCGGGAAACTGCTGTGCTGGGTGTCACTGGGAGGAGAGGAGAGGCCCCCCCAAAAGGGGGAAGCCAGCAGGCCAGGTGGGGCTGTAAAGTATTCCATGGTACTCGGGAAATTGGGAAAATTTTACAGGAACGTTTGCTGTTCTTCAGGCACCGTCAGTTCTAACACAGCGGTCTTTGAGTGAAGAGGAGGGTTAAGGCCTTCCTCTCCCCGGCCTCAAAGGTGGAGGGTGGTCTGCATGTGACGAACCAGATGGACCCCAAGGGAGAAGGGAATTGTCACCTGTGTCCCCACAAAGCCCCTGGCTCCCTCCAGAGCTGGCTCTCCTCCCATCTCCCATCTTCCACCTACTCTTCCTGTCCCACTCCTGTCAGGACTCAGGGCTTCCTTATCTCCTCAGGATCATTGGTCCAAGCCTTGGGAAAGGAAGGAGCTCTAATCCCCAGTGCTAAAGATCCTCCCATCGTGTAGGATCCCATGCTGGGGATGCCTGGAGCTGCCCCTTGGGGCTCTTGGGAGGTGTGCTGGGAAAATGGGTCGCCATAAAAGCCACCCTTTTCTGGACCATACTTGGGATGCCTCCTAAATGTATTTCCAATATGTAAAACAGCGTGGAGATGGTTGGGCATGGGCAGCAAGAAGGCTTTACACACACCTGTGTGCTCAGCTTTCTCCCACAGAGGGAAGGAGCCAAAATTAGGCTCCCTAAAAATGCAACCATTTCTTCAGCCAGGCTTTTTTGGGGCCAGGTGGAGTCTCTCTAGATGTCTCTCCATTTTGGAGCGTGTCACCTTTGGGGTGAGGTCTGAATGTTGCAGCTTGTTGACACAGCACAAAACACTGCCAAGGCATCGCTCAGGTCTGCACATTCACCACCAGCTCCACCACAAGCTGTTGCAAAACAGACACCTGGTACCCCTGTTTGAGTTTGCATTTTGGCCGTACCTTTTTCAATAAACTCAGTTTTTCCTCTTCTCTCCCTGTAAGTTGGTTTAAACTTAGCTTTTATTTAATTTCTTTCAGGAATATTGTTTGCTGTTTGATTTTGTAAATAAATTTTCTCACCTTTGAGGGGAAAGGAGGTGCAGCCCAGTGTTTCCTGAATCTCACAGCAGTGATTACAGTACCACTTTCACTTCCTAATTCCTAATTTCTATTACGATTGTTTGGGGGAAAGGAGTCTCAACACCTTCTTAGTTTTGAACAACTTTGCTAATTTGTTCAGCTGTTTTTATTAAAAATTAATCTAAAAGGTAATTCTTAAAAAAGCCCTGTTAACAACAGTACTTAATTTTGCGTGGCGCATGTCAATCTCTCTGCTCCTGTGCTCAACTGGTTTGGGTTTTCCTCCTTCCTGTTCCTGGTATCCCTTGTGCCTTGTGCACTCCTACTCTAACTCCTGATCCACACGAGGCTTTTCCTCTCTCTTTAGTGTCCTGTTTCCTCACTCCTTAGGTTTATTCAGCTTTCCTGACTCCACCTCAGCCTTTCTCTTCTTTTCCACAGCCTGGATCCTCCCCAGGGTTTCCCTTTTTCCTCCTCTCTGGGATTTTGGAGCCTGTCCTGGAGAAGACACAAGCACTCAGAAGGACACAACTGATTCAGAAGGGACAGCGGCACAGAGCCTTCATTTGTAGAGAAGGTAAGGACCAAACTTGGGCCCTTTGGACATGTGTGAATCTTGGAGTAATGAATGGGCTGTGTAATGTCAAAAGGTTGGTGCTTCCATTGTCAGACACACCTGTCTGACCCCATTCAATCCACAGCTTTTCTTGGTGATCCAAGGATCCATGTCTTCTGAAGCTACAAACGTCTCTGTGGACAAGCTTCTTCTGCTCTGAGTGGTCCTGGGTTTGTTACAGAAGAAGCAGAAGTGTTGGCTGTTGAGATGGGTGTTGTGACTCTAGGTCTCAGAGGCACAAAAAAGCAGAATTAAAGTTAAAAATTCCCACTCTTATTGATTTCTGAAGGATGGTGTCCATCAGGAATCTTGGAGCCATGCTTTCCTGCAGCAGAGCTTTGTGTTTTCCTTCACAAAACTAGATGGATTTTTTTCAGATCTTTCCCCTTTATAGGAGGAAGAAGATGGAAAATACAACAAAAAGAGAAAACATAACCTGTTCTAATAGGTATAATTCATTGATGATCCAAGATGTGATCCTGAACAAGAGCTGCTAGAGATGGCACCTGGTGATGAAAAGACTGTTCCTAGATCTGGAAACTTGCAGACAAATAGAAAGATATTTCTGTTGATTTAGACAATGTCCATGCAGTGAAAAAAAATCGGATGATTTGTTCTTAACTTGTGCAAGAAAACCTCAAAATATTACATGAGTTGCCTTGATTTGTTAATGATTTTTTTACATGGAAATCTCAGCTCTTTATGTGTTTCTATACAACCCAGCTTTTCCAAAAATCACCTATTCTTAAAAAGTCTAAGACAACTCTTATATTCTGTCTGAAGCACCTCTTAGAATTGCCTTCAGGTAGTAGAGAACAATGAAAAATTCTTTTGAAATAGAAAAGCTTAGATTTTTTGATACATGTTTTAAATGAACTCTCTGTGTCCCACTGAGGTTCATTCATTTCTGCTATCCAGATTTCTGGAAACAAAATCTAAAGCATGGCAAAGAGCAACGTTCTTATGGAAGAAGTTGTAGTCAGAAATATTATTTGGACAATTAGTCAGTGAGAAAAACTCTGCCCTGTAATCACATCAAGATGTTGTGCTCATTTCTCCTTTGGGAACATCAAAAGTAAGTTCAGTCAAATCCCTGCAATTTTTCCTGGTATTAAATAAGTCTCATCAAGAAGAGAATGAAGCACTTAAAACTTTTAGGCAAGTGCTATACCACAATGCATGCCCAAACTCCTCGCAGTGTCTGTGGAAGTGGAAGAGAGTACACACTACCTGAAAGGTGTTCTGGATACCTTCTGGACATGTTCCCACAAACATTATCTAAACAGGACCTCCCATACCAACCTGTGGCTTATACAGAGTCTAAAAACGTGAAAGCATTGCTGTAAGTGGCAACCCACTGTGGGGATTTGAAGACAATCTCAGAACACCCCTCGTGGCTCCAGCCCACATTCTGTATGCAAAGCTCTGGCTATATCCAAGGTGCCACAACTTCAGCCACATGCTTTTCTTCCTTGAGTCACCTTGTAAATAAATGACCAGAAGGAGAGGTCATGCTGTCACTCCTTCCTTACAGCTTGTGGCAACTGGAAGGGTCTGGACCAGCTCGGATGTGGCTCTGAGCAACCTGGTCCAGAGGAAGGTGTCCCTGCCTCCCTGCCCATGGCAGTTCCAGGGTGGGAACTGGATGGTCTTTAAGGTCCCTTCCAACCCAATCCATTCTCTAATTCTGTGATAATTCTCCCTGTGTGTTTCATGTGCTTTGAAGTCACCCTTCCCAATTCCTTGCACAATCAAGACAAGGGCTTGATCTCCATGGGGCAGGTGCAGCATTTTCCATGCAGACACCAACTTTCTGCTGAGATCCCTGATAAGGAAGTGGAACCTACTGCCTTCCTGAATGCAGCCATGACAAATCAGCTACCAGTCAAGGTAAACTAATATTTTATTAAAAACTGTTGTCACATAGAGCTAAAACCCAAAGCTGTGAAGTATAAAAGAGGCTTTCAAGCAATCTTCCCTTGAACTGTGGCAGCTTAAGTCTTGTTGCCATTGCTGAAGCTCATCAGGAAATCTTTTGAAGGGCTCAAAGGTTAAGAATCTGTGTTTTTATCTGCACAGAAAGGTGAAAGATCAGATGGCTGACCTCAGCTATTTGTGTCTTGTCTTTTTATCATCATCTTCAAATGAATCAAGGAGCTGCTCATTCAGTTTCATGAGGGCAGAGCTTTCCTAGACATATCTGGGGTTGTTTACAGGTTTTTCAGGAGAGATGGAAAACCCTTCCCAAAGAGAAACAGCCAGAGGTTGTGATAATCTTTGTTATTTCCATCACTGTATTATTTCAGGAGCCCCCTGAAATTAGACAGCTCATGACATTAAGTTTTGTACCAATAATTAATAAGAAATATGAACTTTGTCCTTACTATTTGGAGAAGGAAAATAGGTGGAATCAAAGAAGCAGATTGGACAGCAGGATGGAGGAACATCTCCCACGATGGAGGCTTTGCAAAGTCAGTCAGAGGTGAGTGACTCATGCCTACACTGCATCCCATCTGGTGTCCACCAAGGAGAGAGAGAGAGAGCAGTTCTCTCTTATTCCATATGTGAGTACTCCAAGGCTCTCCTCCAGTACTTTTTAAACTCTCCATAATGCAGCAGAATGAACATGAACAAAGGTGACAAAATCCCCACTGAGAAGAAGTAGTCTTAACCTAAAAAGATTTTTATAATGGAGAGAAGATATCCATTCCTTTCTAGGTATCTCACTTTCCTATTCCTTAGAGGTTCTGTGTGGGAAAGGGCTGCAGGCAGACAGACTGACATTCATCCCTCTTTGGAATCTGGGACACAGCAGACAGGAGGCTTTCCTGACAGCTTAAGGATTGATTGTACAGGAGAAAAATAAACATGGTGGAAATGTGGGGGTCACTCATTTTGGGAAGATGAGGCCATCTGAAAACAGGAAATTCCCTGTGCACTATGCTGTGCTATCACAGCAGAAAGCCTCACAACCACAACCTGCCCTAGCTCATGTCTTTCCAATCATTCTCACTGCCCTCAAGTGTCCCCAACACAAGTGTGGCTCAGCCCAGAATGACCTTGGCTGTCGTCCTTCCCTGTGCTGTTGAAGTGTCCTGGCTGTGCTCAGCATCACCCTAGTTTCAAGTCTGAGAGACAGCTGCTCCCCCTGGTAAAGTGCCCTGGTGTGCTCAGGCTGCCCTGAGGAGGAGCAGCACAGTCAAAGGCCGTATGAAACATGGCTCAGCCTCAGAAAACACCAAGACTGAAATTCCTTTTATGATCTTAGCTGGCCATGTAAAGTCAAGTCTTTGAAAGTCAAAGCAAAATTACCCTGAGAAAACCAACCTCAGATATTCCCACAATCCCTGGGATTCAGGCATCATTATCATCCTCCCAGGCTGTGCCATCACCAGGTGACCACAAATCCCTCTGCTTCCAAGTGGGTAACAGATGGTGGCCAGGAAGGCTCTGGGAAACACAGAGGCAAAGCCCATTCCAGGTAGGTGAGTGCTGCAGTGACAGGTGAGGGTTGGAGTTTAATTATACATGGGAAGCTTTTTTAGGAAAGGCAGCATCACAGGGGAGAAGGAAGGAAGGAATCTGAAAGCATAAAACCTACCAAACATAGCTAGTTTAGTTTTATATTCTGAAATTCACTGGCAATGGGGGTGTTTGGAGGGAAGGACACACATGAAGTATATTGGTGACCAAAGCCACACAGCAGGCACATCTCCAGCTCCTCCCTGCCTCCAGCCATGTAGACCCAAGGCACCCAGAAGCTCATGCAAGGTGCTGGGGTGTTCTCTTTGCATCCATCAATCATCACTTTCACAGACTAGGGATGACACTGAATCTTCTTCAGGAAGAGTCAGGAGTGTCTATCTGGATGAAATGGACTGTATTTTGCCGTTCATTTTGTGTGCTGCAATGGGCAGAGCAATGGGCTGGGTGCACAACCACACTGTCTTGCTTCTGGCCAACACAGCTAAACACAGCTCAGAAAACCCCTAACCCAGCTAAATGCAGTGAAAATGGGAATATTTAGTCATCATAATATAGGTTACACATGGAAAGAAGTTGAGACAAGGCTCCGTCTCCTTTGGTATCAGTAAACAGGCTTTTAATCAATGTTTTTCTGTCCCCAGATAATACTTTCAAGTAATTGACCACCCCTGTGGAGGCCAGAAGAAATGGCCATGTGGTTAAGACTTGGCTGTGGCAAGGCAAAGATGTTTAATGCCTGCCCGTTCTCAGCCTGTGATGATGAAGGAGCAGTGATCCTGCATCAGCTGGTGTGTGATGAGCACTGGGTGAATTAACTGCTGCTTGTGCAAGGCTGAGCACAGGGGATCCCAATCCTGAGCAGGGCCGAGAGGCACCCCTCCAACACAGCTCCTAATGAGCTACAGTCACAACGAAGCTCAAACACAAAACAGATCAGCTCAAGGTGGGCAAAATGTGTGACACATTTTGCGCAGTGCTCAGCCTTCACTTTCCGCCTCTGTACGAGCACCAGTGTCACACGGAAAATGACATCCCGACCCTCGGTCCCCACCAACAGCAAACGGCTGCTGCTGACCTTGTGCTTGGTGTGTTTGGCCCTGATAACCCTGGCAGCCAGGCACTGCTCCTGTGCTTTTGCAGGGCTGGTGCTGGCTGGAGCTTGGCCCCGGCCTCAGGAATTTTCAGAACTGATCAACCTGTGCAGCCAGATAAATACAACCCTGCCAAGCACCAAGGCTTTCTGAACTCTCAACTTTTGTTCATGTCACATTTAATATGACAAGGAAGATTTTTTCTTTTTTTTTTTTTTTTTTTTTTTCCCTACCATTTAAGAAACACTGCCATATTGAAATCTTTTTCTTTCGTCCTTCATTAATGTCTGTGTCACCTCAAGGGTTGTTGTAATTCCTTATTGGCTGCTCTTCTAGAATTTGCTTTAAGAAAACTTCAGCTAGTTTTCAATGTGGCTGCAAGGTTAACTAGAAATAGAAAATGTCACGAACATGCTGGATATATATCCCTTCTGCTTCCCTGCCACTAAGCCAGCTTTTCATAAAGTTTGAAACCGATATTAATATTTAACTTTTAACTCACAAGATCTTTCATGGTCTCAGCTCTGCTTAATTAGCTGACATTTAGCTCCCTCTATTCCACGGCATACACCTAGGAGTCCTTGGGTACTGGTTTATTAACATTCCCCAAAGTAGATTGGAGCAGGCGGTTACCAGAACCTTTATCAATTGCTCCCGAAGGCGATGGAATTTATTGCTGAATGCCATTAAACCAGCCAGGTCTGTAAATATGGTTAAAGGCACGAAGACACTCTTGTTTTCCAAAGCTTCTCGCTCAGTTTAAATGAGCTTTGTGAATTGGTCTCTCCTTTTCTCCCACTCTTTCACAGGCAGCCTGGCTGAGGCGCTCCTGAAGAAAGGCTGTGCATTAACCTGTGCTGCATTAAGCACAGTTCTGCTGTTAATCAAGGCTCGTGCAGCCATCGACGCCGCTGCAGCGCTGCTCCGGCACGGGCTGTGGGGAACTCGCCGGGCGCACCAACTCCACTTTGCAGTTATTTCCTCACCTTTCACACCCTTCCCTCGCTAAAGGCTTTCCTTGCTCTCATCCAGTCTCAGAAGTCCCCGTGCTCCGACAATGGAAGGTGAAAGTGCTGGGTTTACTCCCACTCTGTGCCCCCAGAGCATCCCAAGAGCTTTTCTCTCCTCCCCCTTCCCCACTCCTGGCTGCTCTCCCACTGCCACCTCCACCCTGCCAGTGGCAGAGGTGCTCCCGCCCAGTGGGAATTCCAAGAGACTTGCTCCAGAAGTAACTGTATCCAACCCAGCACTACAAGCAAGGACAATTTTCAGAGACCAACACAATTTAAGATCACTCACAACTCCATAACCAAAATGCTAATTACCTACTTAAGCCCCAGAACAAAGTATGCTGCACTCGGATGTGTACACCATAATTACAAGGTATTCCTCACTGCTCCCGCTGTAAGACACACTAATAGTATTTCATTTAACACGAATCTGGCTCTTCTCATTTCTGGTAAACTTTATATGTATTAGGGACACCATACAAGTTAATATTTTGCTCATAAAATCCTAACATGCTTGTTCTTTATGTCAGTGAAACAATGACAAGCAAGATGCATTTTCTAAAAGCTGTATTTTGATGAAGCTATCACAAATGTTAGACCACAAAGACAAATATGAATAAAAAACATGACTAGTTAGTGGATAACCTTGTTCTAGGGCTCATCTTAACAAATAAAACAATAGTGACCATTTAGGATCTTGCTTCATCCGTTTTTGTTACTCAGTAAAATGAACTTAGTGATTTCCACTCATTCAACACAAGTCATCTTTGAAATAAAATCTGTGCTCTTTCCCTGGCATAGTTGGCATGAAAATGAAATTACTGTTTAAAAGAAAAAATATTAACACTCCTTGTGAACTGGGGAACCCAAGTCTCCCCAGGTCAAATGTGACAGCTCTATCCCAAGTCTACAGACTAAAGATACTTGCTTTGGGCAAAGATCTGGTCCTCCTTCCTCTGAAATGACCTTTACACTTCTGTTGCACTGACAAAAGGCAAAATCATGCCTTTGGATACATCTCTGACCTCATCAGAGTAGGGCCAGACAAATAAAGGAGAAAAGACAGGGTCTGAAGGCAGGACACATTTCTTTGCTTTTCCATATAGGTTTTTAAGGTGCTCATTTCTTGGAGGGAACCAAGGGGACCAGCCACATAAATATCTGGATAGATGGGACTCCAAGCAGTTCATGTCATGTCACATTATATATATAATATCATTTTACCTAATCTGCTGATTCACAAACTATAAAAAGCATTAACCTATTTTTTCTTTTTTTTTTTTTTTTTTTTTTTTAGTACTTCTTACTGAACCCAAGATGAGTTTGGCTTCAAGAAGATCCTCACAAATTTTAAGTTTACATCTCAGTCAGTATCTGCTTCAATAAAGTGATAGTGAAACAATCTGAGTATTTATCCCAAAAATAAATACCCCAGGGCTGGGGAGAGTATGTATCAGATGTGGTCCACTACAGCATTGCCCCAGCTGCACCAGGTTACATCAGGACAAGGCTGCAGTGATACTGGGGTGAATTTACCCCCTATCTTAACACGGATGCAAAAAACAACAGACACCAAAATTCTCTGGCAGCTCTGCAGTGTGAAATTCAAGGACAGATTGCAAAAGTGTAAATGTGCAAATCATAGTTTAAAGAGAGGCTTTCCTTCTGAGGGAGGGCTGTCTCACTGCTACCATCTCGTAGCGTTTTCTCAGCACAAACCACACCAACTGCAGGGGCTGAACGCCTGCTCTGAGCCCAGCACTGGAGCACTTGATGCTCAGCAAAAATCCCAAGCCAGGTTACTCAAGAACCCTTTTATAGCACCACTGTGATCAATTTTGAGAGCATATCAAAGCACAAGACAGCACTTAAATTTTTAAAGAGACATTCTAACATATCTGCCCGAAATAATTTAGCAGTCGCCGTTACAGAAAATGCAAAAGTTTCCTCTATTATAAAATATACAAAGGGAAAAAAACCCCAAAGTTACTCCCTGTTGCCACCTTTCTTATCAATTTATTTTGATCTTTTTATAACAGTCAGCCACTTGCACTATGCTGTTCTCCTAGATAATCAATTTTCTTAGTTACTTTTATGGATTTTTCATGTTGAATGGGAAAAAGAGGGTGCTGTAGAAAGGTAAAATATTTTTAAATTTTGGGGGGAAAGATGATTAAAATAGGGTGAGAATTAGCTAGACTTTGAAATAGATGCACAGAATCCCAGTAGCTGTCTTCCTTTTATGTGACATGGTAACACATTTTTTTTAAACATACTTTGAGCCAAATCTGTCTTTTCTACCCACTCAAAAATCCACAGATTTAACAGAATGGAAACAGGAGAGGAATCCAAACCTTTTCCATCAGTTTGATATGTTTATATCTTAGTTTTACGCACAATAAGAAACATTTTCTTGCTCTCAGATTTTAAACAGAGCCAGCTGATTGTGAGTTTTGTGTGTGAGGTGAGCTCAGTATCCAGACTAAAGGACCCACCTCAGCCTAAACTGGTTGTTCAGAAGCAGAATGGAGTACAAAGGGAGTTCAAATACTTGAAAGTTTCTTTAAAAATTGCTGTTTACATACACATCAAAGAAGGTGTTGGATTGGATTAAGTGTGAAGAAAGTCTTCCTTAAAGACTGAAGGCATTATTTCCAATTTAGAGAGTATAGGTGCTCCATGATACTCAAATTATAACTTTGATAAAGCATTCTGCAAAACTGGTCTGTCAGTAGGATATGGCAGAGAATGTTCCACCTGAAGCAAAAACTTCAGTCTTTTTAAAAACATTAAATCAGACAACAAATCTTTGTGTTACAGATTTCAGGGAGAAGACATTAAACTGTAAATCAGCATTGCTTTAATTCCTTCTGTGAAGCTCCAGCAGTCTACATGCACTGAGGGATACATTGTGTTATTGTTGAAATATTTAACTTTAGAAATATTGTAAAAATCTATAAATAAACTTTAAAATTATGTGACACATTAACAGATTTTTTTAATCAGAGAGAGGTTTTGCTTTTCATGATACAATTAATCATTTTCTATTCTTGGTTGCTTACTCAATCTATAATAAAGGTGACCTACGTACTTTCAGAACTTTTTCTTTCTTATAAAGCTTACTTTTACCATAAATATTCTACTGCTTTGAATGAACTAGCCTTGTTACTTTAAAACCATGGCTAAGTAGTTAACATTCTTTTAAACAGTGTTTTTATAGAGTATTGGAGCCTGAAGCAGATATTCTCCCACTTTATCTTCTGGAGACACAGCAACAACCTGAACCGAGTCCCATCTCTGGGTGAGATTTATGACAAAATGTTTTATACTGATTAATAAATATTTTGAATATAAAAAAAAACACCCCAACGATGAAAGGCATAACCTCTGTCAGGAATATTTTGATGTTTTTTGCCATTTCTTCAGCAAGAAAACTTTAATTAAAAAAAGTTATTACACTAGTGGTGCTCACATTGAGTGAACGTTTATATCGGGATCAGTAGGACTTTGATATGGAAATTTTAAAGGAAAGGCTTGTTTTAAGGACTGCACACTCTCTACTAAGTTATTTCACCTTTAAAAGGACAAATTATTTCAAAAGTTTGCCATCATCATCTCAATAACAGGGATAGAAACTTTGCAGCTCTTAGCTATAAACTCTAAACTCTTTATGGTCTGGAAATACAGATGGAAAATCATCTGTTAAATGCATTGTTGTATTACAATGCATGAAAAAAATAATAGGTTTTTTCGAGTTCTCTGAGTTGTCTTTTTCTGCTGCAGCAGGAGGCTCTGTTTTACAGACCCCAACTCTGTGACAATCAGATGTTGATTTTATGAAAATCAGCACAAGTGAAATGAAAACCTTGGGGTAAATAAAAACCTGAACATAGAAATAAGGTTGAAAAACCAGTTGCCCATTAAACTCCACATTCTCATCAAAAGTGGATGTTGTTATCTGCACATTTCATATCAAAACAGAAAAAACAGAAAATAAAACCAGTTAGAATACTACTACTAACAATAATAATAATAATAATAATTAAAAAACTCCTGTAGAATTGGACACATTCAAAGATGAAAAGTAGAAACCAGCAGAGATATTACAATGGCAAAAATTGACTAAGCAAGGAAAAAACTGGAGTTCTGATCTTACTTCAGCCTGCAATGAGGAGCTGATCTCTTCTGCAACCTCTGTGAGCAGCAGCCTTGCTCAGGCACCTAAGGTAGGAAAAGTTCCATGTGATTTACTGATGTCCTGAAGAGTAATGCTTTGCTGAAAGTACCTGTTTCTTTAATCAAAAATACATATTTTTCAAACTAGAAAAACAGAGGTATTCTTCTCAAAGCACTTTTGCCAGTGAATGTGTGAAGGTGAAAATTAAAGCATGTTAAACAACTTTGGGCAATAAATCAGGAATGAGGCACAACCATGACACACTGACAGCGAGTCAGACTCCTTGAGATATTTTCTATTGAATCAGATAAAGAAGGATTAAAAAAAAAAAGAGTAAAGCAATCTATTTATTCTCAATTCCTGTCCTCAAATGTGCTAAATAATTCAGTGTCTGACTCTTCCCTTACCGGACAGGGACACGACTCGTGCATCCCCATGTGAGAGGGCATCTTTGCAAAGCCCTGAAAACTGGGGTTCATTTGAATTGAAAAATTATCCCACCACATTGAGCTCTCTAATGATTGCCACATCACATAAACACAGTTTATGGAGTTGTTTCAAACAGTTGCTGGAAAACCACCGAGGAAGCACCCACGCTCTCGTGGTGAACCTGTCGCTGCCCAGGTGGGTTTCACATCCGGCTTTGGGCTCTTGCTGGTGCTCCTGTGGGTGGGTTTGGCCATGGAGAACAGACCCTAGCATATTGCACAATATGACACTAATAAATACAGAAAATATCCCGTTTTTCTCTCCGGAGGGGTCCACGTTAGTCTTCAAATCCATTTCCCTTGTCTTCCCAGTATTATCTCATTGCTACAGCTAAAATCTGATGGTATTTTTAGATCAAACTTTGTATTTTAAAACAAGGAGTGTTACAGCCCAGTTCTTTAATAAAGAACCCCACCGATATGGATCCTCCAGTCCCTTGTAGCATTTGCAGAAACGCATGCTCACAGATCCTATTTCAAGGCAGGGACGCAAAGGCTAATCTCTCTCTCTCCTGTTCTTTTTCCTAGTTGTACAGGGAGAAAAATGTGAGAAAATATGTCATTCCAGAGTGCTGTGGCAGCATTAAACTACAGCTTCACACCCCATATATTGCCTTTTTAAACCACAATCTTGCAGAGAGTGTTAAGGTGAGCAGTAAATGACTTCATGGCAGTTTAATATTCTGCACATACCCATAACAGACATTTTAGTTGCTTTTAATTGATGTAGCTGCTAGCTTTGTTAAACTCTCCAGGAGAGTAATTCTCACTGGGAATGAACCTCCTAGAAAGTATCAGTTTGCAAAACCACAATAGTTTGAGCAATAATTGTGCAGAAAAAGACTTCTGGATTTCTTTGCAGTTGAATTAGAGCGTTTTGTTTCACTTTGTATTACTCAACATCGGGTGCCTAAATTATAGTCAAACTCTCTAAACAGCTACATAAAGAAACACATAGGGTAAGTCACTTTTAAGATAAAATGGGGACTCTTAAGACTTTAACCAAACTGAACATTTTTATGGCTGTGAGCACATAAAAAGAAAATTATGTAGGAGAAGTCCTGCTGTTACTTAAACAGTAGCTTTCAGCACTCATAAAATACGTGGTGTTAAATTATTTTCCACTTATAAATCAGCTGGCTCTGCTCTGTACATTAACACAAGCTTTAACTGCTTTCCTGCTCCTTACTGGCCTTCACATAACTCCATTTAACCCTGAATGAAATGCTGCTGGCATGGCACTAAGCCCCAGCCATCGCAACTAAAAATATATATAACCCAAGAAAGAGCACACAGAAAAATGATTGCAATCAGCAAAGAAAATTAGAGGGCAATTAAAAAAAAAAATCTGTGTTATTCCATTGGGCCGACTGGAAACGGCGCCTTCTGTTTGGAGGTGGGGTGGGGATAAAAAAAGGTAATCTCCTCGAAAATTAACTTTTAGGGTTTTTTTAAGCTTGTAAAAATAGTGGAGGATCTGAAGGTGCGTCTCAGCAGGTTTTGCCTGCCTGTCTAACACTGAGACTTTTTGTGTGATCAAAGAATACATGACAGCGAACGGATCTATGCTTGTAAATATCAAACGGTTTGATCACACTAAAAGACTTTATTGAAGTTTCCCACTTTTTAATCAAACAAGAAACATCCACCTCCAGTAGCCATAAAAAAAAAAAAAAAAAAAGTCTGCTATGATATTAGAATTAAAGAAAAGTACTAAATGGGAGTTGTGGAGAAGGGGTTTGCTTACCATAATGTGGGACTTCCATTAATGTCATGTTTGTAGGCTGACAGAAAACTTCAACCCTTATTATTTTACCACAGAGCAGTAGAAAAAGGATTTGATTACACCAATATTAAGTCTGCAACGACCCACAAGAAATAAGCCATGTTCATGTACACAGCCTTTTAAAAGAAAATTAAAAGCATAATAATGACATGAATACATCACTGACTTGGTTTGTTGTTTTCTTTCTCTCATGCTTTATGGTGAAATCCACAGTATCAAAATCTACAACTGGCCTGTGGAGAGGTTTTCTATACTATTTCTGTCACTTAGTATGATAATTTGCACCACCCCCCCCCAAAAAAAAGAACTTAAAAATGCCATTCTGAATGAACACACGGAGCTCTGAATAAAAGGAGCCAATAATTTACAGTAGGATGATAAAAGTGTAATATTGCTTTAATATAACGTATTAATGAAAATTGCCATTGCAAGATAGATAAGACCTAATAATATAAGTCTCATTGTGTTCTGTGAGTTGGAGGCTTTGGTAAGTTATATGTTGGTGCTGTGTGGCTGGCATGAAGCCTGACACAATTTCGAAGACTCGCCATTTCCAGTGCCACCGGTGCCTGAATTTATAGTCCCTGGAAAAACCCAAGCAGGCACTTCCCTGCTCTGTCAGGTACTACTGTGCTCCTCTGCCATCTCCTGCCTGCTGCAGAGTTAATGAAAACATGTTTTCATTATTTTTAATGCAATTTAATACGTTTATTTTCACCCCATTTTAAACATTGGGCGAACTAGATTTTAAAGAAGTCCCTGTGGCTTTTTTTAGTCTTTACTCTTTAATGTACTGACATTTTTTAAATGGGCAATGGGGCGATACGGGGAATGGCAGATTAATTTCTTGCCCTTATTTTATATCAGCACTCTGTAGTGTTCCTGCTGCTTTTGCAAGCATCCTATATTTGCAACAATGAGGACTTGCACTCCTGTTTATTAAATGGCAGCTTGTTTATCTGTGCTAATTGCCAGGAAGAAAACTAAACTACTTTCCCCTCTGCGGACCACTATTTATAGTCAGGAAGAGCAGCCCTGCACATATGCAGGGGGATATTTGTGTGAAGGAGGTTAACGTGCAGTTACAGCAATCTCGTCTGCCAGGAGGGAGGAAATTATCTTCCTGATGTAAGAAGCCTGGGTGAGAACACAGTGTGGGTTTTAAACCCAAAATGTATTTCAAGGAGTGGGGAGAAAACTTTTGAGCATATCCATGAAAAATAAAAAAACAAAACAGATTTTTAACAGCATAGGCTTTGTTACTTTCATATCAATATTTTGCCTGTGCCTTTGGAAAATATTTTTACAGTGTTGCTGAAGACACACAAAACTGCAATTTGTTCTCCAAAAGGTTTAGAAGCTGCTATAAGAGGAGCCAAGAAGGAAAGGGGATTTATCCCAGTCTCCTCTTCTCTGAGAAAAGCACTCTGTAAGGTGATGATTTTTCTACACTATCCCACAGACACTTCTGGGTTTTGCTTCTGAAATGCTCAGAAAGTTTTTCTGCACAAAACCCACTACCAGAAATCCTGCCGTCCATTTTGGAGGAAGTATGTTGTTTTCAAAACAACTTGCTACTCACTGTGTCTGTTCTGGCACAACCAAGAGTAGCTTCATGATGGCAGAGATGGCAAACAGGAAATATTTGTAATAAATCAAATTTGTTCCAGAAAGTTCATTTTTTGGAGTTTATTTGCCCAATAAGATTATAGAGAGAACTTTGTGTCTTTACAGACGGAGTTCTCCTGTGCTCCAGACTATGTGTTTTCAATAAGTATTACAAATACCCTGGTGTTTTAAAGTATACAAACTTATTTCTATGAACTTCTTTTCCACCCTCTAGTACTTTTCATGGGACCTGTTTCTTACATCCCAAATAATGCTTACAGCCTTTAAATCTCTAACCCACAAACCAATATTTGCAAGCGTTGATTCGGAGACTGATATTTTCATACATATACTAGCACTGAAGGCAGCATGCTGAGGAGGGATAAACCAACTTCATTATAATCTTATAATACTTAGTGCCTCAAGTTATGTGCTTTTTACATTCAGAAATGAAAATAAAGCTTGAAAAAATACCCCAAAACACTGAAAATGAGGGGAAGAAACAGACGAATGGAGGACAATTTTAAATAAGCTATAATTAATTTTTGAAAGCCTTTTCTTACTTTGTCAGGATTGAAAAGAGGCTTTACCTATATGGAATTATATATTTTACACAAAAAGAAAATGTTAAATTATTATGAAATACATTTTCCCCAGGAGGTGATGGTAGTGGGCTGGCTAGCCCTTCTACGGACAGCTCCTGTCTGATGGCAACGAAGGGTTCACCTAAAAATGAACAGCACATTTCTAAACCTGCCCTCTCATGGCTCCCATTTCAGCTTAGTGGCTGCAATTAGCAATTAAACAGGAGAAACAAATGCCTGTATTTTGTTGCAAGAGGGTTAGTTTCATTTCTGACCTGGAAATGACAGCGCAGACACACAAGGAGCAAAAAGTCATGTAACACCAGGAGGAAAACACACCACGTAAGCTGGGATGCTCAAATCATGCTGCATTAATATGCACAAAAGAATTAAAAGAATTAAAAGCCTTTAAGAAAGGGGGTGTTTGGTTGTTTTGGGCTTTTTTGTTTGTTTATTTTTTTTTTTAAAGCCATGTAGTGTCATTGCTTATTCAACAGCAGCCCACTTCTCGTGCAAAGCAGTACGCTGGGTTTGAAAAAAACACCCAACCCCACACGGCTGTAGAGAGAGCACATGTTACATCAGACACAGTACCTGATTTTTCACTGCACAGCTTGTCAGCTAGATAGTCTGCCTCTTGGGCGATAAGTGAGAATATTTCATCTTCATACTCCTCTACGATACTTTCCCACTGTAAGGATGAAAAAAAAAAAATTTTTTTCTTTTTTTTCTGTTTAGCTAGACACAAGCAGGGTGGCTGAGAGGAGCCCTCGGCTCGCTCTGCTCTGCCTGCCCTGCTCAGCGTGGGGATGAATGGGAGCTGCCTGAGAATTCATGCCACCAAATATTACTGAAACTTCATGCCCAGCCTCACTGTTGTTTCAAAACCACATTCATGAATTGGGGGTGGGGGGGGACACCCCTCCAAAAGGCATTTCACTGGGTTAGGGACACCACCTTCCCCCCCTCCTCCCCCCTGCCCCTTTCAACACGGACTCATGGAGGAGGCACTCACAATTCAAATAAAACGAGCCCATTTTGTAGTCTGATATTAGTGGTGACGATGTGCCATAAATACAGCTCGCCAGGCTCGCAGATGCAGCTCTGATTTCAGGGCAGATAGAGCAAAGAGCTGCTGAGCCCCTCCTCAGCCCAGAATTTTGGGAGCTGCTGGAAATTCACCTCCGTGCCCCAAAATGCGTCTCTACCCCCCTGCATGGGTGGGTGGGTGCAGGTCCAAGGGGGGACACCACCCAGCCTGGCGTTTGGCACCTTGTAGGAAGTCGGGGTTCATGTTAAGAGGGAATTCCTGTCTCCAAAATACAGCCTTCAACCCATAAACGAGGGGAAGCCGTTTAACGTGGGCAGAGTAAAACCACAGCGAAAGAAAATCTGCCTGCTGGAAGTCGTGCACACACACACACTTTTACCTTTCCCAAAAAAAAAAAAAAAAAAAAAAAAAAAAAAAAAAGAAAAAAAGAAAAAAAAGGCCCCAAAAGCATTAAAGAAAAATATATAAAACATAATTTTGAAGAAGGCACTGGCATGAAGCCAGGCGGGGCACCTCAGTGTTTTTAGCAGAATTAGCTGAGAAAAACCCATCTCTACACCACAAGGCCTCAGGAAAAAAAAAAAAAAAGATGACATCCCTCCCCTCCTTCCCTAATTTGTCCATAAATATTTGAAACTCCAGTTAGCAATCTGGATTTTAGCCACTCGTACAATTCCCTTATTTCCTGCACATAAATCTGCAGAGATTTTTTTTTTTTTTTGGAAAATGCTAATTTATAGTTAATCACTTAGAAAAAAATCCATAAGTAAAATGTAGTTTAGAACAGTTGAAGTTTAGGAAATTTGTAACGTATAAAGCATCTGGTCTAATCCGTGGGTTACTTCTGCCTTTTGTAAATGCTTTATTCATATTTATGAAGCCCTAAATAGATTCAAATATGTTTCTAAATAACGTTATAAAGCATCTGACAAAATCCAGTGTTATCACAAAATACTCAGCCACTTTCTGTGAGGAACCTGTACGGACCATGTTAAAATATGGCAAGAATATTAAAACAAGGCACAATCTGCATGAATTTCCTAGTGATGAGAAAGAGTGGGCACACTGACACAGCTGTGGCTGGAAAATAAAAGGTTACTTGTTTGTTCTGTTGGCCTACCCCAAATTTCAAATGTTGGTAAGCATCAGATTAAATACTGACTTTTTTTTTTTTTTTCCTATAGGCTGCACAGATTTTTCTCCCATGGCCTAGGAGTAAATCCATCCCATCTCCTTTTCTGTCCCAAAAACTCCCTTAAGCTGCTCTCTGACTTCGTTAAAGAAACCTCATGGAGGAAAAAGCTGATTTTTTTTTTGCTTGTTACATCACCAAAACCCCACACTTCACACAGACAACGCCTCGTTAGACGGCAGAAAGAGCAAAAAGAGCATCCCTCTCGCTATGTAGAACGGTCGACACATTACATTAGACACATCATTAAAAACGTCAGCTCCAGATAAGGTGGCCCTGGAGAACCTGCGTGGGCCCTTCAGCTCACACCCCCACACCCCCCATGCCCCTCGCCCTCCTCCAAAGCCAGCCTCCCGCTTGGAAACCTCCCGGCAGCCCGAAGACACCGCGGCGAAGGGAGACGGCCGGCGGCGGACGTTCGGGCCATGAAAGCCCTTGGCGCTCCAGCCACTTGTTTCTCTGGTTGAAGCGGAGTTTGCCAAAGTCCTGGGCTCTCAGTTGTTGCTCTGTCTTTTAGCCGCTGCTCGCCAGCTCAGATGCAGCTGTTTAATACCTCCCAGGGGTTTTGTGCAGAAAATAATAGCTTACAAAACCTAGCTTCTCCCAGGTTCTACTATTTCAGCTTTATTTCCGAACAGCTGGTCCGTGTCTTTGTCCATCCCCTTCCCTCCCGGCCGCGGCGAGAATTCGGCAGGAAACCTCTGGCTGCTACCTTAGGCCCTGAGAGCCACCACCGCTGGTGGTGGGGGTCAAAGAGCAGCCCTCGCCCTTGGAAACGGGGACAAAAAAACCCCCCAAACTTCGCGCCCCGTCTAGACAGGTCAAGGTGCAAGATGCTCCTCTCCCTGTTGCGTCTTCCGGAAAGGGGCGTGAACCGGAGCCAAGTGCACAGCAAACACCCGCGCCGCATCCCTGCCCCTTTAGAAGACTTCTTTTTTTTTTCCTTCTTCTTCTTTTTCTCTCCACCCTCTGCTGATCAAAGTAGGAAGTTTTCATGACAACCATAGTCAAAGGGCCTGCATCGCAAATGAACTCGATTTCGGCGATGTTGATATATCCCGGCTCCATTGTCTCTTTTCAGACACAGTATGAACCCTTCCGGTCTCAATGATTACATTACAGAAGGACTTTCACATGTGGGCTTCATTTGCACAAAGGGGTTGCCTTGCTTCACCACCATCTGGCCACAAATCAGATAAATAAAGGCAGGAGAATTAAAATTAAAGCTTAGAGGGTTTTTTCCCCTCTCTCTCCCCCTTCGTCTTCTTCTTGCACCAGGCCCATTATGAAATCGCTCCCTCCCCCTGTCACATACGGATGGGGAGTCTACTTTTTATGAAAACTGGGAAGAGCAAAAAAAGTGTCTAAAAAAAAGACACCAACAAAAAAAAAAAAAGTCTGGGAAAAGCAAAAAAGTGCCTAGTAGAAAAAAAAGCACAAAAAAAGAAACAGCAGCCTTTTAATTTGAACCCTGTTTGTAAGGCAGCATAACTTATTTTACAGTAAAGACAGTCTCTCACAAAACCATGTTTTGCTATTAAAATTCCATCACATACACTGGGATGCAAATATTTTTTTTTTTTCAGGAAAACATAATGTTTTGAAAACTAGAAAAAAAAAAAAAAAGCTGGTGGAGGTAGAAGGTGGTGGCAGAAGTGGAGTTTGAAACTTGTGCTCCAAACTCTGCTGCTTCTTCCTCTTGCTGGGACAGGGACTGCAGAGGCTTCAGCAGCTCAGGCACAGAGCAAGCATTTTTTCCCCCCAAAATTCCAAGAGATACATGGCAGCTTCTGAAGGTAAAAAAATAAAACCACCTGTGAACGTGGAAGGAAGGTTTTGTATCCCTTACGACAGAAGGTGGGACTCAACCTCACAGTCTAATTTCAGCCTGGCATCCTTTTTACTGAGGTCAGTGTTTCTCTGGGAGGGATTGGGGTTTCTTTGCAATCTGACTGCTCTAGCAATAAATTGCACTAAATTTCATCCTCTTTCTAAATTTACATCCAGGACAGTAACTTAAGTGAGTTGATGGGGAAAAGCACATTTCGTGGCTGTGTTTCTTTTCACATAGAGAGATTCAGTATCTGCAGCAGAAAGGTTTTACTCTGCAAGTTTTGAAAAAAAATGGTTTTCCTATGGCTATACTCCAACCAATATTCAGGTGTGTAGTCATATCTCCTGCAGCACTTTCTTGTGTCTTCCTGGCTGGGCAGGAATGTGTGAGTGTGGCTGAGCCAAAGCCTGTGGATGCCACGGGGTACCCTGCCCAAACACAGGGCACTCCCTTCTCCTGGATGTTATCCTGGGCACCACAGCCAAGGACTGAGCTGGAAGAAAATGTATCCAATATCAGAAAGAAATAATGAACCCTCAAAATTCATGTGACAACCCCCAGAAATTTACAGAGAGGGTTTTGCTGTGTGACCTTTCTTTTAGATACGCCAAAAGTAAGTTTTTGTACGTGTACTAGCACTTCTGTGATGTGGCTCAGGCTTTTATTTAGTATCATATTTAGATTTGGACTGTATTCCCTTGCTACAGTAATGAAAAGTATTCAAGAGATAGCATAGACAGAGAAGATGAAAAAAAAGCACAAGAGATTAACCTGCCAAGAGCTGGATTTATGATTTTTTTTTTTTTTGTTTCTGTCTAATAAATTATATATTGGATGCGTTATCTCTGCATAACTTTGCCTTCCCTCATATGTTTGGAGTCAGATTCACAGTTTGGGTAGGAACTATCATTTATCTGAGCTTGTTTCTTGTAAATCCATGGATGCAGAAGCTGCCAAGACTATCTATTAGTTTCTGCTGTCTATTTGTTGGGTTTTACCGAGGGAAATTTTTGCAGACATAAATGCAACTTGAATTTAAGCAAAGTATTTTTTTGCTGAGCTGTGCTCTGCCCGGTGTACAGGGCTCCAGGCAGTTGAGAGTGCTCTTTCTGCAAGTGTTTTAATAGTAAGAGAGGAATAAGTATTTGGACAAGTGGTGGAAAACTAAAGCCTTTCTTTCTATACTGTGAAGATTTTGAATAGTACTTGTCAATAAAGCAACTCCTATTGTAATTGTACCGGAGACATGGGCCTCCACCCCGAAAAAGCTGTCTCAGAGATACTAACCTCATTAAAATATGAATGAAAAGGCAGCCATCATTGTAATGGCAGAAAACCATGTACTCAGCAACAAACTTTATCTTCTATCTTGTGCAAAAAATAGAAATATGATTTTTCATTGCATTTGGCGAGGAGATTGATGAACACTCAATTTTTTTTTTTTTTGTTTTCACATAAGTCACAAAATTTGCTCTTTCCCTCCCTGATTTTTCTACTGAGCATTTCAAAATTGGAAGCACCTTCAAATCATTTGAAATCTTTAAAAAGACAAAAAAAGGCTGTGTTTCTTTGGGGCATTTTTTTTAAGGATGGGGGAAACTTTTGCATTTGTTTTTGTGGGTTTTTTTCCTTCTTTTTTTTCACCAGAATATCTCATCCAATTTCAAAAGAAAACAAGAGAATTCATTACAGACTACTGTGACAACACCTTAATAACAGTCAATTATAGGGTGCTCAAATGCCTGTTCATTACTATGTCTCTGTTAATCTAGTCCTAAATTTCTTTCTTGATAGATACCACAACGGGCCAAGAATACAATTGCATTACAAAGTGCAATGAAAAATATACAAAGTGTAACTGCAGGAAGGAGGTAGTTTCAAAATAATCGAACTGTCAATCCAACATTTGTCAAAATAATTAGACATATCTGGTCATTTTTTAAATAAAATATGGACAGACTTGGAATGGATAATATGGGAAGGTTTAGGTTTAAATAGGAATTGTTTCAATGTCTTGGAAATAAGTCTTTTAAAATGTTTCATGTAGTTTAATCATTATCTTTTCATCCACAAAAGTGTTCAAATCATTTTTGATATTAGTTAAAAGTCAATATTTAGAAGTGAAAATTCAAACCTCCTTTGCTCTAGGCTAAAACAGGAGTAACATGAATGCTGAGCTACTCTAAAGGCTGATGGGATATATAATTAGCTATTATGTTAATTGAATCCACTGTGAGTTTGTTGTATGAGATTTCTTCATATAATATGCAAATAGCTTCGAAGGTTTAGTTTTATTAGACAATATAATTAGAAATCTTCTAAAGGACTGAATTCTAATGAGGCGTAATAAAGCTTTGTAAAATATCTGTTTGCTGGGTGAGCAGACCACCTGGGCTTAATCAATACCAGGAAGTTTGTTGTGTAATGGCACATTTTAAAGAAAGTTTAAGAATTTACCTTTCTAGTTCCATTCATCACAGTTTTATTTTAGGAGAAAGAGAGTTCATTTTGGCAAGGAAGGGGAGTGAATTCTTGTAATAAGTAAGGAGGCGAAATTCTTGCAATCTGAGGGAGGGGAAGTAACTTAAAAAATAAACAACTTGAATTCTGCTTATTTAAAAGAAAATAAAAATAAATAATAATAATAATTTAAAAAAACCCTCTCCCAGATGTAGCATCAGTTATGTGTATCTCTTAAAGATCCTTAAAGTGAAATGTTACATGAGCAAAGTTAGCCATTTTTCCTGCCATTAAATGCCTGCTTCAAGCAGATGTACATACTTTAGCTTCTGCAGTGTAACTAATCAGCGTAACTTCACTTTTAGTAAAATAGCCCAACATGTTAATATGTGGAATTAAACACTCTCTTCTAAAGAAAGAAATTCACACCAGGGTATTCCGGAGCCGGTCCGGAATTCCACCTTCACATTCCACTTGCTTTAAGACCACCACCAAAGACAAAGCTTAAATTATTTTAGTTAATGCCAGAATGCCAAAAATGTGTAATCTCTCGTCTAATTCGCCTTGTTCTCAATTTAGACTGTGCCAAGGCTGCACTATTCAGTCTCAATATTAATTGAAAATAATAAAGACAGGATACTTTGAGCTGGTGCAGCATTCAGAGAAGGGCATTTTTTCTCTCCCTGTCAACAACAATCAGTAGCAACACATTACAAAAAAAAAAATCAGAAGCGCTAATTTAAGCAGTAGATTTAACGAAACCTAGAGGAAGCATGATCCCAGTAAGTGGCCTGCCAGCCTGCTGGGGAGGAGAGGCAGAAGACAGCTCAAGCTGCAGCCAGGCGAGGTGTCCATGCAGCCAGGCTGAGGCTACCTAGCAAATGTTTCATTTCTCTGTGCCTCACCCAAATACTTCTGGCCCTGTGCTTCACAGAGATGCTCTCTGCAATGCCAAAAATCTGACAAACCCACATTTAGTAAAGGCAATGAATATATTGCTGTGAATATATTATGAACTTACCACGCTTTGCATAGCATATTATAAAACTGCTGTACCTAGGTCTGGCTGGAGGCCTGGATGGTACCAGTAGCTGTCCATTAACACTTTTCTGATCCATGCACATGAAATCTGCAGCTGCAAGTGCCTGTTCCTCTGAATAATGAGAATCTCAGCATGATAGAAAAGGATAATACTGTACACATCATTTTGAGCTGAAAGAAAAAAAAAAATCATTGAGTTTGTTTTTCCAGGTTCTGCCTTAAGCTGTCCCAAAGTTGTTCGTGATCTCTCAGAAAATCCCCCCAACTCCCCACCACTATTAGAGGAAACAAATAGTCAGTCAAAACCAACCTTCCTCCCCAAATGTGAACTTTATTCACACTCTGTTTTTATTTCTTCCTTAGATTCAAAGCGTCTGGAGAAGATAGCCTGGAGCAGCCTTCAGAAATCAGGACTGTGCCCTGGAGAATTAGTGTCAGAAGAGGATGTTACCTGTTTGCCTTGCCTGCTATCCTCCCCTTATCCCCTAAGGGAACAAAACCAGGCTGATTCTGCCTAATGTTAATTAAATCACTCTGTTAATTAGAAGTAAGGTGCTTTAGCAACAAGCAAACAAAGGGCCCTTTCCCTCCCTTGCTCTGCAGGATGGACTCAAATGCATTTAAATGTTGACTGGATAAACTCAGGAAACAAAAAGGACTGAGGAGGAACCCATGTGCTTTGATCATGCTTTCCCACCTCTTCCTCAGGCACAGGAGCTCCCCTAATGAAGGGCTGCCTGCAAGAGATGCTGGATACTGCTAGGAAAGCCTGGCTGGGCAGAGAACCTGGGAAGAACTCATATGGGTGACAGAGTAGTCAGAAAAGGAAAGAAAATATGAAAAGAAATTGAGTTTGATGGTCTGTTGTGCTGGAGAAGGTTTAAGTGTTCAGACCCAGTGGCCACATCTGGGCTAAGACTCAACAGGCAGCGTTGCCAGCTCTGAAAAGCAGCTGCCTGTGCTCTTGGGCTTGGGGCAGCTCTTTGGAGGGCACAGCTGGGCAGGTCTGGGGGCTGAAGGGCTGAGGAGGCCAGGCTGGAGATGAACACCCTGTCTTGGGCCTCACCCCTGCCAGGAGGCCTCAGTGCCAGAGAGTTCACTGTGGAGTTTCCCTAAGGGAAAGAGGGCTAAGATGAAGTGCTGGCATGCTGGGATTCCCATGGGATACAGCTCTGGGCAGAGCAACTGCATCCCTGGAGCCATCCCAGATAAGGAATGACACTCCCCAGTGATCCCTGCTAGGCCACCTCTTCCCTGGGGGTGACACCCTGGACTTCCTGAGCCTCTTTCTCCATCCCTGGGAGCAGGTGAGTCAAAAGGGTTGCTGCTCCCTGGTGCTCAGAATAAAACAGCCAGTTCTTCTCACTGCTCTATTTAAGTTGTAATTTTAAAGCAGCAACATGCCTGTCAGGGGACAGGCTGTGACTGGAGCACAGGAAATAGCACTGATAAAGGCAAACCCCACTGGAAATTTTTAACCAGTCTTAGACATGACAGTAGATAAAATTTTCTAATCCGTGGACAATTTCTATGCTTGACAGATTTCCATGCTAAAACCTCAGAATTTCTCAAACTCCTCTGCCCTCCTCTGCCTGCAGTCTCTGCTCAGGAAGGCAGCTCTTCAGCCTCCCCCAAGCTCCCTGGGGAAATCCTCCACATCCTCCACAACACTAAACCTGCTCCAGGAGCCTCCATCCACTGCTGCTCCTTGCACGCTCCCAGGCCTAGGAAGGGGTGGTGGGTTTCAGCTACTTGGCTGCAGCCCTCTAAGACCACCTATAGACTTAAGCCTGTTAAATTAACCTTAATACCTTCATTATTCCTCTGCTGGATGGTAACCATCTGGCCATGACTTCGAGTTACAGTTAACCTAGGCTCCTGCTTAGGTTTCAGCTGGAATCCCTGGGTTTTGCCAGCACTGTCACAGCAGTGATCGAGGCTGGGATGGGTTTAAGCTGGTACATGTCTCCCCAGCATCAGTAGGGTTGTGGATTGATGAATCCTGTCCCAGCTTACCCCAGAGCTGTGCCAACTGTGCAGTGACTGCACACTGCTGATCCTCTGCCTGTCCTTTGATACCCAGACTGATCCTTCTGTGAGTGCGAGGGTCTGAAACAACAGGCCTCCATGAAAATGATCCTTTTATCTTGGCTTTTCTCTTTGCCTGGGGACTCAGTTAAAGCAGCTCCATTTCCACTCAAAACTACCTTTAACATGACATTAGCAGCATGGATGCTACTCAAGCTAGAGCACTCCAGTGACCCCAGGGGATGGGTTTGTGTCTCCCCCGCCTACTCCATCCTCACTCACTCCATTGTGCCCAAAGCTACTCACACACCCCTGACCCAGGGACAAGGGACACTTCTCACAGCCCCATTTACCCAGCCCTCCTCTACAGCAGGGCCTTTGCTGCCCTCAAGGTCCCATGAGCACATCCCCACTTTTACCAGGAATGATCACAGAATCACAGGATCTGTTAGGCTGGAAAAGACCTCAGAGATCATCGAGTCCAACCTATACTGAGCACCACCATGCCATCTGAAATGGTACTGAGTGCCATGTCCAGTCTTTATCCATAAACATCTCCAGGGATGGTGACTTCACCACCTCCCTGGACAGTCCATTCCAATGTCTAAATGATGAAATACATTCTTGTGGACAGCAGCTTTGGGTGACATTGCCTGTCCTCAGTCTACAGCAAGAGACTTTTTCCCTTTCCTATCTCAGGACAGAAGGTAATGCACCCTTTCTCCGCCTGAGGAAGCTCTTCCCAACTCTGTTAGGCCACCTCAGCACAGTGACACAAGACTTTGAGGAGAGAGCTGAAAATTAGCAGACAATAAAAAGACTGCTAAAGAAACACAGCTCTGGCTGTGCTGCCATGCCTTCTTATCACATCTCATCACTTATGATTTCTTTTTAATTTTTTACAGGGTTTTCTGTTGCATGCTATGCTGGCTTTTGCATGTCCAGGAAACAAGAAGTGAGCAGGTTTACTTGAAGGATTTTGCTGGGTCACAAAGTACTACAAATTGTCCATTTGAGGTGTGCTTGAAAACATTGCATGGAATCATGCTATTTTCCACCACCTACAGTCAGTGCTTAAAGCATTGATCCTTTGACTCCAGCAGGACATAAGTGTACACCTATAACCTTAACTATGTGTTTTATATATTAAATATTTGTATCAAACTTATGGAGGGTATCCAAGCACATTGGACCCAAAATGTCCAGAAGAGCCTCACTCCAATTCTGCAGCACAAAATAAATCTCTGGGTGTGCCTGTCCTGAGAAAGGGTGTCCAGGTACAGCTTAAGTCTGCCTGAATGATGGACCAGGAGCAGAGGGGATCCAGGTAAGCTCTGCACACAGAAGAACAGTTGGCTGCCCAGGAGATTTATGTATTTTATGCCAGGTTTTCTATGGCAATGCAGACTCCCAGCCTATGTCTTGTTGGTATAAATCCTGCTCAAAACTGGGGAGAGCAGTGAGTGTCCCAGCTGCAGAGCCCTGCTCCTGCCTTCTGCTGGAGACAGCTCACAAAGCTGGGATGCCTGGGACATGGACAAGGAGCACAAAAGTCATGGGTCTCCTCCCCACTGACCCAAAGAGCATTGCCAGCATCTCAGCAGCCATGAGAAAACCAGATACTGCCTCTTCCTTCAGTCTGAACAAAAACAAGGGCATTTAGCATCTGTGAAAGGTATTCTAGGAATGCTGAAGTTTTTGTGGATTTTTACCTTGTCTTTCTCCAAAAAATATCTGTTGCAAACATTTAGAGCTGTCCTCCAACACATCTGCCCACACACCTGCCCAGAGGAAGCCAGCAGAAATCCATAACCTCACCTATGAGCAATCAAAACTGAGCTTCCCTACCCCCCAAAAAATTGACTCTGAGTAACTTAGTGGTGAAGAGAGCCCCAGCTGATAAATAAACATCACTCAGTAATTCTGTGCAGACTTATCAGCTATCACTTACCAGAGGCACAGGGGATTATCACCCCAGCTGGCAGGAGTGGCTGCCTCCCTGCTGCACTCACAGGTACCAAAGGTCAGCTCCTTCCAGACACTTGCTGGGACTCCCTGCCTTTCTCCAGGGAGTTAACCCCCATTCTGCAGAAAACTAAGAGCTGACTTTACTTAAACACTGGGAAATGTTTATACATGTAGGGAAATTAACAGTAAGAACTAGTTTGTGGTTTTATCTTAAGGGGATGGCTGTCCCTAAAGCATCCCTTGTGTACAGCTGGTGGGCAAAACCCAAGTCTGCCTGTTTTTCTGTTCAATGAACAAAGGTATTTGATAAAATTGGATGTTATTGTAGTTTCAATATGGAGAACAGTTGCTTTATTGAAATAATACAAATATTCTGATTATTCTGAATTGAGCTTCTAGCTTGGTTTCTAGAATGTTTCTAGGGATGGTGTATCCAAATATTCCAAGCACATGCATATTTTTATGGGCCATCTGCTCTAAGGATATGTTTGATAGTGCCTTAGATACAGCTGTGTAACTTTTCCAGATCACCCCGAACATTTACGAGTGCTTTTTTCCAGTAAAAGCGAATGGAAATCTCTAAATACCCAAGTCATCTGTTTTCAAAGCAAATGCAAATGAAGGGGGATGGTGCCACATGGAAAAAACCTTGTACAAAAGCAGGCATACCTGCATGCCATGAGCTAAATACCATGAGCACAGATCCGTGGTGGACCCCAGGCACCCCCAAACACCCTCCCAGCCCTGGTTCCCATCCCGCAGCGCCAGACTCCACGTGGCGTTCAGGAGATGATTATGAGCACATTACCCCACCTAGCACTGCTGAGGAAAGGCTCCCACGCTGAAGGGAGTCACAAATAATTAAATGTTTCAAAACACAATGGATATGACATGCTTTCAAAATAGCATCTATAGAATCACTTCCACTAGGGCGAGGAGCTCTCGGGAGGAAAAGCCCTTTCACTCACTTCAGTTGATTACCTGTATAAAAGGGCTTAATTTCTCTGGAGCGTTTCCTTTCCAAATCACCTCTTTTCACCAAAGCCATTGCAGCAGGAGTGGCAGGTGCTCCTACAGCCCACGAGGTGATGCTTCCCCAGACAGATTTATGAGAACGTGGGTCCCAGCTAGACTTAATTTTTAACATGTAATTAAGAAAGGAAAAAAAAAAAAAGAAGAAAGAATTGGGAAAAAAATTGCCATTCCTGGTTTCGTGGCTCACTGGAAAAATGCCCAAGCTATTTACCAGAAGGTCTGACCATGATTTAAGTCTTCAGGGTGTTTCAGCAATGTCTGGGAGCTTTTTCTTGGAAATCACATTTTCCATCCCAATTCTGCTAACCTAGAAGTTTTGAAAGATGCCCCTTTTTAGCTCAGTTTGACAAGCAGAAGGTTCCTGAAGGATTTTGACATCCCCTGGTTGAGAGCCAGGCCAGCTCCTGGCCTCCTTCAACACCAATTTTGGAAGATTGGGTTGCCCAGCACCCTTGGCCATGGTGCCCCATGAGTCACTTCCAGACTAAAATCTTGCATTTCTTTGGTGGGTTCATGGGTTTGTGTCCTAAACTGGTGATGCCATTTTCAAATGCATTTTGATGGGAAATACTAGATGGTCTCTGGTTTTCAAAGATTGCCTGACTTCTTTCAGTGAAGAAACCATTGCTGGGGAATGCAACTGCAATTGCTCTTTAAGAAAACTTTGCTCAGGTGAAAATTTCCTTAAAAACTCTCTCAACATGTTAAAACCAACAAATACATTAAATACTTCAAGGAAAAAAAAAAAGGTGTGCCATTATAAAGCTGTGTAAAACAACCAGATACCCAAAATTGTATGGAAAGACAGTTCAGGACACAAGGAAATGATATCAACTTTCATCACCTGAGGTGAACTGTGATCAATTTCCCATGATCAATGACATCAACAACTGTCCCTCCACCCCTCCCAACCTATGCCTAAATCAGGATTTGTGTCCCATTGACAGCAATAGAATTCTTCATTTATTCTGATGGAAGCCAGATCAGGTCACTGGATACTTCTGTGTTTATTACCTTAACGTGCTTTTAATTCTTCAGTAGTGCATATTTATATCCGGGCTTCCTGGGGGGTTTATGATCTTTTTAAGGATAATTACAACCTGCTAGGAAAATGCCCTTAAGTTCTATAAATACATTCTGATCTTCATTTTACACAGATGTTGTCTCTGGGATTTTCTCTCATTTAAAAACATAAAATTTAAAAGGGAGAAAGGGAGTGAGAAAAGGGAGTGAATAAGGGAGTGAGATTAAGAAATATACGATTTTTGGTAGGCATGCATTGCTGGAGTGTTCATGGATTTGTGGGCTTTCCCAAGGACTTTATGAGACCTAAAATTTTTACCAGATTGAGAAAAATGAGGATAAAATACATTTTTTTTTCCCTAGAGAAACTTGATGGAAATAAATACAGCCCACCTGGGCTTTCTTGTTGATGTTGCATTTCAGAGGGAAGGTTTTGTGTTGGCTGACTGATAAAAAAAGGATGTTAGTGTCCCAGGGTGAGCACAGGCACGAGGGTGCTGCCAATAGAAATGTAACTAGAAGAGAAAAGACACAGGTTTTAATACCTGTGAGTTTGAATTTGGCATTTACTGAGCACTGGTTTTTTCCCTGGAAGGTTCTGCCTGTCCAGCTGGCCCTGATGCCCTCTGATTCAAATCACCGTTTGTGCTGGTGGAACCTTTTTCTTCAACACCTTTGAGCTCTCTCTTGGGGAAACCTCTCTTCAGAAAAACTCAAATCACTGAGCTACTAAACAACTTAAAACTCCAGTAGTGACAGAGAGAAGAACAAAAGAAGAATAATTAAGCATTAAAAATCCTATGTGAAAATGACTTCATTCTCAAGTGGGTATAAAACTAATATACGTGTGGGACATTTGAAGAACACCAAAGGCTCATGAGATACCGCGATGAAATTTAGACCACAGCTAATTTTATCTTCTCTGATGGAATGGGCTTTCCTTTTATCCTCTGGTGTCCAAATTTTCTGTGCAAACTCTGATTTCTTCAATTTAAAATATAGCTATTTTTATTATTGACATTGTTTTGATTAGAAATACCTTTGTTCAAAAGCTGATTTCAGTAATGTCTTTGTGCTGGGCCATGTAGAGATGGTTGCTCCATGACTCAGACTGCTGGCAGTAGCTGTAGCAGCTCCTTAATGCACCCTTATTTTTGCATCTCATCCCTTCAGGAGAGGTGCTGTGAACACCACAAAATGGGATTATTGAAGAAAAAGCCTATTTGCTTTGTAACAAAATAAAAAAAAAAATAATTTCCTGTGAAAGTTTCTGTTTAGCTACCATACAACAAAACCTTGGAAAGGTCTGGGAGAGCTGAAGGATCTGTTTCCTTCTCCAAAATCCTGCACAGCAGCTCTCCATGGAGGAGGTGACATGGTCCAGTGAATGGTGGCACCAGGCTCCAGAAGCAGGTGAGTCACTTATGGCTCTGTTTCCTCATCAAACTCTTCAGAAACAGCAGCTCTGCTTCGATGTACATGTCCGGGGCTTAGCTTGGCTTGGATGGAAATTTTTATTTCCATTTGGATTGTTTGGAGGGATTTGAGGAAGCAGAGTGCAAGGATGATGTGCCTCTGTATTTCACCAGCATCTCTGAGGTGTCAGACTTTGTCTTCAGCTTCAGTTCCCTACAAGGAGTGCACACCAGTAAAATGGGTGGCTCCCAGGGTGGGAGATTAAAGCCATTCACACCCCAGGGGATATTGGAAGTGACAAGAATATCTAAGAAGAGCTTTAGAAGTACAGCTTATCCTCCTTACATTGCCAATCTGCTTTTTGCTGAGAGCTGCTTGGGAGTGGATTTCCCACTGGATTAATTAATTCTAATTATGACCTTCCATCATCTACCCATAAATTGGCTTGGTGTGGACGTAGGTGAGATTTCAAATAGGGGCTACACATTAAATATACATATATATATATATGTGTGTGTGTGTACATCTGTATGTGCGTGTACATGCAGCAGCAGTTCTCCATCTGGGACTGCATGGTAACTGAGCTGGATGCTGTGTGCACACACCAGCAAAGGGTATTCCTGTCTCCATTGAATGGAACCAGGCCAACAGGAAGGTAAAGAGCAGCATTTTGTAAGTGACCTCTAGCAGGTGTTGGGATTTGACCAGATTCCTTTTTTTCTTGGTTGTTTTTTCAGCAGACACACCCAGTCACTGCCTTCCCCCAACATTCAGTTTAGACTTTCTGTTTGGGTTAATTTTCACCTCTCGGTGTTTCTGTGGTTCCAGTGTGCTCCAGGATCTCGGCATCATCTCCTGGGATGCAGCAGTGCCTTCCAGGCTGTCCTCAGGGCTGCTGCAGACACTGCTAAAAGCACCCACAGCCCCCACTGCCATCACACTGCAGAGCACAAAAGGTATGTGTGGATACAGGACACTGACAAATAAATTAATATTAACAGTGATGTTTAAAATAACACACTGGTGAGGCCTGAGGGGCGCCAAGCCGAGAAAATGACTGTAAATCTTCCATCTGTAACTCACCCCACTGAGTGGGGAATGTGCAGTTTACCTTTGCTTGATGAACCCAACTTCCCAGACTGGACTGAGGGGCCAGGGCTGCCCCAGTCTTGCAATTTTCCTGCCCTTGGAAGCATCTAGCAGGCAAAATTCTCCCTGCCAGCATGAAGATCTTGTAGTGTCAGCAGGGAGCTCAGGCAATGCCACATCCCTTGGTGATGGGTATGGCAATACCAGAATCCAGGCTTGGCCAAGACTTTTCTTCTTCCCAGGAAAAGTTCTGAAGAAAAGTGCTTTTAGTGCAATATTTTGCTCAAGAAGATTTAACAAAAAAAAGGAAATATTATCCTGATTATCTAAAGGGAGAGGATTAAAGAAATAATTCTCCTTTTCCTGATACTCTGCTGTAAATCTTCTAGCAGAACAGTTGCAGTAAGTATCAGCTACTGTTTGTAATCTATATGTGTGGAGCCATGTGTGTTACACTCTGGATTAAAGGCAACCAGAGCCCATCTGATCTTGGTTGTCAATAAATCCTACAGACCCCAAAAGACTCAGAGGAATCTCAGGAATTGAAAAGCTATAGCTACATCTTTGGCCTATAATATTACCAGTGATTCACAGAAAGTTTAATACTCGTGACTTAAAGAAAACTCTTAACTGCTTTGAAAACTCTAGTCAAAGAGAACAACTCTGAAAATGCTCAGAAAGGGTCTGTTTTGAGAGCATTAAATCTGAATTGCAGGGAATTTCTGAAGAAAATAAGACCCAGTCTTTTATAAGCTTATTTTTGAGTGAAAAATTAATATTTACAGGATTATAAAATTCTGGTGATGCTTATGACAGCATTTCCCCTTTAACAATTTTTGCAAGATCTGAAAAATGGACAAGTAAGGCTCAAAAAGCCTCATTAGTTAAGGAAATAAATGGCAAAACAGCTCTTCCTTAAACATCAAATCCACAAACACCTCCAAAAACTCACCTAAACCAAGTGCAAATTTTTTAAAAAAAAAAAATCTGCTTTTTCCTTTTCGGGTCATCTTTGGGGGCATCCTTTTGGGAAAGCACTGCCCCGAAAGAGTGCCTGCCCTGCAGCCCAGAGGTGTAAAGGCAGAAGTGCAGTCCAGCCCAGCTCAGACCTCGAGGTGCCTCAGGGAGCCTTTTGTGACTCGGCTGATTCTCTGCATTTCTCTGCACAAAGGCACATCACCATCACACAGAGCAGGGTTTGTTGTCCTCAGTCACCTTTTCATAAACCAGGAGAGAATGGGACTGTGCACTCAAGATTTTAAGTTCCAATATGTGAAATAATTAAATACAAGGATTTCTTTTCTGTCCCACCCCCTTTTAAGACTGTGTTGTGCTTGTTTTTTGTTGTTTGTTTTTGGTTTTGTTTTTTTTGTTTTTTTTTGGTTTTTTTGGTTTTTTTTTTTTTTTTTTTTTTTTTTAAGGAACATGTGCAATTCATTTTACAGCTCCATGCTGCACCTGGAACCAAAACTCCTTCCCTTTTTAATTTTCAGAGGCCAGGTGTCACAGATGTACTGAAAAGTACTGTACTGAACCCTGAGATGCTCTGCTTAAGCACCTCCAAAGCACATCCTCACTTGTTTCACTGCCCAGGGCTGGAAATCCAAGGCCAGGGCAGCTCCAGGGCTGACACTGGGACAGGGAAAAGCCTTCATGGATCCCAGCACAGTGTGCTGCTATCTCACCCTTCATTGTCCCTTGTGCTCACCAAGTGCCACCTAGATGATTGCTGCTGCTCTTATGAGATGCTTTGGTGGCTGCACAAGTCATTTTCCCAGTCTTTTTATAACAAAGAAATGCCTTTATTTGATTGCAGGAGTGAGAGCTGCCGTGATGGATATTTTTGTGGCTGAGAGACCAACGCAATCAAATCAGGCATATGCAGCATGGAGGAAATAAGGAGTTGATGCCAGGGAGATGACACCTCAAATAATTTGCCTTTTTAGACACAGGAAATAAAAATCCCAAGGAGACTCTGAAGAAATGGAAGGTGGTTTAACATTTTGATATTTCTGTACCAAAATCTTCAGGTTACAGCCAATTCCAGTCTTCAGTGATTTAGGAGGCTTAGCAGCACCACAAGGAAACAGAGATGAAGATTGCCAGGATCCAAATCCTGGCAGCAACAGGGGGGACAGTGGGTGGTTTACTTGCCAGCAGATGGGTGGTGTACAGTGGGGTACAACCCTCAAAGGCAGGCAGGTTACAGGTCAAGAATAAAATACCTTCCTTGTATCTAGTCTTTTAGCTTAAAAACTTTAACTCTTGTCCTATCACTACATGCCCAACTAAAAAGTCTGTCCCCATCTTTCTTTCAAGGCTCCTTTAATTACCAAAAGTCTGCAATAAGGTCTGCCCAGAGGCCTCTCTTCTCTGAGTTAAAAAACCCAAGCTCTCTCAGCCTGGTGGAGAGGGGTTCCATCCCTCTGATCATCTTCATGACCCTCCTTTGAACATGCTCCAACATTCCTTTGCTGATAAAAGTAATTTGGAAAGCTGCCACAGGGTAGAGCATGCAGCTGATGGGACCTCTGTGCATAGGAGTTAAGTGTCCTAAATGTGGCACCAGTATTTGTCTAGTTTTGGGAGAAAAAAAATGACAAAGGGAGGAATTCATCTTTCTTTCCCCACTTCACTGGGAAAAGGGGATGCTCTGCACAGAAGCAGAAGTTAGTTTTGGATCTCATGACTTTAATATTTCCTGAAATGCCTCCAAAAGCCTGTGGAGACACCAGCATAGCTTAGCCAGAGTCATCACTCTAGCCAGAGTTATCACTTCTTGCAGTTTGTCATTGAGGCACTGAAATGCCAGTCTCCTTTCAGGATATGGGGGCAGAGGAGAAATGGCTGCACTTGGGCATCTTGACCAGGGTTAGGATGATGGGGGTATTAAGAAGAGATTAAACAAAGGCCAGGATGTGCCACAGCTTTGTGGATTTCAGAGCTGACTTCAGGCAAGAGCTGCCTTGGCACAGGTTAGTGTCTCCTGCACTGCTGCTGCTCGGGCATTCCTGGGGCTGCCCAAACCCTGCTTTTGGGAGGTTGTTGAGGAAGTAGCTGGAATCAGCTGGACCAAGCACAGTGCAGAGGCACATAAAGAGAAATACTTGAATTTCTGCTGGCTTCTCTGGTGGTCTTTTCCATCCTGAGTCATGCAGATTTATCCTGAGTCACACAGGCCCCATGACAGTGGAGTCAATCCTGTGACTAGCTCAGGCTGAGTAAGACATGAGATGGGTCAGCTGCTGAATTCTTCAAACTAAACTCAAATTAGACCAACATATATGTCAGAGCAGTTATTTGATGACTATTTCACTGTGAAGACCTCACGGAATATCAAAGGGTCTAAGTTTCAATGCCCTGAGGTTAGACAAAAAAGCTCAAAGAAACACAAAGCAGAAAAGCATCCCTGACAGGGGACTTCAGGGACAGGTAAAAAAGAAAAGCAATCTGTATATGGACTGTGTGATAGAAGCAACCCAATATTCCTGGACAACATGCCTGTTCAAGAAGTTGAATAGTATTTGTCTCTGAAAAAAGGTAAAGGTGCAGCTTGAGAGAGAGGATAAGTGGGAGTGAGACTCATTAAAGAAGAACAGAAGAGTGGGATGTACTCACTGCCTGGTTATAGCACTGCTGAAGGGTGTTCAGGGAAATGTCAAAAGCAAATTTCCCTTTTTGCTACCACAGCCCAGTTAAGATCTGTTTGTGGAAGACTGTAAGCAACAAAACTGATCAGCAAGTAAATGAGAGGTCCTTAATTCCTGCCAAGCCTCTGGGATCATTTCCCTTTAAAGGCTCTAAAATGCGTGGGACTTCTGACAGATGAAAGCAGAATTGGTTCATTTGTTGAATGCAAACTGAAACCCCTCAAAAGCATTAAGTCCCATTGGTTGTGTGCCATGAAAAAAAAAGTCCAGCTCAGAAGTGAGACTGCAGATTTGGCCTGTGGAAGACACAGAGGACGAGCTTTGTTGAGCTTGACTCTGCAGAGCCAGGCTCTCCATGTCAAGGCTGTGGGAGCATTTTACAGCTCCAGTGAGCAAACAGCTCTGTGCCTGCTGACACAGAAGGTGATGTCTGTCTAGTTTCTTCAACACTTTGATTCAGCCCTTCAGGGGAGCTCAGGCTGGGAAATATGGAAAGCTAGGGAGTGAAAGGCCACCAGGAGAAACAGAGCAGGCAGAGCAGAGAGCTTACAGCACGAAACAGCAAATGTCTTCAGTGAGCACTGGGGCTCAGGCAGTCCACACCCTCTTCAGTCTCAAATCTATAGATGAATCTTGGATATCTTGATAGCAAATGATAGAAATAAGGAAGCCATATATATAAAGGAACTAAAAGAGAGATCCAAACACACATACTACATTACAGGTCTCTTCACTCTGACTAGTCAGGGATATTCTGGATGAATATTTTTATTATGGCAAATTCTCTCTATATTCCTTGATCCTGCCTGCAATGTCCCAGCATGCAGTGCATGGCAGAAATGGGGCCATGAAGCACTTGCTGAGAGGTGGGCTACAACCACTGAGTTGATGATCTATAGGTAGCAATCCTTACAAAGGGCTGTGCATTGCACAGGAATTACAAGCCATGCTCTGGAGCAACAAATGGAGAACTGCAAGGAAGACTTGCTCTATGTCTGTGGATTAGGGAATTAATTTTGTGCTACCTACCCAGTTTACCTTGGCTTTGGAACAAATAAATTAGTATTGTGCAAAGGAAATTCTGAAACCTGGAAGCCTAGGAATACAATCTTATTCATAACATCATAAAGTAGTTATCCTTGCCATGAAGAGATGGGCCTGTCTAGATTGAAAGCAAAATATTTCCATTGTTGAATGCACATACACTGCTGGTTGCATGGACATTAAATATCTCTGCTTGCTTCAAATTTTTCACTAAAGGATCTAGTAAGTGGGAACACTACATAAAATGCAAATATAACTTTTTGTGGAAGGGGAAGGAGATGCTTGCCAGGACAGCTTCTCTGGAAAGTTTTCCAGGAAAGGATTAGGAACTATGGATGGTATTTCCATAAGCCCTTGTTTTTGGCCTGACTATGACTCCCAGAGAAGCTGATGATAAATCTGCCATTGTATCCAAGAGGAACAGACTTGAGACAGCACTGAGCAAACTGAAGATCTCAGCCTTTGACTCAGGAGTGTAAATATTTTGCTTTTATGCACAGAGATTAGTAAATTCAGGGATGTTATTCAAAAGGCAGTTTGGTAGCTGCTTCACTGAGCAGCATCCATACACCCTGAGCATACTTATCTGCCCCAGTTTTAAAAACTGCTTCTTGTCTTTAAGGGACAAGGACATAAACCATAAAGACAGCTGCAGTCAATGTTGTAATCTCAGCACAAAGGAGACAAATGGTTCACAGACACACTATTCCCTTTGCACCCCTTGGGATGCTCCCCCTGCCAGGGGGATTCATGGCTGTAGGGGTGAATGCTAGGAAATATCAACACTGCTGCTGGCACAGCTGCCTGGGTCTCTGCAAAAGCTGGTGGAGCTGGTCTCTCCTGTTGCTGATGTGCTGTTTTTAATGGGAAAGGAAAAGAACTGTAAAGGGGAAAAGGTAAATCCCTGTTCATGTTCTGAGTCAGACATATTGTTGTGTATTGAGAGAATTTAATCCACTCAGTAGAAAAGTGCCTGTCTGAAAAGGTATCCAATAAAGATGTTCAGATGTGCTTAAATGAGTTGCAGAGTGGATTTTTCTGAGTTGTCTGTCCAACACATGTAGCAAAGATAGGAGATGAGAGCAAGACTTCTTGCCTTGTAGCTATAGCAGGAGCCAGAGCGGTCACAAAAAGCTTAGCTATCCACAGACACTGTTACCCATAAAATGCCTCATGCACTCAGTGTTACAGGAAGAAATGGGATTTCAGGCTGACATTTCAGGCAGTCAGAAGAATATGTTTGTGCTTTCCTGAAGCACTTCATTTGAGCAAAACAGCCTACAGATCCACACCAGACTTCACCTGGATAGTCTCCCTTGGCTCCTTGGCTAGGAAGCTCTACTGTCTTATTGCAAAAAGTTGGAAATTGAAAATTAGTTAAAGGAATAAAAACATTGATCTTCTAAGGTTGTTTTGTTTGGGTGGGGTATTTTTTTTTTTTTTTTGTTTGTTGGGGGGGCGGGGCATTGGTTGTGTTGTTTTTTTGTTTTGTTTTGGTTTGGTTTTTTTTGAGACTTGTCAGGATTCTCTATCTGGTCTAAAAAAATGCAGTAATGGAACTTGTCAAAGAATTCAGTTAGACAAATACCGTGACTTGAAATTTGTGTGTCTGGAGACTCTACCTCTACCTGATGAACAGAAGCAGACATCAGCTGGCACAGCAATATAAGGTGAAGAACACCATCGCAAAGTTGTGATGTGAAACTTAAAGGGAGGAATTACAAGAAGCATTTATGTCACAGCAGTTTTATTACTTGGAGCTTTTCCCAAACAAGCTTGGTAACATCATGGCTAGCAGAATTGACATTCTGAAGAATTGACATTTTACTTAAATATTTTGCTCCTGCTGCAAGATCTGACCCTACAGCTACATTTAACCTGCCCAGAGTATTAGCTGAAGAGCAACGTTTCATGTCACACACTAGATTAAATCCTGCTCAGGGACTTCTCTGAGTGTCCAAGGCAGTATTAAGAAGTCCATCCATCTCTGTACTTTGGTCTGACAGACACTTTCCTCAATGAGTTTTTGCAACAGAAAACTTTTGCTGGGAAAAAAACCAAAAAAACAACCAAACCAAGAAGTCAAAGATTCAGAGTAAAGACTTGAGAGATACCATCAGAAAACCCATGTGACAAAAAGGGGTGGACAGTAGCAGAGGTTTTCAGTCTTTCTAACTCCTGCACAGTTTTGGAGAGCAGTAGAAAAGTGCAAGGTACTAATTTGAGAAATGGTCTGAGCTTATTTATTCTCATTTATTTTACACCTTGATAGATCCAGAGGAAGTCTAATACCAGGCCACCAAAGTGACTTACTTGAAACAGGATAGCTCCCTAATTTAATTTGTTTTAATGGAAGTCTCAGCAATATCCACCCTTGGCAGAAGTGCACACCATTACAGGTGGAGCACCTGAAATGGGAAATATCTCTCCAGCTGAAACTGAGAAGCTGATTTATCAGAGCTGCACTGAGCTGGTCTTTTTCCTTTCAGTTTGCTTATGCCTGTCCCACCAGACCTGCTGAAACAAACAGCCCAGGAGACATGAGTCAGAATCTTCACAAATCACTACTCTGGCTGCTGAAGCCATTATTCAAGGATTAATGAAGTCTCCTCATCATTCCGGAGATAAATGCTGGATTTTGAACTGGCACTTGAAATGATAACCCCAGCTGGCATCAACACCACAGCACGTGTGTGCCATCACGAGGTGTGACATCCACTCACAGCAGAGACAAGGAAACCCTCCCAGACAGAGCCATGAGAGCTGGCAGAGGCCATGAAGAAGAAGGGATGACAGGAATTACTGCTCTGCCCTCATAGGAACAGATCAGAATCCACCACAAGTTTCGGAGAAAACTGGATTCTTTTTCAGTGTGGCCACTTTTTTCCCTGTATGGTCATTGCAGTCTTCTGTCACCTTCCTGCTCAGGTGACAATTCTCATGCAATCCTGTTTGTCTCCACTTCCTTGGCTTGTATAGTAAGTTCAGAATCCTCTAGAAACAAGTTTCTTGGTGTTTGCTCCAGCACTCCCTCGAGTCAAAAACCTTGACTAATATCCACAATAACTGTCTGATGAATTCCTCATCCTTAAAACCAGAATTAACACTACCATGACCCAGAAAGAGAAGAATTTGTCAGATCAAACAGCAGTGATCAGACATGGGTAAGGAGAAAAGTCACCCTCCAGATGCAGCATGGAAGAACCATGTCAGAGGAATGTGGAAACCAGCCACCTTTGGGAGATGAGTGAGACACAGAGCCCTGCTCTGCTGGTTCCTATCCACACAGCTGGAAATTGGACCGATGAAGGATTGTACTGCCATGACCCAAAGCAGATGAAAAGGGATTTCATTCACACCCTGGTATTTCCATGCCCTGGCTTAAAAATGTAATGTTTGAGCACAGGAATGACAAAGTGGTGTTATATAATCCCAGGGTAAACTTTCTGGACAACATCCAATGACATTCTTCTGAAAAAAACACTACAAGTAGCCATTTCCCTCTGAACTGGGAAAAAACCCTTGTCCCAGTCCTTGGGTGTGATTCTGGTCAGGGCTGAGGTGCTGGTACCACATTCTGCATCTTACACCACCCCCTGCCCTTGGCTTGCTCACCAGCAGTCAGGTGGTGCTTTATCCCCTTGCTGTTCAAGGACTCCAGACATTTCCATATGGTTTGAACTCCTGCCAATGCTATAACTTGATTTTTTTTCTGATGTCTGAATAATCTGAGGGTTTTACTCTATTACTTTCTGCCTCTGAAAGAATTCCCTCCACGTATTGGCACCAGTGCCTGGCCTGAGGTGCCCATGATGGCCAGCAGTCTCCTTTCTTCTTAATTTTGCTGTCACCTTTGTGTACCAATAGCATTTTTTTTCCCTTTTGGATGAATGTCACCCTTGAAATTTGTCCCCATTAGACCTCATCAGGAGGAAGAAATTCTTCCCAAAATAGTTCTAGTGGCTACTTGTGTCCTTCATCTCCAAGACTCTGAGCTTGTTCTTCCCCTCCAGCTCATACAGGCCCTCCATGAGAAAGGATCTGGAGCATCCCTGAGAGTTAGGGCATGCAGGAATGAAGAGGAGGGGACAAGGAATCTGGGACGGGATGGTGGGGTTTGACTCACAAGCAATTTTTCTGCTTTCTTTCACCCAGAAAAAGCAAACCCAAGCACCCCAACCCATGCTGTGCCATGGGATCCAGCCCAGGGGGCCAGCCTGGCTAAACTCCCTAAGGGGAGCATCAAGATATACGGAATCATTGAACCACAAAATCATGGAATGGTTTGGCTTATAAGAGACCTTAAAGATCATCTAATTCCACCCCCCTATCTATTCCACACCTATCTATAAAGATGTTTCCTTGCATGCCTGCCTGGCAGCCCCATTTCCCTGTGAAACCTGCAGAGGAGCCAGCCTCAGTGCACACTTTGGTAAGAAAAGCTCTGTGAACAGAGAATCACCTCGCAGTGTAAGTGCTGCTCAAAGTGAAAGGCACATGCCTTGTGTTTGGTAAAGTCTTGAGTTCAGACATTTGTGCCACATCAGAATTTTGTGGATGGAAATCCTGGCCAAGCCACCTCCCACCCACCTCTGCAGGGTTTGTATGATGGCTACAGGATTTCCTCCAGCCTTTGGTAGTGGTTTGCTTGGGGGTTCATGCAGGTAAAGAGAGTGAAAATATTTTTCTTGTACTGTATTTTTCTTTTATGGACACTGCAGAGGACAGGGGCACCTGCTCCTGCCTCCAGACTCCCTGGAGGCTGCTGCAGCCACTGGCTCTTGGCACAGCAAAGGCACTGCAGTGCTACTGCTGTTTTAGAGAAATAATGGCTACAGACTGCCTTGCTCAGCTGGCAGCAATGTGAAAGAAAAACCTGGGTTTAAATAAAAACCAGAGTTTAGCAACTCTGAGATGGAACTACAGGTGTGCCTAAATTCCTTATAATTCCCTGACTCTGAAAGGTATCAAAGTCATGTTGCCTCCAGCCTGCTGAAAGAGCAAGGGGAAAAGGCATCCCTGAGCAAAACTATTTCCCTGAAATATGTTTATCCTTGCTCTCACCTGAGCAGAGCATCCCCCATCCTGATGCTGCTATCACCACCACCTGCACGGGCACAGATGATGCTGCTGGGATGTGTGTGGGGCTGGCTTCACATCACTGAGCAAGAGTGTGAGTGACCAAGGGTGGGGAGGGACAGAGAGCCTGCACAGGGCTTTCCTCACCAGCCTGGCCTGGGTGCCCAACAAGGTTTTCATTCTCAGTGCTTCCTGATATGATAGACCTCCTCTGGCTCACTCTTCTTTTAACCTCCTCTGACATTTAGGGCTGGTCTATACTGGGGATTTAATTCAAATTGTTTGAGGATGTGAATTTAGAGAGGAATAATTATTCTTGATTAACTCCCCATGTGGACAGTCCTGTTCCAAAATAAAAGTGCTTTATTTCAAATGGGTTTAATTGACTCCAGGAGAATCACTGGGTTGTTTTCTCTAAGAAAAAGAATAGATACAAAATGAAGAATACTTTTTCTCCCTCAATTTCTTGAAAAATGCAAGGACTTTTGAATGTTATGCGAGTTTTAACTGAAAATTGCTGTATGTTATTATGTATAATTTGCACCTCTGATAAACTGCACGCTGTTAAAATTATTGTTCCATGAAAATAATTACACAGCAGCCAACATAATTAGACAAGCAGTGCAAAATCGGAGGCAGAAATGTAGGGCGATGTTGTGAGCTGTTTATAAGGGAGGTTGCTCTGAGGTGTATTTTATTCTGTCCACACATTCACACAGAGCCTGATTTACTGAAACCAAAACTGATTACTGAATGTAACAAGCCTCACAAAAAAACTTGAACAAAAAATGGTTCTCGGCTTTAGGATGAATTTTCTCTTAAAAAAAAAAAATACAAACCAAAGCAAGACAGAAGATGGATCCCAGAATAATCAATACTTTTCTGAGGAAAATTATAAATTGGGGTGCCAAAAAATGTCCAGGAATAGCAGTAGTGGGGGCACTGAGGCTGCTGCTGCCTGTGGTATCCAGAAGGGAGAGCTGGTGTCAGGCAGGGTTCGGCTGCCAAGTGTCACTCATGGGCTCAGGCACTGCTCTTGTACCATCCACATCACTGACCTCATCTCAAATATCACTATTTAAGAATATTTTATGGGGACAGTGCAGGAGGCAGTGAGCGGTTTAAGGTGAAGAATGTTCAGCATGAATCCAAACCCAGCCCTTTGTTTACAGGGCAGGGATCTGGTCCCTGCCTTTTTGGGTACCAGATAGAGCTGCCCATAAACCTCTTTTTCCTAAAATGTGCTCTGCCTAGGTGCAATCCAGCCCTGAACAGAAACGTTCTGGAACTAAAACGTTTGCCTGTGTGAAATTGTCATCAGAGCTGCTTCATGTGATTCTTCCAAAAAACTGCTGTCATCATCAAATCAGCATTTTCTGCATTAAAACAAGAGGAAAAAAAGACCCCAACCTACCTAAAGCAACCAAAAGTCTTGTGTGAATCAGTAGATGGGAAATCTTATTCTGAGGCTTCCCAGACAGAAGGAGCTACCACTACTGGCCAGTGGAACACACCAAACACAGGCTTTTCTCTGCTTCCTTTTTTCCACCCAGCAGCAAGTGAGAGCCAGCAGCCCCTGGATCCCAGCCCTGATTGTCAGAACACTGAGGAACATGCTGGGATCAGAGGAGTACAGAGGTTTACAGGATGGCTCATGTGCATAAAAATAGGCAGATTTCTGCAGAAACAGAGCCAGGATTGAGACTTCTGCAATCACACCATGAGAAGTGGGAATCTTAGTGCTCCCAGAGAATGTATTTTTTTTTTCTGACATTACTTTCAATATTGGGTTCCACTGCCCCTTCTGCTTTGCAAAGATGGAAGAGCAATGAACAGACAGGAGGTGATTATGCCACTCTTTTAAAACCTACTGTACATGTTACACATTAAACAGCTCAGCTGAGAAAAGAAAACCTATTTCCATATTTATCCATTCTTTGTGCTCACTTCAATGTACAATATAAACCCCTACTCACACATACCAGGCCAAATCTTTCCCATCTTCTGGAAGACCAATATCCTAATAACAGAATGACAGAATGACAGAATCACAGGGTTGGAAGAGACCTTCAAGGTCATCAAGTCCAACCTGTTCCCTGACACCTCAATCAAACCATGGCAACGAGTGCCACAGCCAGTTTTTTTGGTGTTTTTTTTTTTTTTGTTTTTTTGTTTTTGGTTTTGTTTTTTTTTTTTTTTTTTTTTTTTAATGCATTCTTTTAATTGTCTGGCCCATCAACCAAAACAGATCTTGGCCAGGTGTGTTTAGCTGCCCATGTCACCATCCTGGCCACCTTTGGCAGGCCCAGAAGGAGCAGAACTGTTCCACTCCTGTGGCCCACAGCCCCCAGCCTGTGGTGGGAGGGAAGGCAGTGGGAGCAGAGACCTCGCTGTGGGGTGGAAATTGGATGTGCCAGATGCAAACATCTGGACTCAGGATCTCAGGAAGGATCTTCAGTGCCACACTTTAGGTACAGCCCTGGTAACTTCAGGGACTTTCAGCAGAGCTTGGGCTTTCTGGGGCCTGAGCCATTCTGAAAACAGGACTTCACGATGCTTTTGTAAATTTTAGTCAAGGTGAATTTATACTGAATTCTAAATCCACAGTTAATTACAGTGAAGAATAAATGGTTCTGAAGAGATTAGGGATGAGCTTTTGAAGGAGGCCCCTGAATTTTAAGTAACCAATTCTCTTTGAAAGTCACTGGATTTGGGCTTCTAACTCCCTTGCTCACTTTTGAAGATCCAAACCAAGGTTTAAAATTCATTCTGTTAACAAGCTAGCCAATATTTCTTTCCTGGGAAAGCAGTCTTCTGTTATCCTAAAATTAAGACAACAGAGGGCTACATTTTTTGTTTTATTCTCCAAGGCTAATAATGAAACAATACAGAAATTGTGAAAAATAAACTACAGCAATTTAGATATTTAGTTTTCAAATCAGTTGACAGGCACAGCAAGGAAATGGTTTTGCCTCTGAAGAAATAAATGTAATAAAATACTGTTTAAATAATGTTTAAGTGATGTGATGAAAGACAGGTTCACGAACCCTCTGTTATGTTAACAATTAGCAGTGCAGGACATGGATTTTGTTTAAGAAATGTGTACTGCTAATACTAGGGTCAACATATGAATAAACAAGAATGGCACTGTGCAGTAGAGTCAGGCTCTATTAATATTGCTTGGTTATCTGTATTGCTTTGTTTATCACAGCCAGATCTGCTGCAGTCATGTCCTGTGTGTCCTGGCAGCTACGGGCAGCCATCCACACTCTTGCCCACACTGAGACATTGTGGAGCTGGGACTGGGTGATCTTTAAGGTCCCTTCAAACCCAAACCACTCTGTGGTTTGTGTGCTGGAGTGGCTTTTTGCTCAGAGTGAGGAAGAGCCACAACCCAGCAGTGAAGTCTGGCCTGGGCTGTTGGGGCCAGCCAGGTCCATGGCTTGGGGCGCTGACCTGGGACCACCCCAGGAGCTTGTTCTGCTACAGACCAACCACGCAATGCCAGCCAAGCCACCGTGCTCTCCTCTCACGTTCTTCAGTAAATTGTTAATCTTACCATGAGCTGGTCCCTTGCTGTTGGCCACAACTGCACCCTGAGCATGGAGCTCTCACTGACAGGAAGGATAAACCCCTCGGAGCTGGACTTCAGGAGACTCAGATGCCTTGGACAGCTTGGACAGCTTCTGATCCTCTCACTTCCAGCTGCCTTGAGAAGCTGCTGCCTCACTCCAGACATATCCTTGGACAGCTTGATCCTAAGTGCTCCTCAGTAGCTTGAGAATTGACATAATTGCTAAAAAGAGACCTGAGAATCATCAGAAGGCTCTGCCATTTATAAAGAAGCAGTTTCCATCTTCTTATGCCTTATATACTCTCTTAAGCCTTTGAGTTTACACTTGGGTGTGATGGAAAGGTTTATTATCTGAGTCAACAACAATCCCCTGGAATATTTGCTAAATGACCTAGCTCACCAAACATTTCCAGGGGTTTTTCTATCTACATGTATGGAGGACAATCTGTAATTTCCATGCTGCAAAACACAGAGAGTAAACTCCTCACTCCTGGAGCTTGGCAGTGTGATGGCTTGGTCCAGGAAAAGGCTGATGACCCTCAGTTCCCACCACAGGCAGTGGAAGTTGAAGGTATCCAGCAACCACAGGAAGCCCACGGGTGGCAATGGGCACTATTTAGACCTCAGTGCAATGCCTGATTAGATAACAGTCTGTCTCTAGGTAGAGCATGTATTCTGTCTTTCATCTTTTTTCTTCCTCTGTCTTAATAATGCATGTAGCTCTGATTTATTTTTTATCAAGATTAACAATGGAACAATACCACTTCAAATATTAAAAAGGCAAAGAAATGTAGGTACTGAAAAGGAAGGAAAATACCTCAATTTCAAGCCTAAAGATTACTTTGGGTCCCAGAGGAAGCAGAAGCAATTTAGTGGCTGATACCCTTAGCAAGAAAAAAGGTTGTAAGATTAAGACCAACTGCTGTTTGGATAAGTGGTTGGTAATTGCACATATCAGCAATTATGTGCTGTCATATCATTTTTCTGCTACCTTACTCCTCTCTTGTGTCCCGTCAGGGTTTACTTGGAATGACCCTACATCTATGGTCCTCTTTGGATTCACCTTCCTAATGTCATAGCACAGTGCCTCACAAGTTCAAAGAAAAAAGAAGTCATTATTACAGGAGGTGCCTGGTGGAGGTGCTCCTCTTCACAGATGTAGCTAGAGGCTACTGCTGTAATAACCAGGCTTCCAGGGAGAGAAAGAAAGAAAGAAAGGCCTCCTGAACCTGCAAAAACCCTCTTTGTCCTCCATCCTCTCAGTGGGAGAAGGGGGTGTGTGAGGGGAGAGTTTGAGTGGGAGAGGTTTGGGTGGGGTGGGAGAGGGTTGTGTGTGTGCATGGTTGAGATGCTGCCCCACCCCAGAGCATGCAGCACTCAGCTCCAGGTGACATTGGAGGGACTCAGGGGACCAGGGTGCTTTGAGTCTTGCCTTGTCAGGGCAGTACAGGTTATGTTGAATCCTCTTCAAATGAAAAGGAGGAGATTCTGTTCTGTACATGTAGGCTGCTTCTAACGCCTGCCCCATCTGGGGTAACAGAGCTGGCCCTTGAGCTGAGCTCTGGGGCTCACTTCTGCAGCTTGCCAGAGGCTTTGCACCACTCAGAAAAGCAAACAGCACCAGAAACACCTTTTTCCTCACAGAAGTAACTGATTCCCCAGCAAAGTGTCAAAAGATAACAAAGTCTGTTCCAGCTAAACTCATCTGTTCATTGCCTGAGGGAAGCCTGCAGCTTATATGGCACAGGGTGCTCCCATGGAGCAGAAAGTATTTAGCTCACTAATCAGACTCAGGCAGGAGGTGTAAGTGAGGCTGCCTGCAGTGTGCCTACAGTAGGTCTGCAGAGGACAGGCACTAGCTGGCTTTCCAGAGTCCCAGGCTGACCCACAGTGATGCCTCTGAGGTCAGAGGCTTCACAGGGATGCAAAGGAGAGCAGGGTTTTACACGGGGATCCCACCACACCAGCAGAGCGAGCCCTGGCTCTGCACAGACCACCAGGGTGGGAAGCCCTGGGAAGCACCAGCAAATCCTGGTGTCAGGCTGTGGGAGATGCCAAAACACAGCCAAATGCAGGAGTCTCAGCAGTGATACTGAGGTGCTACCTCACAGCTCATGGAAGAGCTAATACCCTTTGAAAAGCAGATAAAAGATTCATCAGCACAGATGAAGATATGAGGGCTCAGGCTTAGACAGCCTGTAGCTCCTGCCAAAAAATTGTGTGGAAGGTAGAAACGAATTTAAGAGGTTGAGTGGGGGCCAGCAAGTCAATAACTGAATAATCCCACCCAGATAGGAAACCAAAGCATAAACAAGAGTCTCCACGTACTGACAAGTTAGCACTGGTTGCACTCTGGAAAGGATCCTAAAATAACAGAGATTCCTGTAGACAGAATAAACACATCTCTCAGTTGTCATCCTGAGCAGAGGGTAATTGCCTAGATGTCTGATTGACTCGCTGCTAGAACTAAATATGTACTTCTCTGACATGCTGTCACCTCCTTCACTGTACGTCTGAGATTTTTCAGCAAAGCACATCAGGAATCAAAGTAAATGTCCACAAGGAAAGATGCATCTCGACCTTGAACTTTAATCACTGGCAAAGGGCTGAAAATGTATTTAAAAAGAAGTGAAGGTACTGCATTCCTGAGAGTGACATTTAATCTCAAAATTCCCTGGGGGCTTGTGCACGTATGACCCAAGCCCCGGGAGAGGAGCAGGGAGCTGCAGCCCCTGTCTGGGCTCCCCAGGCACAGCACAGCTGGGACCAGCTCCCCTCTGATCCCCACTCCTTTCCAGAGGCTTCCTTCTGGCTTTCCTGCAGCATGTCCCTTCCCAGTCTGCACTCCTGGAAGAGATGGAGGATCACAGTTCCTAAATTAATCCTCCTTTTAGTTTTAGCAGCAATTTTGCCCTGAACAAGTGTTGATGCCTTCTCAAAACCACTACGAGGCTCTTGGTTAGCAATTCCTACCAAGTCCTGAGCAGTCCTGTCCACCCTGCTCATGCCTTGCTGCCTTCCCACCTCAGAGCCAGTCTCTGTTTCAGCTCTGTTAAACTTTTATCTACAGAAATGTAAGAGAGCCTACTCAAAAGACTGAACATTGGAATTTTAATATGAATATTCAGTAAGCCCTGGAAGTTGCAGGGGGCTGAATAACTGTCAACACAATAGTGGTTTTCAGAAGTGAAGTGACCTGGCCAAATCCCAGGCTGGGATTCCTTCTCCTGGGAAGGATGGTGTGCTGGTTTAGAATTCAATTAATAATAGATATAAAAAAATATTATTCTAAATGCAATTCAGTGTGAATTCATGAAGGTTGTTCACTCAGTATTACACTCTAACATGTAAGAGGCTTGCATTTTTCTCCATAGTATGTGAAGTCTTGGTACTGAATTAAGCCAAAATTAACCTGGCATATCCTATGTGAAAGGAAAATATTTAAAAAACATGTTGTAAGGGTAACTACAAAAGAAAACCATAAATAATTGAAGGTAATTTTGAAAGAGTCCTGGTTCTAAGTCCTTGGTCTTTCATATTTTGCATCTGGAGAAAAAAAATCAGATCATCAGAAGTCACAAACATCTGATGTGTGATTGGATGAGGCCCTGAGAAACCTCATCTAGTGGGTGGCAGCAGAGTTGGAACCAGATTATCTTTAAGGTCCCTTCCAACCCAAAACGTTCTGTGATTCTATGATTAACAGCAAAAGGATAACCATGGATGTGGGGTAATCTGCATCACTCATCAACTGCACTTGGGCAGTTGGAGTGGCTGGACACGAAATAACTCCTCACCAAATGAGGAATGCTGGAGAACTTCCATGCAGGCTGCACTGGAACCAGGCAAAACAGCTACTGTGAAACCTGGGGAAAATCTGTGAGTGGCAGCAGGGAAGGAGGAGGTCCCACCACCTCCCACTGCTGTGAAATTGCCTCCAGGAGAGCAGCCCAGCACTACCATCAGGTGGTGGAGCAGGAGAGCCTCTGAGAGGCTCTGCAAAGGAATCGTGGCATGGGGTGGGTGGAAGGGCAGGTTCTCTTTTCTCCCCCCAGGAAAGGGACACAGGAAGCCCAGGAGGGCTCAGGCACATGGTGAGGCAGTGGAAACCATGCGCCTCAAACCCGAGTTGGTGACCCAAGAACAAGACTATTTTCTCTATCTCTCTGCATTTGAGAATTCACGCTGGAGGGAGCTGAATCCCAGGCCAGAGTGAGGTTGTGAGGGTAGCTTACAAACCCATCCCCTCCCCTCACCTCACCTCCAGCCAGTGCAGGAAAAAAGCCATCACTTTGTGAACACTGCAAAAATATATCTATAAAGCAACTTGTCTAACACATGTTCAAGATAAAAGTTTGAGATGTCAGAAAATTTTATCTGAAAAAAAAAACCAGGCATTCATGCACAAGAGGATAACTTGAAACTATCTACCCATCTATTAAACTCCAAGGTTTAGGTAGATAAAGAAATCAAGCAGAAGCTAAAGCGGGCAGACACATGTGAAATGATTTCTGAAGGCAGAACAGGACATCCCTAAAAGTACTGCTAAACTGAGTTTTGGGGGGAAAGTGGCAATTACCCAGCCCATGCCTCCTGCCCTCCCCTGCATGGCCCCAGGAGTGAAGTGATCCACTCAGCTGAGGAAGGAAAACATGCCCCAGGGGACTGGGATGGCAGGATGGCACACATCTCCACTGCAGACAGCTCTTCTTCTGCCCCCAATGACCTACTCATCTTTCTCTTTGCTTTTAATTTAGGAATAATACAACAATCCAGGGGGAGCTGGGTGAGGAAGGTGTGCAGAACAGGCAGGAAGAGCCCAGCCCAAGCAGAGGATGAGGTGCTCAGCTGGTGCTCCCTTGGTCTGATTTCATATCAGTGATGACAGGAAATGAGCCCAAAGATTTAAAACCAGTAAAAATGAGTCCTAACTTGGGCCTACCTTACAGCAAATTCCCTTTTCTTCCAAAATGGTATTTGTCACAAAGAACCTTCTCTCACAGAGACTGCAAAGCCAGAAGGCTTCCTCCATTCATTTACATATTAAAACTCTACAGATGATGAAGGAGAAGCAATTACTGGAGAAAGCAATAGTGGTTCTCTTAGTAGAGTTCAATAATTTTCTTTTTTTTCAATAAAGTCTACGCTCAACAGAAACCTGATTATTCATATCCAGCACATTAACTTGAAGTGATTTAACACAGTCAAAAAGAATGAAAAAATGCAATGTGAAAGAAATGCATGGCACTTCACAAGCAGGGAGCCCCATCATTTCAGCTGGGCTGTGTCTGTCACTCTGTTAGAAGAGAGGTTTGTGCACAGAGCCAAGCACTGAGCCACACCCTGAGGCAGTGCTCAAGTGCAGGGTGCTGCTCCCCTGCTCCAGGCAGAGTTCAGCTCTGTCCCTGGCTGTTCCAACTTCATCTTCATGATTGCTAAGAGGATGACGGGTGCTCTTTTTCACCCAGACCCATTTGCACAGAAGATGGATCCTGAAGATGATATTTTAAACTTTCATTTTCCCTTCAGGTGCCATTTGGATTGGTTTGGGTTTTTGTTTTTTTTTCCTCTCCCACATTGTTTCACATTAGCTATATTCAACTAAGGGAGTATCAGAAAATATTACCTCAGCTTGAGAATAGGTTTGCTCTCAAGTGACACTTTCCAATACTTCTGATTTATACCCTTTTCCTGCATTGATCTGTTGGGAGATTTCGTCAGCTATATCTGACATAAACACTGTATTATTCTGTATTGCATTATACCCTAGAAATCCACTCAAATCCCTTTGCTCCTCAAATTAAAGCAAGATGCATTACAGTGTCCTGATTTCCTTCTATTCTTGCATTTGCATTTTTGTATCATGCTCTAGATTACTCATGTATATTTTGGCATAGGCATCTCCCTGCTCATTTAAGAATATTGCCTTTAATCTTCATTATACCTTGAAGCACACAAAACCCTGGCCCCAAAGGACACATGGAGACTTTTAGTTCCCACAGAGGCTGGATTTCTGTGGAAGTTATTTAAAGCAAATGTGGTGCTGTTCAGAAGCCAAGCCCTGTTCCAGGGCAATCCCAGGGACACCCAGGGTGTCCCTCTGGTCTCACTGCTTCTGTCAGCACATGAGGTTTGTCTGCCACACTGCAGGTCACCAGCTTTGGGAAGGGACTTCTCCTCCTTCCAGTGCTGCAGACTGCAACTCTGCTGGCAAAAGGTTTTAGTTGTGTGGCTGTGCTGGGGTGCCAGAACTCCTCAGCAGTTTAACCATGCAGTTCACCTGCCTGCAAGCAGCTTTTTGGTGGCAGAAATGGAGTAGCAGCTGGAGATTGTACTTTTGCTGCAAGAGGCTGGGTGTGTTCACTGCATCTTTCTTATTCACTTTAAGCACCTTCTGACCATCAGAATAATCTATTACTGCATTTCTTACAAAACATAATACTACAAGAGAACAGCTAATAATATATCACATATTCTGGTAGGATTTTTTGATGGGTCTGCCTTACTTCCCAGATTTGTTCTGTGGTAGGAGTCCATGTTTGGACTTGTTCTGTGATAGGTCCAATGTTTGCCTCAATCAGATCCCAATGGATACTGGAAATGTATTCAGTCAGACAGAGCCCTGAGTTCAGTAAAGCTCATATGAAAGGTCAGGAAATTCCTTGAAAGAGGAGCTTCTAGTTTTTCTGAGATAGGATAGAGGCATGTTGGTTCAGAACTTCTCTGTTTGATAACCAGTGTAGATAACCAGACATACTCTTTATTCTAGACTTTCCTGAGCTATAACATCCCCCAGAATGTGGACTGAAACAAAGCTAGTAGGAAAAAATTCCTGTAATTTAGGGGCAAGTAATTCTTTCCATAGGTGGGAGGGAAGACCCAGATTTTCCTCCAGGTAATGCTGAGATCATCATATTCAAAGCAACCCTGTTGTTGTCTTCTCTTATTTTCAAACATCCAAAATATCCAAAATTTGGTTTAAAGATCTGAGCACAACAGACTGCAGGCAATCAGAGCCAAGGTGCACAGAGACACTGGGTGAGCAGCTCTAGAAGTATTTGAAAGCTGCAATCCTTTACCAAGAGCAGTCCTTTACCTTTATTAAGAAACCCACAATGCCAAGTCAAATCCATGTGCAAGCCATGACCCATCTCAGTGAGCATTGACATATGGGTCCAGTGTCAGCAAAAAAATGGAATATTGATCATTGTACTTGGAAAGGAGGAGCCTTTGCATAAGGCAAAGCAGAAGCTGAAGATAGTTTGACAAGAAAACCACTGTCACCTGGAGTCATAGGGGAAATGTGCATATGGAATATGCACCTTCCATATCAGCACAGGAAACTTCCTTCCCCACTTCTATTCAGGCAATGCCCTCATGCAGAGCCACTGATCAGTCCAATATTGCTCCAGGAAAGAAATATTTTCCTTGGAGGACAGTCCAACATCATGTCTGTGAGGACAGCATGTCCTGAAACCTCCCACAAAATGCCCTTCCCTGGCCTGTTCACATTGAAGGGCAAAAGATGCTATTACTGCTGAAAAGTAATAAAACTGTCTGTCCAAGCAGAAGAGACCAACCTCTGCTAATGTTCAGGGGGCAAGGAACAAAAAGGACAGACAAATAGAAGAGGGCAACAAAACCAGTTACATTGTGCCTACAAGAGCAAGCAAAATACCATTGCATATTCATTAAGATTTGTTCAAAAGTTCAGAAAATTCCCTCCAGTAACATAATGGGTGATAATTCAATTTATTTATGTTTTTAAGGCATGAAGACTAGCTTTAATTTCCCTCAACTGTGCCTCTATTATTATTAATCTACTTATCTTCTAAAAAGATCATCTAAACTACACTTCAGTAGGGAATGTGATCTTTGGCCATGTAGGGCTTTGCAATTATCCAGTTCTGAATGAACTTGTTGTTGAAACATTTTTTAAGTCTAATGAAAACATTAGATCAATTCCTCGCAGTGATAGCTGTCATTAAATCAATAGTGTGTGTGAGTCCATTATACTGATATTTGACACGAACTGCCGAAGGTCTGCTAACAATGAAACCACGCTGAAGTGTGTCCTCTGCTAGGCATATTTTATATGAGATAAAAATCTGTTAAGTCTACAGTAACTGAAACTTTTCTTCTTTAACTAAAATAAACAGAGATGTGAAACGTTGCTGTAACTCACACTAGGACCACCATGATCCACACGGATTTTGGAGCTGGTCCTTTTATCACACCTCTATCACAGCTGTGCTCTCAAATCAGTCAGGAAAGCTTTTTATGATTGTTTATCTGTGTGGCTTACAAAGAACAGGCAGAGGTTTCACAATGAAGCTCTGATGGAGGACTTGATCCTGCCCCCTCCAAAAGCAACAGCACTGTCAGCAGCTCCAGTGAAAGCTGGACTGCTCCTCAAGCCCCTGGGAAATGGACTTGAGGAAGAGTCTTGTGGCTTGAGGGTCTTCCCAAGGAGGAACAGCACCCTTGCATCACAGTGCAGCAGCCTGCAGGGGCAGGATGCACAACCAGAGCCATTTCTCCGTGGAAAGGAGCAGTTCCATCGTATATGCCATTCGATTGCAAATGGGAAAGATAGCTGAAGGACCTCTGGTTCTGTGGTTTAAAAATATTTTCCAGTGCTCTACAAATTCAATTTTCCACTCCTACCACGTGTGCTTCAGCTACAGCCTCAATGCAATCCTGTGAGACTGTGATGTCTGATGTAATACATTATGGGACCCTTACCATGAGAGAAATATAAAACTTGAGAAAATGGCTAGCTGAGAGATGGATATGAAGACTGCTCAGCCTGCCACTTCTTGAGATTTATAGACCTAACAATTTTTCAGTAGTAGTAGGTAAAATTTGCTCACAGGCAAGGGAGCTGTGAGTACACAAGTGTAATGGGAAATAACAATGGCAGACACTGACAACTTTCTGGCTCAAAAGATCACTTTAAACTGAAAATCCAAACTGATTAGTTTTGAATATGTTAAAGATTTACCGTGAAGTGGGCAGAGGACCACTTAATTTTTGGAAATGTGTCATTAGAAAATGCATTTTTTCACAAACGAATGCAATAATTGATAGGGGAAAACTCCAAAACAATCCCACCTGAGACATTCTCTGAGATCTTTGGTTTCCATAATATTTGCAGCTGCAATCCCAACCAGTATCGAAGTGGAGCCAGCCCCAGGCAGACACGGGTCCTGCCCTGCCCTGTGCGATGGCTCCCACTAATGGCAGCAAGGGAAAGCTCGGGCACTCCCAACACAGCAGACAGAAAAAACCCCTCTGCAAACCCTTCTTCACCCCATTTTAGGTGTTCGGTTTTAAGTGTCTAGAAGCACAGTTACCAACTAGGTTTTCTTTTATTTTTCTTTTTTTTTTTTTCCTGTTGTCAGCATATGAGCATGACAGAAAATAATCTGAATATTAGTCTCCTTGGATGGGTTTTATCTCACCAGCAGACAGCTGCAATGGAGACTTCTAGAGATACAAGGGAGCAAGGTCCAGGGTGTGATTCCCATTGATGGTCTGGCCTATTTTAGGCATGGGATGAGTCATGAATTTGATTTTCCTATGAACTTCTATCTTGACTACACATAGACATGGTCCAGACACATGATGGAGATGGCCCCAGCGTGACTGCCAAGTGGTGTCACACAGAAAACACCATCTTTGTGCTCAGCCAGTGAGGAAAACCATGGCTGAAACGAGGACACTGTGTAGGACTCCCTTCTAGGGAGCCCAAACTGTGGGATCAGGGCCATGGGATGGAGGTTCATGTTCATGGCTGGGGACACTTTCAACCCCCCTATCATGGGGTCTTGGATTTTTGGTCAAGTGTGTGCTCCACTTCTGTTACAAGGAGAGAAAGTCCAGAAAACTTGGGTGAGGACTGGTAACAATAGAAGGAGATGGACAAATATATTTGTTTTACATTTCAGTTTTGAGCACAACAGAGATTATCAAAACAGCTGAGAAATTTTCTCTTGGTAACGTTGCAGAGATATCTTCTTGCAATCAGATGCAGAGACCAGGTGCAGACTGTCCTTGGGTCCCACTTCTAAATCTCAGATACATTTTTATAGGGTCTCTGACTCAAGGAATAAACATGAGAGGATTACAGCTAATCAGATAAGTATGTCTTTATTTAACTGTAACATCAAAAATTAAGCTTGCAGTATGTTCTTCAGAGATAGAGTCTTCAATCTAATTCAAAGATTTTTTTTGAAAGATTTTTTTTCCTTTTAATTAAATTGTGTTGATTTTATTTGACATTTGATTTCAAGAAAGCTGCCAGAATTTCTCCTTCACCGTCTGACTCAAATCTGTGTGTAACATGTCACAGTCAAAAGGCCACCCCACTTCTCCTGAGCATTGCTGCATTTTAGGTTCTCTGTGGGTGACACAGATCAGCCCTGGAACATTTCCCACTGAGGATTTCTGTCCTGTGCAGGTAGCATGGTCTGCATTTGGCACATGTACATGCAGCAAAAGTGAACCTGCTGGCACAGGATGAGCTTTCCTTGCACCAGAGAATGAGTTATCCTGGGATCAGCAACAAAGCAAACACCCTGCAAATACCCAGGAAAGTATTTTGAATAGCTTGTCCCCCTGCACTGGTCCACAGTGGGGCCAGACCAGCACCCAACAGGTATGGCCAATAGCAGGAGGCTGAAGAGAAGTAATATTGTTCCTTTTCAGCAGCCTGTCCAAATCCAATGTGTTTTCTATTTCAGCTCCATGGGTGACAGCCTTAGGGCTTATCTGGGGTCATTGCTCTGGTCTGGACCCAGTCACGTACCTGCCATGGTGGCACAGTGGTGGAGGGGGAAAGGGCAAAGTTGTCACTCTTGGTGGCAGTGCTCCTTGCAGGACCACAGTGGTGGCCTGTGAGAAACACCTCATGTTCAAGTCCACACACATAACTGCAGAATCCCAAGGAGGAAGCTACAGAGATACTCCACCAGCAGCAAAAGGAAGATTAGGGAAAATGTGGGGCTGCTGATGAACCAGTTGGGTGTCCTGGTAATGGAAAATATGGAAAAGGTGGAATTACTGAATGCCTTCTTTGCCTCTGCCTTTACTGCTGATGTCAGGAGTCCCAGAGCTTGAGGTAAGAAAAGAAGGCAGGAGAAAGGAAGGCTTCCCTGGGTCATAGAGGATCAGAGACCAGCTATACACACCTCACATCCATGGGCCCTGATGCACACACAGGTGTTGAGGGAGCTGGCAGATGTTGTTGCTAAGCCACTTTCCACCATCTCTGAAAAGTCACGGAGAATGGGAGAGGTGCCCAATGACTGGAGGAAGGCATATTACTCCCAACTTTAAAAAAATGACTACCCAGTACTTTCAAGCAGGAACACCCAGGAAATTACTGGCCAGTCAGCCACACCTCCATCCCAGTAAAGACATGGGAACAGGTTGTTCTGGAGGTCATCACCAGGCATGTAGAAGAAAAGGTCAGGATTAATCAGCATGGATTCACTAAGGGGAAAGAAATTACGATGGAACTGGGCCAGTTTAGTCTGCAGAAGACAAGACTGAGAGGGGAACTCATTAATGCATATAAATATTTCCAAGGTGGGTGTCAAGATGATGGTGCTGGACTCTTTTCAGTGGTGCCCAGCAACAGGACAAGGACCAGTGGCCATAAACTAAAATACAGGATGTTCCACCTTAGCATGAAGAACTTCTTAACATTGAGGGTGGCAGAGCACTGGAACAGCTGCCCAGGGAGGTCATGGAGTCTCTCTCTTTGGAGATATTCCAAACCTACCTGGACACATTCCTGTGTAACGTGCTCCAGGTGACCCTGCCTGGGCAGGGAGGTTGGATTGGATGACTTCCAAAGGTCCCTTCCAACCCAAACAATTCTGTGATTCTGCCACATGTTAAAATGGAGTGTAAGTTCTTCAGAATTGGATAAAATAAATAGTAAAAGAGCAAAAAAAGAGGATGATGTGCTCTACAGAAGTAATCACACAAATATATTAAGGTTGTCAGGATGTCAGAAGTTTCTAAACACCCACCTTAGCATCTGCTGGGAAAGAGCCCTGTATCCACTCAATTCCCCTCTCATTTCTTGCTGAAACTGGAAACTGCCCAGTGAACAAGGCAGGAAATTTGAGGAGGAAGGAGACATGGTGAAGGCAGCTGAATGGTGTCCTGGGGCACTGGCTGTTATCTCTGTCCCTGCTGAAGACTTTTTCTGAGATACTGCCAAGTCACCCAAACCATACATTGAAAGCTGTGTCTCAGTAATTGTGTGGGGTTTTGTTTTTTGAATGCATAAATTAATACCCCAAGTTCTGATTCACAAAACTGCTGAGCACTCGTTGCTGTGGAAGAAAAACAAGGGCAATGTCCTTCCAGCACATAAAATGCTAAAGAACGTGAAGTGTTCAGAAAAATCAGGTCATTAGGCATGCAAATTGGGTCATCAAAATTAGTGGATCTTTTTGACATTAATCTCTCTAGACTTCTTCCTGGGAAAACAGGGAGATCCTATACCCTACAGGAGAGTTGTGAACTAAATTAATTTAATGTTTGTTTCTCTGTGAGCTCCAGCCCCATCTGATGCTGATGCTATTTGCATGTCGGGTGGGTTGCTTCTTCCTCTTTCTCACTCACCACCATCACTGAGGACACAGCTGTACTGGCACAGCACCCCAGGCCCTGGACAGCCATGGAATGGGAGTCCTGCTCCATCCCTTACAGGCACTCCAGGCATCCCTCATGCTGATGGTTCAATCTGGGCTGCTGACCGCTATGATTTTTGAGCTCCCAAATGTTCACATTTGCTCATATTTGAGCATTGCTTCACATGTCCAGAGTGACATGACATGACTACTCTCCAGTTTTGGGCAGCATTCCACTACACAGAACTTCCCAACAGCAAAAGCAACTTCAGAACATGCTTTTTCCTCAAAGTGCTTCTGCTCCCCTTCCATTTAGACAAGCCCAAGTCTATTATCCCTAAAGTAAAACACTAAAACTCCTACCACAGATGTTTAAAGTTAGAATTTCTCAGAACAAAGAGCTTATTCAGCTCGAAAAAACTTACTACCTACGGAGAAGTGCTAACGTCTTAGCTCCCCGCTGCTCCAGTCCCCGGCATCTGGGGGCCGTTTCAGTCAGTGCTCAGCCTGCCGCCCCAAATCCTGCTGCAGGCACAGGCAGCAGGGTGGGACCCCTCAAAACTGCTGTGCCTCCATCACCCACAGCTTTGTCAGGGGATTCGGGGAGAGAGATACGGCTGCGTCTGAAGTCACGGCGATCATCAGGGAGGACTTATTTCAATATGTTCTTGAAACTATCTGATGTCAAGTTATGTGTCTCAGGGGGACGCGAGCTCCGTGTAGTTTGTTGTGCCATCTGTTAAGAAAGGCAGCCACTCGTCTCTCCGCTCCGTGACCACAGATGGGGAGTTTTTCCCCCTGTGTGCATTACTGTCAATACATGCCAAAGCCTTCCTAGCTGGAGCCAGGTGGAATCACCACCACGACGAGCACGCCTGGGAAGAAGGGTGCTGCTGCACGGGCCTTCCCCAGAACCTTGGCTCACGGCGTGCAGACAAGCTGGAAGAACAGAGCTAGCCTGCACCAGCGAGGGCAGGTCCCCAAAACACCTCTGACTTGCAGGACACTGAGCAAAAACTCCAGCAGAGGAGCTCAAGGAGGAGGTTGTGAGGCTCCATGCCCCACTGCAGATTTGAGCCTCCTGTTGGCTGGCTGTGGATGGTGCTTGCCCAAAATCACCGCCTGGCAACAGCACTGTGAACCTCAGACACAGAAAAAATGCAAAGCCTCAACTGCTGCCTCTGTGGTGATGCCTCAGCTCTCAATGGAGGCTTGGTGTGACCTTTAGTGAGCACAGTGTCCCCAGTGCTCCAGACTGCAAAGGAAACCTGCTCTGATGACTGACCCCCGGAGTGCTGCAGGGAAAAAGCAAACACAGAGTGAGCACCAGGTCCCCCAATGGCCACAAGCAGCCATTGACTTCAGCATCAATAATGCTCCTTATTTCCAGGGGTGATTATCACACCTTTTAATATTGAGCTGACACTTTTCCAGTGTAACTGGGTCCACTTCTGAGCCAGTGGGTTGGAAGTTTTACAGGGAGACTTTACAAACAGGAGACCGTAACAGGAAGTATAATTGAAAATTGGAAGACTTATGGAAAGGAGATGTTAGTTGGGAAGGAAAATTTTACAGAAAGAGGCAGCCCACTCAGATCACTCTCACTTGTGGTCCCTTTGGAACAGGTATTTCACCCAAGCAGAATAGAAACTGACACTGTACTTATTTTCACTGGAAAGCAAATGTTTGTCCTGCTCTCACAGCACTTCTCCCATCCCAAGAGTGACAGCAGCCAGTGGCATTTCCCAGTGCAAGCTGCTCTGCTGTCCTCTGGGAAGACACAGTTCAGCAGCAAAGGCAGCAAAACATTTACCTATGAGGATGCATTTTTGAGGTGAGCATGCCAGAAAGGCCTTCTGAAAAGGAATCAGAAAAGGCCTTCTGAAAAGGAATCAAAAAATATCATTTTTACACCAGTATTAGAAATATCTTCCCCCTGGCACCAAAGGACCAGCAATTCTCCACCTAGATTTTTCCAGACAAATGCAGCTTTTGACTGATGCTCAGTTCATCCACCCAGAGATTTCACCTTTGAAGTCTGTGTGTAGTTAAGGCTCCTTCCTCCCATCTCACCCAGCAGAATCAGAAATTAATTTACTAAGTGATGCAACTAGATTTTTTTTTAAATTAAATAAATAGAATACTCTGACTAGAGGAAAGGACAACTTAATTTGCAGATCTCTTCTCTACTTCCTCCATTAATTTTCTTCTGCTATAATTTAAGTTCACACATGCCTGTGAAACAACCCTAAGAACCCTTAAAACTCTTTTCAAAAAGAGATAAGTTGTGGACGTACATCTTTGAGGCATGTGAATCTCTGTATTTCAAGCAACTTCCAGAAGAACTCTGCCTGCCATGAGCCCGCAGCAGGGTCTGCCTGCACACATTCATTCTGAGTGCCCACATAGTGTAGCACCTGAATGTCTGATGGCATGGCAAGGGGACAGCTGGCAGGGTCCCCTGGCCTGGGGATGCCTCAGCCATGGACCAAGCTCACCAGCGTTTATGTGGGCACCCACACAGTCAAAATTTTCCTCCAGGTCTCTTAAAACTGGGAATCTGCCAGTGCTACATCTGCCTCTAGAAGCTGAGTCCTGTAACAAGTATTTGGACTCCAAAAAAGAGAGCCCTGGGAGGGAAAGGATTAGGCATAACCCTTAAAACAAATGAAGTCTTTGTGTTTTAATATCTGCATTCACATCTCAGCCTCTGTCAAGCTTTTCCCACAGTGCTTTGGGGGGTGGGCAGGCCAGAGTCAGGGCACCTTGGAGGGATCTGCTGGTGGAGGGATCCTGTCCTTAGACACCAGGAAGGACAGAAACAACACAGACCTTTGAGAAGAGAAACACTTGCTCCTTTCTGCACCTGTATAATTCCCCAGATGGACACCACTAGGGCTGCCAGATCTAAAATCTGATAGCACGAGGTGCAGCAGCCCCAGCAGCTGGAGGAAGCTGTGAGGAACTGTTTTTCCAGTGTGCCATTAAAAAAAAATATTGGAGATAGAAAAGAAGATGGAATTAAAGTAGAGAAAAAAACCCCAAAAAAAACATAAAAGGAAGAATAAAAGCTGCAGACAGCCCAGAGTAGAAAGGAGAGGAGCAGAAGCAACAGAAAACAGGAAAAACCCCCCATCACTTTCAGTCCTGAAAATGAGTACTTTTAGGGAAAAATAACAATTTTGCTCTTACAAAATTTTAAAGCAAAACCCAAACAAAGAACGCTAAAGGGGCAAAAATGCTGGCCCTAATAAAAAACTCACAACCTCCTCAATTTTTTAGGCAAATGACCAGCAACATGCCAACTTTTACACATCGATCCTTAGGAAACAGCTCTCTCCCCAACTCCTGTCAAGGAGGACAAGGGATTAGCCCAGGCACTGAGGAGCTGACATAGTTAAACACTGCTGCTGGCAGATACAATCCAGTTTATAACAGAGGTTGTAAAAATACGCATGAAAGCAAATTCATAAGAAAGAGGCTCTAATGAAGATGTATAGAAGGGGTGTAATGCCACATAGCCTCTTGATAGCTAAGGCCCTGATCCTGCAAATTAAGCTAAGCAGCAAAGTTAATCAGATGCATAAGCATTTGCAACATCAGTGGTTTTTTTTCTTCCCCAAATGAGCTAAATTCAAAAAGCCTTGGTTTAAATTACACGAAGATATTAGCAACATCAGTTCTTTATTAGGAACAGTTTATTCATTCAGGGTGTACAGTACGGAGCAACACGCCTGGCATGGTTAGCGATGCGTGAACCTGAAGGGGAAGAAATCCCTTTGCATTCCCTTCACAGCCAAGTTGCACAACAATTCAGGCTGCTGCCTCAGCAGCCAAATGGGCATTTTTCCAAGCCTAAAAGTCAGCAACAAACCCAAGTGTTAAAGCAGCTTTTTTCTCCTTAAAGTTGACCAGATATCCTCGGAAAACTCCCTTGGATCACCATTCTTCCTCCTCATCTTCTCCCTGACAACCTCTTTCTCTAAAGTATCCCAGCCATGATGTTCCACTCCAAATCAAGGGGTGAAAGCATCACATGGCGTCACAGAGTCAACAGCAAAACCTCTGGTTCATGGCAAAGCTATGGAAGTCCTGGTGAGGATGGCAAAACCAAAGCAATACACCTGAGGTACGAGGAGAAGTAACACTCCAGGCTCTCCAGCTCTTCTATCTCAAAAGTAAGTTTAAAGCTGAGGCAAGCGTGTTTGGAAGGGTGACACTCAGGAGTCACCCCGTGCCTGTCTTCATGGCAGGGAATGAAGCAAGGCAGCAAATCCTGCTTAATTTGCACACCCCAAACACATCACTGAAAACACCTCTTTTGTGTGATGCAGGGCGTCTTGTTCAACAAGGGAGAAAATCTGTCAGAAGCTGAACAGGCAAAGCAGTGAGAATCTGGCTCCATGAGCAGGGCATCTTCATGATCACAATATTACATGCTCAAGACTGGGAGGCCAGGGGCCCTGGTTGTCCCCTCAGCACATCCATCAGCACCCTGGTAAGGCTGTCTGAGTTGATCAGTGGAATGGTAATGGTTTCTTATTGTGGCAATCATATTTTTTGGAAAAATCCCTTTGCCCAGGATTCTTCTCCTGGGAAGCTGAGAAGCCTCAGAGAAAAAGGAAAACAATATTATCTAATTTGCTTCTCCTGTGTTTTGCTGCTTTGGAATGTGATTGGAGATTGTTTATCCAACAGGTGATTGTTTCATTGTGAATTGTTTTGACTTATTGGCCAGTTACAGTCAAGCTGTGTTGGACTCTGGAGAGAGTAATGAGTTTTCATTATTATCTTTTTAGCCTCCTGTAAGTATCCTTTCTGTATTCTTTAGTATAGTTTAGTATAGTTTTAGTATAGCATTCCTTAATATAATATAGTATCTTAAAATAATAAAATATCCTTCTAAGAACATGGAGTCAGATTAATCATTCCTGCCTTCATCCGGGAACCCCGCAAATACAATATCTTATTTCAGTAAATTTTTAGAGAGGATAACAAGCTCATGAGACACTGCTGTGAGGTGAGCAGTGAAAGGCAGGTTATGTTGGGATGGGATGTTTAAGCTAAACCTTGATATACACCACTGCTTTATAAAGGGTAAAACACTGTAAAAGCTTTTAGAAAGAAATTACTTTATTCAGGAAGAAATACAGCACCATGGGGAAAGAAAAGGGACAAGCAAACAAATGGCTTTTTATGTTCTCCAACACTTCCTAAGAGGCTTAACTGAAAATTTCTAAACATATTTTTCTCAGTATATATCCTCTCCATTTTCTATTGTCTCTGATAAGATTAATTTCTCTCTCAAGGATTCCAGCAATCTCCTTGACTAATGTTGCCTATTTAACAAATATTTTCATCCCACACCATGGTTGTATTTAACACCTTCATGCAAGTCTGGGCTGAATAGTGAAAGGCAGTGATGCATTTAGAAACCATGAGTACTTATAAAAACTTCACTGTGTAAGACCTGAAATTTCAGGGATAACCCCCAAATTCAGAGGTCACTTGTAGTCATTCATGACTTAAATTTTGCAACCTTGTATTTGAATCTTGGTCTTGTACTGAGGAGCAAGATAGCAATGACAACAGTGAAACAGTTTTACTCACAAAGATATAATTTTTAGTTCCTCAAAGTGTTTTCCATACAAATGTATGGAAAACAAATGTGTGGAAACCACTTTGAGTACATATAATTGTTCTTCCTTCTTCAGTCTTGGCTTTAAATATCTCTTACTGGTCTTTTCTGGAGATAAATACTGTGTCAGATGGACTTTTGTTCTGATCTAGTACAAAACTTACATGGTTGTAGGACCAAGACCTAGCTTTCCAAAATCTTCCAGGTTTGGAAGCATTGAAAAATAGAAAAGAAAAAGGAATGCCATCAATCCAGTAACAGTTTTAAGTTTTGGTGGGTGTTACTATTATTAATATATTATTCCCTGCACTATTCATAATAACAAGGAAAGTATTAAGTAGCTACAGGGTGACAAGAAGAAAAACAAAGGAAAAGAAAGAAATCCCCAGCTACTCATTTTATTTCCCACAAGTCAAAAAGAGATGAAATGAGCATTAAATTTATCTTAAGAACTGCAAAGAAATGCTAAAAATGATTAGCTAAAACAAAATACTGCTTCATTTCAAATCTGCAAGAGAAAATCGGCTATTTTTAAAATGTATTAAATATTAATGAAATTAATCCCATTCATTCATGAGGTAACCTCTTCATTTCAGTTCAACCTCTCTGCATCAGAGTGCCGGATGAAGGGGACATGGAGGGAAAAGAAGAGGGAGCTCCCTGGAGTGCTTTGTGCTGAGCCTATTTTGGGTTGCATAGCAGCTGATGGGCACTGTGGGCAGCATCCACGAGCTATAGCAACGCTTGGGGTGACGGTGGCAGCTGTGTCAGCCCTTGGATCAGTCCCGAAGCCCAGAAATGCAAAGACATCATGAAGCTGTTTGCCTCCCTTGTCTTGTGTTGAGCCTCCTGGGAGGCACGAGACAAAACCTGGCACTGGTGTCCTTCTTGATCTCTGTCAGCCAGAGCTTCCACGCCCAGACACATCCAGCCCAAATGCACCCACAGAATTGGACCAATGTGTGTCAGAGAGCTCTTCTTACAGTCAGGACCACAACAAACTCCACATGGACGTCAGCTCTTGGAATAACTGCTGGAACAACACCAAACTTGTAGGCAGGATGTTTAGGCAAACAAAGCCTGGCTTTCAAACTCAGAAAACTTTGATAGCAGCGCTCCCTTAGCTTGCTGTAGAAGATCCCTTTTGCTAAATTTAGGCACTAAATAGCATTGTTGACCTATTCTCTTTCTAGGATGCCCGGTATGGTGCAAAAGCACTTTCTGGAATAATCTGTTCAACACAACACCATGTGTGCTGCTTAAGGATACACCATGAGCTGGTACTTGTGCAATCACTGACATTTGCTCTTGAGCTGACTTGTACTGTCAGTGTAAATATAAAGGTGAACAGGTTCTGGGAGCTACAATGCAAAGTCAGCACCGTTGGTACCAGAGCAGGCAGCACAGGCCCACGACAGGCAGCAAACATGCATTTCAGCACAGCTCCTGCTGGAAAGAGAGGAATGCAGCCATCGGCCCCTGGCTTCTGGCTAACTAAACACAAAATACTCGTCAACAAATAAAACAATAAAATAAATCTGGTTTTTAAATGACTGCCAAGCCTGACATAGTCACAAGATCAAGTGGGTGAAAGATGCTGCATTTTCCCCTGCAAATTTCTGCCCGCAGAGAGCACTTGGCCACAGATCCCCCCAGATTAACAAGGTCAGCAGGCCCCATCAAAGAGCAGCCTTTGCTCTGCAGCTGCAGTCTGACACCTGTCAGCTTAATCAGCTGGATTTGAAACCTTCCCCAAACCCACCACCTCCATTAGGGAGCAGGCAGCCCAAGTTGAGTTCAGGCTGGGCTCATTCAGAGCCCAAGGCTGATGGATAAATGTGTTTCCTTCCACTGGCATCTGCCATCTGGCACTATGCTGAAGAGACACAGCACTTTGCTGGTGTGTCACAGGTCTGCTCAAGGGCTCTCTGCTACTGCCACCACCCTGGGAGGTGACAACAGCGGCCAGGAGAACCAGGGAGCCTCGGCAGCAGAGCCCCCTGCCATGCCTGCCACGGAGCTCTGGCCAGGTATTACCATGGTGAGGCTGGAATTGGAGTTCTCATGGCAAAGCACCTGGGGCGAAATGACCTCACTGGAGACTTAGTACAGGATTTCTGGAAGATGCAGCAAAGCTGATTGTAATGCTAATTGTCTTACAGGACCTGAGCATGGATGGTTGCAGGATCTGTCCCCTCCCCTTCAGGGAATTTGCATCCTGCTTTAAGTCATCAGTTAAAGTAGGATTTCACTAATTCCCAGCTGATTGTGTCACGGGAGTGTTACATACACACACACACACACACACACACACACACACACACACACAGACACAGAGCATCTTCTCTAGAGAGACCTAGAACAAGGATTTGGGGGCTATGAGGAGGTTTGGGTGGCAGCTTGTGATGGCTTCAGCATTGGTTGCTGCAGTCACAGAACCACAGAGCAGTCTGAGCTGGAAAGGATCCAGAAGGATCATTGAGTCCCACTCTTAAGCTAATGGCCCATACAGGGATGGAGTCTGTGACCTTGTTAGCACCATGCTCTAACCAAGGGAGCTAATCTCAATTTTGCTCAACTCTTTTATAAATTCTTATAATCCTTATAAATGCTCTCATAATAAGCATAGTCCCCTCAACCCATGGCAAATGTGAATGATGCTCCCAAATAACCTTAAATGCAGGAGGCTGAATGTGGCTGGGCTGCCTGGAGCTTTTGTAGTACCTTATGCAACAGGACAATGCTCTTGCTTCAGTCCTTTGATTGACACTGGAAGGTTGAAAACACAAAGAGGAAATGGAAATTTCATTTTTTCACCCCTGCTTTGGAAATACTGGAGATGAAGACTTCATCTCACCTACCTTCACTTCCCATCAAAGCAAAATCAAAGGACACTCCCACAGCTGACATTCTGAAATCAGACCATGTGAGCAGCCAACAAGCAAAAAGCCGTGCAGCCAGTTCTGCTCTTGTCCCTGGGATTGCCCAGGGATGTGGAGCAGGGACACTTGCCTCCCAAGACCCAGCTGCCACTGTTCTCCCTGGACAGCAGGACACGAAGTCACCAGTCAGTACAGCAGGTGCTTCACAGTATAGTACAACCTTCATATGGACATCTCTAGTCCTCTGGTGCCTCTCAGTTCATTCCCTTTTCTTGTTTTAAGCAATGAGAAAATGGTGGAAAATGGGTTTTTCCTAAGAGGCAAAACTAAAGCTTGTTCCATATTGTTAAGCCAATTTTTAATTGTCTGGGAGCTACTGAGAAGAATTTTCATGGTATTTTGTGGTTTGAGGTTGAAAAGTGTTCCTGTCTTGAAATATTTTGTCTAAGCTTAGTTTCTTTGTCTAAATAGATCAGTAAATTAATGTGTGACCCAAACATAATGACTTCCTTTTTAGATCTGTAAAAACTTCAAAGGAACATGTTCATTGCAGACTACAAAACTGTCCTAGAATATTCACTGAGATACTCTGCATCAGAAAACATATACATATTCATTAGCAGTTTTTATTTATCTTCAAAACACTACAGTTCTGAAAAAACAAATCAAACAGAAGTCTAAAAAGCCTTTGTGTTCAGCCAAGACTACTTGGGAAATGATTAGTATTACTGCAGTTGTACTGAGTAGACAGGGTTATTAATTAAGACATACTGGTTTGCTCTGGCACACTCTATTCTCAGCAGAAGATCTGTCAAGTTATTGTGGTTTGTACAAAAGTTTTCTCCACATACCATTTCTCATGTTATCTAAAATAAAAACAACTTGAGTCTTCATGCTTTCAAATTTCTCAGGGCTCTATTCACTGAAAGCAATGTCAAAAATCCTACCCACCACGATCCTAATAGACTCAATTTAGAAATGTATTTGCTACAATTTAAAAGTATATTTCTGTTCTCTCACTAAATAACCCCACAATTTGTTTTATGGGCCTTTGAGTCTGGGAACAACTGCCAGCAGTCTGTGTTCTGTGGAACAACAATCTTCTGGAGATTTGTGTTTGATTCGCCACAGAAATGAAATCTAACCTCCTAAGAGGGGAACAATGACCCAATAGTCCCTTATGAGGCTGAGAATTAGGGCAGAGGAATTCAGTTTTGCCATAACATCAAACTTCTTGTGTGATCTTGGACAACATCCTTGTGAAGGTCCATGCTGCTGTGCCTGGGAAGCAGCGTGACTGTGATGAATTGGTGTATCTGGAGCTGCACGTCACTGCTCTGTTCCTGGCTCCTGAGCCAGGTCCAAACAAGCCATGCTGGTATCCCTACACTGATTGCATTGTAACTCTGGGAGTATCTGTGGTCACAGACCCCAGAAGTCTAGAAAATGAACTTAGATTCCTGTGACATTAGGCTTCAGCAATTTCTGACGTAGCTCGTATGTCTCTAAAGACCCTTAATTCTCCTGTAGCATTTTATTCTTAATTTTAAAATGGTAATAATAATAGTGGTGAGTGGTGAGGAGAGCCTGGCCACCCTCTTCTGGGGGTAACAAGAGTTCAGTGAGCTAGACCATTCATCCTGGAGGCCAGAGGGTGACCTCTGATGTCTTCTCTTTACTGACACAGGTATAGCCATTCTCTTAATAGAAGGACTCATTTGCTTTTTAAATAATGGTCCTGTGGTGAGTAGTGTGACCTGAGATTGTGCTGACTGAATAAATGGCCTGGGAGTATGTCACAATAACACAGTACTGATGTCTAACAGAAGGAAATCTGTATTTTCACTAAACCAAACTGCAAAGAAATATAAGCAAATTTGATCCAGACTTCAATAAAAGGCAGTGCACAAAATATTTCTTCTGTTCCTTGAGCTAATTTTGCTAGTAGCTGCTCAAAGTAGAGCTGCATACTGATTCCTAATCTTCCTCAAGTTCTGACCAAAGTGATGCTCTTATGAGATCTTTGTGTTTCTTTCTCCTATTGAGATTAGGATCTGCCTTCTCCTAGCTTTCGCGAGTGTCCCTACCTCCAAGAACTCACAGACTAAACATTCAAAGCAATAAGAACAATATATTGAAAACACAGTAACCAGGATCATAAAGGAACAGGGGGGCAACTACGGGAAGTGAAATGGCCACTGTCACAGCACACCAACTCCACAGAAAGCAAGTTGCATGGTTTATGTCCTGCAGTAGGCACAGCCACCTGAGCATGGCATGAAGGTGCTCTGAGATATGCACAGCAACTCTCTACCCCTCACACCCTCAACACACAGTCCAAGGCTGCAGACTGCACTGGCATGAGCCTCCTTTTGCAACTTCTACTAAAACTGGCCTTTCCTAAAAAGTATTCCACCTGGAAATTTCAGAGATAAGACTTTGTGTGAAAAAAAATCATCAAATGCCTTTTGGAGATGGGTTTTTTTTCATTCTTCCCTCAAAGTTAAGAGGAACATTTCAGTCTCAATGGCAAATTTCAAAAGGTTTAATTGATATTCTTATCTTTTCTCTGACAAGTAGATGTTACTGGATTCAGCCCAAATCCCCGTGTCCAGCAAAGTCTGAATTATTATCAGCAACCTGACCTGACTATCTACTGTTTAAGTTCTGATGTGCTTAGCTGGAGATACATTTTCTTCTTTTTATAGCTTTTATAGTTCCTCACCTTTTTTATTTTTCAACTCTCCTTACTCCACAAGTCCTTCAACTCCTTTTCCTTCATTCAGGTACTCTGTAAGAGACTTCTCATACCCTGCTAGGAGCACATACACAAAAGTGTTACACTTTCAGCTTCTCTGAGTCTGCTTCTGAGCCTGGAAGTTCCCTCTGCAATACAGGTCATCTCTGAATGTGAAAGCTTTAGCCTAGACGGATGCTGTCAAATACTCCTGTGACTATTCCAATTGAGATGGGTAGTCTTCATACACCATCTAGCACAGATGGAGCAAGACTTGATCTTTGAATTTACCAAAATGCTCCTGGCAAACATTAGGGGATTGTCTGTGCTGAGATAATGTGAAACTCTTCTACTTCAGTGGATTTGGGGTCAAGCTGTCAAAGCAAAGCAACCAAGTGGTGCCCACCACAGAGCTTCCTACTGTGAGCAGCTTGTTGGTTTCTTCAGGAGTCTACGAGATGAGATGTTGGTGCTAAAGATTTGTGGACACACACACAAATAAGAGCTTTGAAATAATGAAAGCATTTAAAATTCCTTTGCATGGTAATATAATGATGAGTACACAAGATACACATGGAGGATGGGAAGGAAATAAAAGCAGAGGAAGGTGTCATGTCTTGAGGAAGGTCATGGAATAGGTTGGTATCAAGACTCAGAACACAAAGGAGATGTTCTGGCTGGGGTGTTTGTTACAATAAAAGACTGCCTCTCTTCTGATAGGGATCCCTCATCTTAGCATAATGCTGCAATAACTGCTGCAGGGATCCCACAGACACAAGCAGCAGCCAGCCACCTTTTCCAGAACATAAACTCCAAGAAATTTTGGTAGGTACCAAATGATCTCTTCCCCAGAACTCGGCACCAGCAGATGGTTGTAACACATGCAATATCATGGCATTGTATCAGCAACACCTGGCAATGCCCTTTGAAAAAAAAATTTCTTGCAATGGATGGCCCATTCAGATGCATACAACATAAAAACCAGTAATAACAAAGCTAACAGTTATAGAGTCACCCCTGGTGGACGGGCCATTTCTATCAGAACTGTTTTACCTGCAGGCAATGTTTTCCCTTCAATTCTTGTTTAAAGATTAAAGGACTTTTTCTTCATTATTTTCTCACATTATACAAGGTATTCTAATCACTGTTGGATGATGACTGTAATGTTAACAATATATAATTTACAAAATTTATGTCCATATTGACACCAAAATAAAACCTGAGATTGCACCACAGTACTGTGGTTTTATAATACTGTAAGTACAGTTTCAAACATAATAGGATTTATTCATAGCATATTTACTCTGCTGAAGTGAGCATAAATATGTAAACATCTAAGGCTTAAACTGGGAATTGCCTACTGCTGCTTTCAAGTCATGCAGCACTCTCTGCACTCTAAATACAGGCTGACAGCAGAAACAGCAGAACTGTACTTCCAAGGAAAGTATTACAGATGGATCAACCTTGCATATCATTACCTTACTCCTGACTTCTAACACAGAATGACAGTGGACACACAGTTGTAGCTTTCACACTACTTTAATGGAACAACTACAGAGAGAGAGAGAGAGCACATATTGCTGATTGGGGCAGCTCCCGCTGGAGTGTGATTTCAAGGAAGAAATATTCCTTTTTATAAGATACCTTTCAAGTGTACTAAGCAAAATAATTTTCATTTTTAAATACATGTAAGTGAAGGAGTGTTGAATTTGTTCCCACGTTGTCAGGGAAGAAGAGGACAGCAGAAGCAACACTCAGAAAAAATATTTTTCTGAGTGAAATAAACATGAAGTGTGTGGTGGGAAATTTATTCTGCTGAAGCCAGTGGATGCAGCTTCATTGGCTTCTCTGGAGTTATGACGCAGCAAAAACCTGTTTCAAAGACTTGCAGGCATGAGAGGTTACATCAATGTGAAGGAACTCCATGTGGGGTATATTAAAATGAAGGGACCCTATTTATATCTTTCTCAGAGGTGGAAAGCTTAATCAGTTTTCAAAGTTGCAAACAAATAAATAAAAAGACACAGCAGAATTGCTTATGGGGCAATTACTGGATCATAGTTGGAGAGAAATACCAGCTTTGCAGCTGGAATTTCAGATCTAAGCAAATACCTGAGTGATCATGTTTAGCCATTTACATATTTTAATTCACACCTTTCCACTCACTTATTGCCTCCGTGCCAGATAGTTTTTAAGAATGGGAATCAATTGCCCATAAAAGGTGTCATATTGTCAACAATGGAAATGAAATCCCCTGGTTCCTGAACAAACAGGCTCAAAGCAGCACTACAAACTTCTGCTCACCACTGGGGCAATTTGCCTCTCATGTAACCTGGAGGGTATCTCTCATAATAATTGCTACTCGGTCCTGGCTTGAATTGCTCCAAGCTCTTCTAATACAATCTGATCCCTTCAGACTCTGCTTTACTGCCCTTGTTCAAGCATGAAGAATTCAAGCTGGAACAGGTGCAGAGCAGGATGATTAACAATCTGGGGAACAGGGGGTCTTTCACAAGCAGAGCTGCCAACGCTATCAATTTATGTGGTAGACAACTGCTTTGGGCAGTAACCTAGTGGATTTCCAGTATGTGGCAGCTTAGGTTCCTGGATGCCAGGAAATTCAGGAGAATTTCACAGAGCATACACAAAGCAACTTGAGGTGGAATGAAGAGTGAGTCTGATACATCCCTGGTCCCAGAAGGGGCACAGAGTCAATTGGTGGTTGTCACTTCTGGACGAGCAAGGACAGAATGGTCCAAGGAGGGCTCTGTCCATGTACTGTGGTAAAGGCTGACTGATGTTTGGGCTTACATGTGGATGGGAATGAAAAACACTGGGAAGGAAGAAATGTCACTATGCTCAAAGACAGTATCAGCAGGGAAGAAAAAGCATGTATGGACTGGCCAGGGATACAGTCATACTGTAACCTGGAAGATGACAGGTAATTATGAGTGTACGGATGTTGCACAATAGCCTTCCTCCAAAGGAGGGGGAGGCAACAGCCCAGCTACTCCCAAAAAGAGCTTGAGCCTTTATGAAACTATTCTATTTAAAAAGTGCCTGTAACATTAGGGATTAAATCAGCTAAATCCAAAGATCCTGTCCTGTTTTCAACCATGCAGTGGCCCTTATGTGTGCCTTTCTCATAAAAAAAACATATGCTCCTCTCTCCTTTCTCTGGAATTTACTCTGTGCTTTTCTCTACTGAGCATTAGCAGTAGTATTATTTTGTGTTTTCCAGCGTGTTAATCTCATTCTAAGTGCCAGTTCTTTGCATTAGCTTTAATTTCTTTATATGTTTTCTGCTTACATATCTTTCTACATCACATAGGTGAAGGAATAGTCATCATTTACCTTACTTGACAACACAATCATTAACAGAACTGTATTTTTCCTCCATTTTTGTCTATTATGAAATCACAATTTTTTCTAAACTTCACAACATAATCACAACTCTCTGAAATTGTCAATGAATTAATATTTTTTATGACCATGGGATCATGAAGTCACTGGAAAATCTCCTGGGAACCAGAGGCTGAATTTCTACTTCATCTGAGAGCTGGTACATTGTGAATAAAAATGACATAAATCCTATTAATTTTACACAGTGAAGGCGACTGGTAACATTCTTCCCTACTACAACCTCCCTTACAAAAATCCCCTGAATCTTTAATACTAAGTCATGAAGAAAAAACAACGTAGAACTTAAAAAAATAAGGTATTTTCAATTAAAGATTTAAAAGCAGAAGGCACCTTATGTACCTTTTTCTTATCTTTCAGATAAAGACCTCTTGGGTAAGCTTGGTAAATCCTTATCTGCTAGATAAAGGGCCACGATGATGGGTCTTATCGCTTAATTAAATCCTAGTACTATGTACAATGAAGTCAATAATTTGTTATACAAGATAGCACTTCAACCTGTGCATTGGATAATGCATCTCTATAGGTTCCCAATACCTCAGCCCACTGTAATGGGTCATGTTCCTTAACCTGCTCCGGGACTGCCAAGAATTCATTACAGAAAGGGTACCCAGCTTAATGGACAGGCTGTGATAAATAAATCTGTTGGATCAACTAGATAAATTAAAGTTCCCAAATCAAACTGGTTTGATACATAAGCCCTAATTCTATCATTCTTCCTTGTAAGGAATTCAGCTGAATGTAAAAAATTTGTGGGTTTTGGGCCAAATAAAATACTGGTTCTGCTAATGACTGTATTGGAAAAATAGTATAACCAAAGTTAATGTTGCAAAACCTCTGGACCAAATGTAGCTACTGAAAAAAACCCCATGATAAGATCTAATTCCTGAGCATCCTTGTGTTCATTAAGGCTCACATCACTCATTACATTTGAATGGATGATCATATCAGGATGAAAAGAGAAACTGATCAATAACAGCTATAGCAACTATCACCACATATCATACTGGCAAGGTCTCCCTGAATGCGAATCCAGTTCAAATTATTCTATTTTCCACACAAGCATATTTGCATAAAGCAGTCTAATACTTGCAATGCTTCATTTCACTAATTGGCTTATTAGTAATGTGCTAGAGTGATCTGTTCCTGAATCTGTTTGGCAACAACACTTTGTACATATGGAAAACCCATAAAATCAGGTGCATTGTATCTCCCATTATAGCCTAAACCCATTACCCATCAGGCCCAGCAAACACAGAAATGGCTTGGTTTTGTAACAATGCACTGAAGTTCTCCAAGCCAGGAGACTTTCCTTGGTTAATGTGGAAAATGTTGGACTCGAGATCCGCTACGACACGAACCTTGCTCAGTTCTATGAAAATAGAGACTCTGTGGTTGGGATTTATTTCCCTTCACTCTGACCAAGAGAGGTCTCCCACAGCTAAGAGGCACCATCCAGCCCATCTAATGTAACTGAGAGAAGGAGGTTACCTCTGACCTTTACAACCAGATGCAGAGAACATTTATTCTCCCTTTAGAAAGAAGTCCTGAGGAGCATCTGATCATGGAGCTGTACCAGTGCTACAAGGCAAGATGTCTGTCTGTGAAGGATGGGGCATTAAAATTCTCAGGTGCTCAGTAAGACAAAAGGTCCACATGAGGACGTGGTTCATGCTGAAGATGCTGAGAGCTTTGGAGTGTGTTATCTTTACTAACTGATGCCAATGATGTGCTCAGACCTGCACTCTCAATGTTAAGCAGAGACAACTCCTAGCCACTGGGATAAACCATAAACTGACTCTAGATTATGCCACTCAAAATTACCCCCATTAGAATTATTCTGTAAATTTAGCACCTCCACACATTTACAGGGTTTACTGCTATCACATTCTGCTTTCATAAAGCTGAGGATGCAAAAACTGCTTCCAGGAACCACTGGTATTGATGCCAGGCTAAATATGCTCTAAGTTGCTCAAGCTGTGTGCAGGAGTTCCTGGATTTCACAGCTGGCTACTTCTAGCAAATTGTACTCCTTTCTGTGCATAGTCCCAGAGGATTTACCCATAAATGCATAGACCTAGTTCTTGCATGTCTGGCAAACTCTTCTTGTATGCTTGCCAAGTTTTAAAGGGCAAGGAATCAACAGCTGATAATTTATGCCAGGAACCTACAATGATCCAAACTCACCCCTCGTGTAATTCTGGTAAAGACAGCAGAGTTCCAGGGGAGAAGTTGTTGGCTTAGCAAAGCAAATTTTCACTGACATTTGAGGAATACACAGTATCAATTAAAGCAGAGCTAATTATTGCTACTATTATTTGCATTGCAGTAGTTCCCAGAGGCTTTTAACAGGATTATAGCCTTCTGGCATGAGGAGTTCTTAGGAACACGAGCTCGTATCTGGAAGTTCGTACACGACTGCTGACATTTGGTACCTGTGCACAATGTTCAGTGGGGCTCCACAGGGCACTGTGCTTTGCTCACAGGTGTGGGTCACAGGAATCTCAGCCACAGGAGCTCCTTGTGGTGCCCTGAGGTTTGCCTAGAGTCATCACGTGTCCTTCTGCTCTTTTACAGCCTGGCCTGTGTCCAGAGAAAGCAAGCTCTTCCCAAAGCTCAGCACTTAGGCAAGGCGAACAGTGCTACACATTGGCTCCTTGTCAGGAAGTTTGGGAAACACTCCTAACCTTTATTTATTCTGATGTGTTTATCATGTGGTACCACTCCCTTTACCTAAGAATGGGGGATCTTAGACATTATCCACTACATTCAGTCATTCTAAAAAGAAAGGACTGCCTTCACTTTGTCAACTTCACCCTGATTCATGTGCTGTCTCTGACACCAGATGGGATCCTGGTGAAATGAAGCAAAGCTTAGTAAGATTTCCAGCATCCAGACTGAAAAAAACCCCCTAGAAATAAAACACTGAGAAACATTTAACACTTGGATTTCCTTGATGTTTCTTGATTTCTTTTCACTAGATTCCTAAAATATATTGCAAACACTAGGGTCCAGAGCATTACCCCAGCTTCTGAGTGCTGCTCTCTGTTCAGAACCCAAAGTACAGCCCAAACCTCCCTGCAGCCAGTTGGAGCTGCTAAAAATGTATATATTTTACACTACAACAAGGTATGTGTTCTGTTGAGATTTTGATCTTTGGTGGTTGACCAGCTTTCTAGGGACTCCACGTGTGACACACCATAACACACTTGACACGTTGCTGGCTCAGGCCATTTCTCAGCCCACAAGCTCTCCTGTTCTCCCCCCTCGCAGCTGCTTAAGGGGTCCCAGGGCCACATTGCTCTGAAGAAATTACAGTTGAAATAAGATGCATCAAGTGGATTGCTGACTACAAGGCAGATAAGCTGCAACACGGGGATAAATATGCAACAAGAATGCAGGAGGAAACAGAAAGAAAAATTACAGTGAAACCAAAATTGGATACACATGAACACTGCCCACAGCTCTGAAACCCCAGTTAGTCATGGGGCTGTAACACACTCAGAAATGTTTCTGTTCAAGGTTTATCACCAGTGTTTTTCATATACTTTGTTTTAATCCTCATACTGCTCTCTTCCCTTAAGTAAGACATTTATTAGTTTTTAAGATTTTGCAGTTTCCTAATCTGCTTCTGCCCTTCCAGCGACTGGCTCAAAGGGAAAGCACCTTTCACCTGTGTCTCTCTTTCAAGAGGTACTGCTGCCACCTGTGATTGCTGTCACTGCCAACAGGCCATAGATAAAGCCCAGTGACACCTACAAGAGGGCAAATTTGCTTTTGCACCCCTCATTTGTACATTTTAAATCCAGAATTTCCTGTCAGGTGCGACAGAACATTTGCTGCATCACAGGATGTTGCTGAAATAACCCAAGAACTGTTAAGAGTTTGGTTTGGAGGACTTCACCCAAAGACAGGTTTAACTTTGGATGGAAGGTGTCAGGTGTCACTGAAAGGTTCAGCACAAGGAGGTTATGAGCCAAACCCAGACTGGATCACCCACCTGGGCCAGCCTGCCACGCTGTGAAAACTCAGTCTGGTTTTGCCAGACTAGAAAGCAAGCACACAAAGAGGTAACTGTGGATCAAAGTAAGTAAAAAGTAAGTAAAAAGTATATTTTGTCTACGGAATTAGGAACCATTTGCTGTTGATAACACTGTTCCAAACACCCTAATATTAATTCCAAGTGTTTCATGGAATTAAACTTGGAAGGTTGCTGTACTGGATTTCTGACTGATTTGTAACCATTCTAGAGTGCAAAAATAAATAATGATTTAAGTACAAAAATATCTTTAAAAATATTATGTCTGCTCCAGAAATAAGTTACAAATTATTTTGAAAAAAAAATGTTAACACCCAAACCCACTGTAAATAAAACTGATAATGACTATTAGTGAGGAAATAGGTTAATGTAGAGAAGTTAGGACACAATAATTTTAACTGAAAAGTTTAAAAGAAGAAATCTGAGGCAGGAAATGCAAAGCAACCTGCTCCAGTAATGCAGTGAATGCAGAACCAGAATTATTGGATCTTGAGTTCTCTCTCTGTCATTTACTTCATCCCCTTATAAGAAAATCTGTTGCATTCCTGACTGCAACAGGATTTGCTTGAAAGATGCACAGGCAAACATGTTATTTATGCAGAACTTCCAAAAGTATTTTTAAACAGATGGTGGTTAATTCACATGCAATAATTTTAATTCATGGGTTCCAGAAGCTGTTAACTTACTTACTGAAAAGACATGAGTACATTTGCATTTTATAGTATGGCATAGGTAGTACAGGGAAAAAGTTGGAGCTTTTCATACAGAATCCAGAGCAAGTATAGTTCATGGAATTTGAAAATTCATAGGAAATTCTGAGTGAAGGTGAGTAGAGTCACCACACCTGTCTCTGTCATTATAATTTAGGTCCCTGTTTCACACCTGCTGAAGTCTGGACTCTGGACACCTGGGAATGGCCTCTTTTTTTTGTACCAGAGCTGTGCAAAGTGGCTAAAGTGTTTGTATATTAACAAAATAATAGTTAAGTGTCTTGTTATTCTTCTTTAACATTGGAGTGGTCTGTTAAGAAAATGGTAAATTGGTTTCTGTACGGACTGTCAGTCAAAAAAATTTGTTATTAAAATGGGCAAAAATATAGAGCATAAAATATCCATAAAATGCTCTCTTCTACATACCTGAATTCCACAAAGCTGCCCATTGTGAACACTGTTTATGTTTAACAATTTCCCAGCATCAAACAAAAGGGATACAGAGATTTTTGACAAGAGAGCTGTGAATTGTAACAGGCTGCAGCTGAGCCTTGCCCCACACAGCCTTTAAAGGGTCCAGGAAACTTCTTCCCTTGCCAGGAAACACTTTTGTATTGCAAACCCGCTTCAGGAAGGAAAGATTATACCAAGAAGCAATCTGAGAACTCCTGGCCCCCCACAGAAATCCTTGTGGGTTTTTACCACAGGTAATTGTTGTATTCACTTATCACCCCCATGTCAGGCAGTCAGAGCTGGACTGATGAACTACACACTAAAATATCAGCAAGCGTCACCTACTGATGGCCTGTTTCCCACATTAAAGACAGAATTTGGCTGTGAGTTTGTAGGAATACATAAAGAATAAACCTCTAGCTATATGGTTGTGAAGAAAACTTGAAAAATGAGATCAAATGCGATGTAGAGACAAGTCTGCAGGGAGCACAGAACAAAGTGACATGAGAACTTCCCTATTCTCATAGCGAGGGTTTAATCAGATAACGCTGATAATTTAAATACTAACATTGTTAATTATTTCCATGAGGACTTGTCCACCTGGGAAAGTTTTGCCGTTTACTTGAAGTAGTCTTGTTATAGTAGGCTCCACTAAATTGTTTTAGGTCAGATTTGGTTTCCTTACAAGTAGTATATAACCTAGAAGTTTGTTTTATATCATGGCATAATTTTATATCTGGCCTGTGCAGAAGTCTGGACTTCCCTGTTAAAACTTGGAGAAGTCAGGAAGGAAAGTTGAAAGGAAAACTTTTTGGTAATTACTTTTCTGATCAGTGATCCAAACTGATATACTCAGCAGGCACACTGGGTCCTCTGAAAATGAGAGGGGAGCAAGCAGGCAGGAGGGCAGTGCTTGGAGTGCCAGCAGGAAGGGATTCACAGCTTGCAGAGAACTAAACTGAGCGTGTTGTAACTGAACCACAGAGGGCGAACTCAGGTGAGGTTTGAGTGGGGAAGCAAGAACCACACGATCTGAACTTCTTCAACTAATAGATGGGTTAACTTCCCTGCACGCTCAAGCCTTGAAAGATGGGGGACCACAGATCTACCAAACACACCTTGACCCATCCCTTCACGGTGTATTTAACTCATTAACTCATGAGGATTTTTGTCACCCAGGAGGCAGCTGAACTCGGTGGTTCAGGCTGCTCCTGTGACTCCTGAAGCCTCAATAAGCCCCGTGCGCGCAGCTCTGGGACCCTGCACTCAGGAAGGACATTGGACCCGCTGGAGCAGCTCCACAGAAAGGAAATGGAGCTGGGGCAGGGTCTGGAGCACCAGAGTGACGAGGAGCAGCTGAGGGAGCTGGGGGTGTTCAGCCTGCAGAGAAGGAGACTCAGGGGGACCTTATCACTCTTTACAACCACCTGAAAGGAGGCTGTACTCAGCGGAGAGTCATCTCATTTCTAAAGCAATCTGCGCTAGGACAAGAGGAAATAGTCTTGAGCGGCACCAGGGGAAGCTTAGGTTGGACAAAATGCACAATTAAGAGATCGGAATGGGCTGCCCAGGGTGGTGCAGGAGTCACCGTTCCTGGAAGCGTTTAAGGGAATACTGGACGTGGCACTCAGTGCCGGGGTGTGATTGCTATGCTGCTGTTCCGTCATGAGCTGCCCTCGATGATCTCAGAGGTCTTTCCCAACCTAACCGAGACCGGGATTCAGTGTGGGCCGCGCATTTCAGAGGTGGTACGAGGAGTCGCCCACATCCCCATGAGACACGTACACGCCGCGATCAGAGAATCTCTTCCACTCCCCCTGTTTGTGCAGGCCAGGGGAATCTGCCCCGCCCGAGCGGCTCAGGCGGGACAGCGCAGCCTGCCCGCGCCCCGCCCCGGCCGCCATTCCGCCCTCACGCCGCGCACGCGCACCGCCCTCCCGCCCCGCGCACGCGCGGAGGGCGCTGGCGTGACCAACCAGCGGCGCGCACCGCCCGCCCGCCCCCGCCGCGGAGGGGGGCCCGAGGTCCGCCGCCGTCCCAGGATGCAGCGCGGCGGCGACGGCGCTGGCGGCCGCCATGTCGTGCTAGTTTGTTGTTCTCCGGCGGCGGGAGCGGGGCCCGGCGGGCGCTGAATCCGAGCCCTTCCCGGCCCGTCGCCCGTGTCCTTCGCCGCGGCACCGGCACCCGCCGCTCCGGCGGGCGGCACCGCGGCGCTGCCGCGACCCGCCGCCGCCTGGGCCGGGCGAAGAGCCATGGCTGCCGCGCTGGGAGGAGGCGCAGGTGGGTGCTCGGGGCCGCGCCCGGGGCAGCGGGGCCGGCTCGGGGC
>NW_024510321.1:5886569-6016878 GCF_017590135.1 Pyrgilauda ruficollis
CGGCGCGTCCCGCGTGGCCGGGGCTGGGGGCGCGGAGCGGGAGCGGCCCTGGCGCCGCGGGTTCCCGGGAGCGCCGCTCCCAGTCCGGGGGTCGGCGTCGTGCGGCGATGGGAGGTGCTGCGGCCGCGCGGCGGGGCAGGGCCCGCAGGGACAGCGGCCTCGCCGCGGGTGCGCGGCCTTCGGGGGACGTGGGTGTGTGTTATTGAAAGACATTCACAGACTCGCAGGATCAGTTAGGTTGGAAAACATTTCTGAGACCATCCAGTCCAACCTGTGACCGATACCACCGTATCAACTAAACCACGGTGCTGAGTGCCACGTCCAGTCTTTCTCTAAACACCTCTAGGGATGATTGGTGTTTTTTCACACAGTTTTTACAGGTACAGGTGTGTGGCTTGATTAACACGTCTTTAATCTGCCGTGTAGCTATAATTTATTTCATAGATTACCCAGAAGCAGGGGATCTCTCTTGAAAAGTGTGAAATAAAGTCTGTGTTCGATTCCAAGACTCTCCACTGTGCTTCTGCATGAATACCTCTACATGCAGCATTTTAATAGACAGCTCTGTGGTTCTGATTAAGCAAACTTTAAAATTAGAATATTTGGTTGGGTGATTAAAAGAAAGTCTTTCAGGGGTCTCTCCAGAACCTTCAGGAGAAATACAGTTAAGAGGACTTGTGTGTTTCTGTGCTTGCTTTCATTAGGAGTAGCAGTTTTTGATAAAGACGATCAGAGAGGTCAGTTGACCCACTTGTCCTTGTCTGTTCAAAAGTTTTTGGGGATTTAGTCTCTGTAAGTTGTTGTCGAGGAGGAGAGGGGTGGTTGGCTCAGTGCTCACTCAGCTGAGGGGTCTGACTGTGCTCCATGGTTGGTTTGATGAGTGACAAGGCACATAAACATAATTATATTTTTATGCTAAGTCTTGCCATACATAAAGGTAAATGTTACAAAGAAGTTCCCAAATTTAGGAGTTGGGTTTGGAAAGAAGGCTAGGAAGGACAGCGCTACTGGTAAAACAGCAAATAATTTAATACCTTGAGCATTGTAATAATAGTGTTAAATATACTGCAATATTGGAGTTACTTTTCAAAAGTCTTTGTGCTAATTTCTGTGGCTCAGGTCTGTGGTTCCACTTGTGATGTGGAAGTAAGGTTGCCATTCATGTACTAGGTGGAAGTTTTTGTGGTATTGTGAGGATAGAGTAACTTAAGGAAAGTTTCACTTTTGAAGTATTTTGGTTCTCGTGTTTAAAACTGCTTCAAGTTGAATGAACATGCTTTCATGTACTGCAGCAGACAGCCTTCAACAGAGTGGTGAAACTGCAATTTCAAGGCTGATTTTTGCTGTTGTGGAGTTCCATTTGTGTGCAAGGGTGAATTGGGATGCCTTTGTTTTAGGTGGGCACTAGCAGTTGTTTGTTCACACTGTGCTGTCAGTAAATGGTGGCCACTTAAATATGATCCCTGCCCCATGCAGACAGTGTTTGTTTAGTTTTGGTGCAACCCTTGCTGAGTGGAGGAACCCACAGGTCACACACTTATGTCCATGTGACTACTCAGGGAAAATTCCTGTTTGAAGTTGTTAAATACACTTTTAAAGCCCAGCCAAGAAAGCCTAGAACTTACAGACATGGAATATGCAGCTGTTTTTGGAAAGGGACTGCTATCCAAAGTCAGTGGTGGCAGCATGTGAAAGAAGCTCCAAACTAAGTGGTTTTGGTCATTTAAAATTTTAACTGTATGAACTAATGTTTTTGGGATTTAATTTTTGAATTTTTGGGGCAAAAAAAGACTTAAAATACAGGCATAACAGCACCCAACTGTTTTCTTAAAAAAAAAAAAAAGGCTAATGATTGGTAAAATAGTACAAAATAGGTATTGGGCATATAAATTTATGTTAATTTGATAACATTGTAGCATAACAGCTGACAAAATAATTTTGGTTTTGAGGATGCAGATAAAGTTTAAGTCCTCTGTAAGGGTATGTTGTAGGACTGAGAATGAAATGTGAAATGTCTGCACTGGCTGAACATTTAAATGTATTTGGTGGAAGGAAGGTGTTGTGTCTGTTGGACAGCAAGTATGGGCTCATCAGTCATTTATAGTCTTTAAAGCTCTGGGGAAATACTGGTGGGATTCTTTAGAATAAATAATTTATAAGTACTTTTGTGACCAGATGTGTTGGTGCAGCAGAGCTGTCTAAGGATGAAGGTTAAGGTTCTTTTGGTGTTGGGTTTCACAAACTAGAAAGTTTTGAAGTGATGGTCTGTGAGGTCTCTGGGAGTAATTCACAGTTGCATAACAGTTTGCAAATTCTTTAGCTAATCAGCCTGATTCAACCTGCTTGAAGGTCTAGAATGGCTGCATGTTGAAACATGAAAAGTCGAGGTGGGTGTGCTAGTGCTGAGGGACCTTGAGGGCTCATAGTTGCTCATTGATAAGGCACTGGTTCCCAAACTTTGTTCTAATTTTATATACAAAAACAGAGCCAGAGGAAGCACTGAATATTGAGTAACATCATCTTAAAGGGATTAATAATCACAAGGATCCATGTGGAGCAGCCAAGGGACAATGGCTACAGATTGCACCAGGAGAGGCTTCACTTGCTACAAGAAAGAGTCTTTTAACAGGGAGGATAATCAATCACTGAAAAAATTTCCTCTGATGGTGGAACCTCTGTTACTGGAGACTTTGAGGATCTATTTGGCCTGGGTGCTAGATAAATTATCTCCTCTAGGCTCCCTTTTTCATAGGAGTCCAGATGGTGTTGGAGGGTCCCTTCAAACCTGGACTGTTACGTGGTTTAATGATCATATAAGGCAACAACCATTTTGTATAAATGCTGACATTTTTTTCTTGATATTTACTGCAGTCAGTGTGCAGCTAGATATTAGTCTCATTTAGGGAAAGATGGTTACAGGTTAAACAACAAACCATGTTCAAAACAAAGCAAGGAGAATCTTTTCATTGTTGTACTGCAGTAAGGGAAAATTATTGTATATTTTCTTTTCAGATAAATTTACTTCTGATGAACACCAGTGGTCTGGAGGACTTTGGGTGGAGATGTCTTGGGGTTGTGAGTCATGACATGAGATAGGGTGGAGGAGGAGTTGGAGAGGGTCCCATTGACAGATGTGTCCCTTCCTGCTGGAAGTCCTGTACAAGGAGGTAGCAGAGTGGCTGTTTCTTTACCTCAGAGGCTGTCAGCAGCTTCGTTTCATTTGAGCATGTATGAGGTTTGCTCTTGCACTCTCAGCAGTGTCAGGGCTTTAAAAGCCTCTTGTGAAGCAGTTGATAAAAAGGGGAGCAAAGCTGATCCTGCTAGCACAGCATGTGTGGTACATTCTGTGTGTTGGGAACACTGTCCAAGGATGCAGTAGAAATTGTCCAGGGTGACAAATTCAGTTGAACTTGTGCTTCAGGCTATTCAGCAGTGGCCTCCAGGGACTGGAAATAGGTTCTACATTTATGCCTGGGTCATGCACACATTAAAACTCCTCCAAGTCTTAGGGGTCTGAAGAGTTTACAGTTCATGAAATAAGATGCTCAGGGTGTACCAAGAACCCCAGTGCACTTGTGTTATACATAGTATTATACTGAGAACTAGTGCCAAAAAACAATGCTACTTCAGTGTGCTTGGGGCAGGGAGATGTCCTTTAAACACAGCAGTTTTTAATCTCTGCTTTTTTGACAAGGTCTCACTATTCTGAATGTCTTCTCTTTTCAGGTCATCTGAAATAAACATAGCCTTAGTATCAGTTGTTTTTACAAAAGCCAGGCCAAACTTTTTTGTATCAAATACTAAACCTCAGATTTTTAGATCATGTAGAGTTTGTTGTCAGAATAATTTAAGATGGTGGCTGTCACAGGCTTGGCCAAAAAACCTCCAAGTAAGTGACATGATTCATCTTGTGTTATGTTGTGCTGTGATGCAGCCTCAGTTTTAACTATAACTTTTGTTTGCTGTGAAGATACTGGAGAGTTTCTGGAGAGCTGCAGTTTCTCATCAGTGTCCAAATCCATTTGGGAACCAAGCTTATGTGGATTTCATTTAAACTCTCAGCTTTCCTTCACTGTTCAGCATTTTTAAAACAAAGACTATGGCACTTTTGCTTTTCAAAAGCAAATATATTTTCTAGTTCAATCAGACTTTGAAAGTAATTTTTCTTTTTTTTTTTTTGTGACTTGGTTTTGGGTTTAGATGTAATTTATTAATAAAAAAAGAAAAGGAAGAAGAGGCCCTATTTCTTTCAAGCATTGATTAGAAAATTTCAGTTCCAGACAGCATATCATAATTAGTTCTGATCTTGCATATTGCTAGTGCAATATGCAAGTTTGTATGCTTTGCATACAAACTCTAAGAAAAAAGGTTTTGAGAAGATAAAACTAATTTCTCTCCTGTAAAACTTACTTTTTTGCTTTATTTTTTTTGAGGAAGCTAAACTTTGTCTATAGAAATAACTTGGAAACAAAACATGAAGTACACTAATCGAGGAATGTGTTAGGCAGTTAGGTTGTTATACTTAGTCACTGAGTACTGAGGCTTCTGAGTAATTGTTTACCAATATGAAGGCAGTCTGGTGTCCGTTCCTCAACAGATTAACTAAACTGCTTGTGTTTGAGTGGTGTATTTGTGCATAATGTGGTAGTAAGACTGAACGTGATTTTTGTGATGGTGTAGAAAGGTTGATTATTTTTGTAGTGGGCTTCATGAAGTGTTGGGTTTGTGGCACAGACTTGAATTCAAAAATTCCTGTTGACCTTGTAGGTTTTTTCCTGCCAGATGCTGTCAGGATTTGTTACCAGAAGTTTTTGTTAGACTGATGCTAATGGTGCAGTTACATTGCCAGCCTGTGCTACAGGCACAGACATTGCTCATGAAACCTGTTATTTTGTGTTGCATAGCGATAGATACCAAAATTCTGTTCACTGTTTAGCTGTTTTTACGTGGTGTACTCAGGTGCTGAAAATCAAGTTTTTGCAATTCCTATGTGTTGTGTAACCTTTAACAATGAAATATGAAGAAACATATTTTGTAGAAATATGTTATTACATAAAGACAATCTAGTAAAATGTTTTTAATCTGGAGTCTTGCTCTTGAAATGCTGCCAAGTTGTCATGTTTAGTGTTTTGAATGGGATAGAGCAAGATGAGCTTGTTATATTCAGTATTATCTGAAGAACAGAGAAGTGGTGTTTTTTCATGTGGGAAATGACCTTTTCTCCTCTAATTTTCTGTTATTTATTTTTTTCTTTTACTGGCTCTCTTACCTATCAAAGAATCATATTTGGTTTATTTTTATCTTGCCCCAAAGCAATGAGTTTTAGTTACTTCATTGAAAAACCTGTTGGGTAAAGCATGTGTAGGACTTTTTTTATCCATTGACCTATAGGATCATTGTAGTATCTCCATCTTGTTTTCAATCAGGAGAAGTCTTCAGTGCCTAAAACTACAATAATAAGCTTTGTGTTCATGAAAGTGTAATGCTGAAACTAACCAGAACACAGAATTTTGAAGTGTTCAGGTTTGTGAGACAGCACCTGGTTAGTGTTCCAGAAAGCTTTCAGGTGTAGGTCTGGGAGGACTAAAAATGCACTTGTCAAATGTTTTCCTTACTCCAGAAGTCTTGGCCATGTCACTGCAGTAAAATACTCCTTCGTAGCAACAGTTGCTATGTGTGACTACCTTTTTAGGCTGTTAGTACCATTTTAAGATGTTAAGAGCTCTGCAGTGTTCTGCTGATTCACCTCCTACGCTTGTGAGACTTGACTGTGCAGCTTAAGACTTGCATTTTACACAAAAAAATTAGTGAGGATTTTATTGAAGAGGTGTCCACAGAATTAGAAACTGCCATCAACCCAGCCAGAGAAGACATGAGGCTTGTATTTTGTGAATTTCTGGTGTGGATGATCTGTTCTCATTGAACAGGAAAAAAGATACCAGGTTTGGCCATATATCATAAAACCAGAGCATAAGCTGTATGGAGCAACTTGCATCACTGCTGGTGCAGCACCAGGGTGAATATCAATAAAATAGGAACCTTTTAGTATGGGGTCCAAGTATATTTGTGTTGTGCTTCGCAGCTGGCCAGAGCCTTGCACAGCAGGCTGGTCTAACAAGTCAGCCAGCGTTAGTCCTTCTCTGCAGCATCCTGAAACTTCCCTGCCACTTTGATCATGGTGATTTTCTTAGAACTGCAGTAGGAAGAGCCAAATGGTGGATTGGTTTGGGTTTTCCCTCTATAACTGGCCTGTTCTGGTTCCTTATTCAGTTAATGCTTTTTTTGGTGTTCAATAGGTCTCCTTTGGTTTGTTGTGGTGGCTTTTTTGGGGTTTTTCTTTTTTTTTTTTTTTTTTTACTTACTAGTTTTGCCTGGAAATTAGAGGGGGCTTAATGTGTTTAGAGATCACCTATCAGCATCTTCCAGCTGGTACCCAGCTGATGCACAAACATCATCTTGGTGAGCTTTGCTGTGGGTGCCTGGAATTGTGAGGAGGAGCCATGGCCAGAGCCTGGGGTGTCTTAGCAACAGTTTCTGTGTATGGTTGCTGGAAGAGATACAGAATTCTTCCCTGCCATAGACATTTTAATGCTTTAGAAGCTTATTTTCATGGATTCCCACCATCCATTTCTTTTCCTACTGTCTTCCACACAGTAGTACTGAGAATTAAAAATTTAAACTTCAAAAAAAAAAAAAAAATTAAACTTTGGCTGTTGCTCTCAGTGGTTGTGAACTGCTGATGCTGAATGGTTTTATTTCTGTACAAGTTAATGTTTTACAGGCATTTAACCACCCGTGACGCAAACATTGACTTAAAAGTTTCTCAAGGAAAAGCAGCTATAAATGGAAGATGGGAAATACATTGATTGTTATTTACTGGTATTTTATGATGTTATTGCCTAGACAGGTCAGAGAAAAATAAATGTCTGTGTGGTTTCAGAAATGGAGAGAAAATGATGCCTCGTGAAGTCTGTTAGGTATCACATCACATTGTAGGTGCAAGGCCTGAGTCCATTTCAGAGCTGCTGTGTCACAAATAAAGCTGCACAGAATGCTGTTTGTGGATGCATGACTGTTGTGACCTCCTTTTCTAAAGAAAAGCTACAACCTGCTCTGGGCTCTGACAGTCCTTAATGTCAAAATGGCATAATTTGTAATTCTCATTGTCAGTGTCAGCTGTCACAGAACAAATAAGCATAAAAAAGAAAAGCTGTCTCCTTCTGTCCCGAAGATCTTTATATCATGTGTGTTGAGATGGGGAGAGAGGAGATGAGAACAGGGAGGTGAAGGGGATGTGTGGAGCAGTTCTTGTAAGGTGTGCAGGCAAATGGATCAGTCATTTTTGAGGATTTTGTGTGCATCCTGCTAGAGGGCACTTAGGAAAAGAGCTTTGCTGGATGTGATTCAGCTCTGAATTTTGGTAGAAGTTTCTCATAAATAAGGAATAAGATGTGAGAAATGAGAAGGAGTTGAAGGCCTGGAGCATGGAGGTTCATGATGTTGGCTGAGTGGTGAGAGTTCAGGTCCACACTTGCCAGGTTCAGAAACTTGACAGGAACTTGGACCGTCCTTTGCTATAATTTCTTGACTAGCAGCAGTAATAGGTTGAAACATTTTTATGGCTGTGATACTTTGATGTCTGGGTTGGAAAAGTCAGCCATGAGTTGTATCAAAAAGTGTTTCACTGTGCTGTGGAGAGAAGGGTTTGGTGTGTAATTTTGTGTTGTCTAGATTTAAACCTGGCTGATGTGAAGGTCCATCTCTGGAAGGATTGTGTGCTAAAAGCTCAGATCTTCAAGTGCTCTTGGTTTATAATGCAGCTCTAGTGCTAAAGGGGTGCCTGGCATGAAAAAATATATCTTGCAAGCAGGGGTAGCATAGAAAGAATTTACTGTCTTCCTGATGGTGGGCATTGTCTTGAGCTGCGTTAGGCAATATGTGGTCACTTGTTATTTGGGTTGCTGCCAAACCAGTTACTTTACCTTAAAAATAATCTTTGGTGGTGGTTGCATCAAGTCAGTGGATTACTGTAATCCAGCTGTAAGAATAGTGTCAGTGTAGGATATTCATGCCCTTAAAATGTCAGTGCACTAAGACAGGCGCTGCAGCATGGTTTTGAGTGGCCATAAAGAGAGCAATGTGGCTTTTTTTTCCCAGAGACCACAGAATTAGTTAATTTAGTGTTCAAGAGGAAGATGGGAAATACTTGTGTATTTGTGGTTTTTTTTCTCTGTGAGTGAAATAGGAATAGGAGGTAGCAATATGTAGATGTTTGAGCAGAGAAATGTAAAACAGCTGTTTTCAATGGTTTTAGCTTATGTAAATCAGTTAAATATAAAAGAGTAATTAAAATATAGACATATCTGTTGATAGTAAAGGGGAGAACCTCATCAAGGAGAATTATTTCTAGCTACTGTTTAAAAATAAGAGTTGCCACCCTTGCCTCATGTTGCATCATAATTCTTACTGAGCACTCTTTCTTTCACAGCTATTTATGATTGAAATTCTGGTATGAATATTCTTAAAACAGTGATGTTGCAAGATCTGAATTTTCTCTTTTTAATGTTTTTACCTTCTTTTAAACTTCCTTCAGTCACTAATACTGACATTTTGATAAGGTGAAGTGAGAAGTGAATAGGTTTGTCACTGTGTATTCACTTAAGGATACTGGGCTGAGTTTAAAGAGCTGAAGACAGATTTGGTTTTGGAGGTTTGTTAAAGAAACCAACCAAACAAAAACCACAGTTGAATAAAACAGTTGTTCCTTGGCACTGTACTTGGTCAAAGGGTTGAATGCAAATAGACTCAGGAGGATAAGTTGATTTATGGCATTTTAGCAATCCCAATTCAGTGTCAGACTGCAGGGACTGGGTTGCTTGACCTCCTGTATTTTGCAGGCCATTCAGCTGCAGCAGGTTTCCCTCTATGCTGAGCATAAATTTTGTCCACTTGTTAGATTCTTACCAAAGTTGTTAAAATATATGAAAAGAGAGTTAATCCAGCTGTGCATTCTCTGTTGGGTTGTAGTCAGAGTGGAAGTTGAGTGTATATGAGGGTATGTGCTTCCAGGTGACAGGACATGATGTCTGAACAGAGCAAATGACCTTTGCATATTCTTGGAGAGAAATGGAAGTTTTTACATTTTTAAGTAGCAAAATTGTAATTTGCAAACTGAGCTATAAAAGAGGAAATGGTGTGCTAAATTAGGGTATTTATTGAGAGAAATATGGAGCAGCAGTTGTTTCTTGGAAGGCAAGTGCATGTTTAGGTACAGAGTGTAACCTGCTTCAGTGACTTCTGGTGGTTTTAGTGCCCCAGTTGAGATGACTGATGGTTTTTCCTCCTGACTTCTCTCTTGTGTTGCATTGCTGCTGCTGACCTGCCCTGTGCTGTCCTGATGTTTACTCCTGTTTTCAAAGTGCCTTTGCAGGCTCAGTGTTAGTGGATGAGCCTGTGGCCTCCAAGGCCAGCAGAGATTTGGCAGATGATGTTACCTTCACCTCCACTGCACCTCAGTTCTGTGCGTTTCTGGGGAGCTGCTGTTTCTGGATGACCTTCACTTGCAGATTTTGCCATGATCTGTTTTCCTTGGGTGCTCCTTGTCGCAACAGTGAGAAGAGGCAAAGCTGTGTAATACATTCTGGGGTTTTTTTTTATTGTTGAAGCATAGTATGTTAGTTGATAGTGGCTGACCATGAGCCAGAAGTGTGCCCAGGTGGCCAAGAAGGCCATCTTGGTTTGTGTGTGTGGCCAGCAAGGCAAAGGCTGGGATGATCCCTTTTTATCGGGACTGGTGAGGCCACACCTCAAATCCTGTGTTCAGTTTTGGGCCTCTCACTGCAAGAAAGACACTGAGGTGCTGGAGTGTGTCCAGAGAAGGGCAGGGAAGTTGGTGCAGGGCCTGGAGCACAAGTCTGACAAGGAGCAGCTGAGGGAGGTGGGGAGTCAGCCTGGAGAAAAGGAGGCTCAGGGGGACCTTACCTCTCTGAGAGGACCACCTGAGAGGAGGCTGTAGCCAGGTGGTTCTGTCTCTTCCCCCAGGTAACAAGGGACAGGATGAGAGGAGATGGCCTCAAGTTGTGCCAAGGGAGGTTTAGATTGCATGTTTGAAAGGATTGTACAGCTTTGGAACAGGCTTCCCAGGGAAGTGAGGTCATCATCTCCAGAATGGTTCAAAAAACACATGGATATGGCACTTGACATGGTTTAATGGTGATAGAGCTGGTTGTTGGTTGAACTTGGCAATCTTACAGGTCTTTTCCAACCTTAATGATTCTTTAATTCTGTGCTGATATTCATCTGTTTTCTTCATGTTAAATGAAAAGTAGAAAAAGGTATTTTTACATCTTCTAAACAACATGCGCACTCCTACGCCCACCCAGAAAATCCCATCTGTGTGGTTGTGTTGGCAACCTTTCATTTTGAATCAAGGATTTAAAGAAACTGAAAGAGTTAAGAATTTAGCTAGATTTTGTTAGGAGGATAGAAATAATTTATAATGATTAGGAGTATACCAAGAAGAGTAGAAGTAATGGGGAATAGTTGATTATTAGCAGATAGAGTAGTTAATGCTAAGATATAAATCACTTACTTGTCTTACTGTGTTTGAAGAAGCAGGATAAATATTTGGAGCTATTGTGGAAATGAAGAAACTGTGACCTGCACCTGGGCCCTGAAACTTGAGTTATAGCCAAGGGGTCTAAAGCCTGTCAGCAAGGCAGAAGTAAAAAGTCACTGTGATCTCAGAAGACCACAGACCCATTTCGAAGCCCACTGACTTAATTCAATCAAGAGACTTCACAGGCGAAAAAAGAACTTTGGATTCAATTTAATAGGAAGCAGGGGTAGGGGGGGCTAGGTAATGCATTTGTGTAGGTGTAGTGGGTAATTATAGGAATATGTAAGACTTCTGTCAATAAATGGAGAGCCAGAGCTCTGTGAATTTTGCACATCTTTGGGAGGTTACTCCCAAAGTGTGCCCGGTGCTGTCAATGAACACACAACTTTATAATGTTAACTAGTTGGAGAGTTCTATTCTGTGCTTCAGTTTCACTAAGAATTATTTAATATAGTCACGTCTTTTTTACAGATGATGACTTTGATCAGTTTGATAAGCCTGGTGCAGAAAGGTCTTGGAGAAGAAGAGCTGGAGATGACGACTGGGACAGGTAGGTAGAATTTTTCTGTGTTCAGTTCTGTATGCTGAATTGCATTGTTCTGTTTTCCCATTCTGGCATTTTGTACTCTAACATTTAGAGCAGTGCACATTTAGATTCTAATGAAGATGTTGGTTGTTTTGCATGTGTCAGCCAATGCTAGATCGTGCCAAACATATACTTGCCTTGAGGAATATAGAGCATTGTGAAGAGATGCCTTTTAAAATTGGATAAATACAAAATATTTATGGTGTGTAATTTTGCAATTAATGTTTTGGTTTTGCTTTTAAATATTTAGTAGACCTAGGTGGTTTAAATAGAATTTGCTGGTACTTGAATTTGCCCAACTTAATTTTTAAAATCTTTTTTACTTTAACTTGATGTTTAAATTCCTATCCTCAAGGTTCTACTTCAGTTTTTAATTGGGGAAGAGGAGAGCTTAGGCATGGGCTTCTTCAACAATATGGCTGTTCTAAAGATAAAGATGTGTGTGTGCTCTGGGTTATTTTGGGGGAGAATGTGTGTTCTTTTATGAGACAGGAATCAAGCTGCTAGCTACACTGATCTGCTCTTTCTGGGAGAAAACATTTCATTTATTTCTGTTATTTTTCTATGATTCCTTTTTAGTAATAGACTTCTTCAGACTTTGCCAGTTGTTTTCGCTCTAAAAGGGAGAAAAAAATATTCTGAGTAGATTTCTGTCTTCTCTAATAATCACTCAAGTCATTGTAGTAAACAAATTTTACTGTAAGTAGTTTTCCACTAAGCTGAGCCCTTGGAGTCAACTGCTCTACACTGATTGTCATTCCAGAGGCATTAGTTTCCTCTTCCTTGGTGTTCTGCTAGGTTAAGTGGGTATTTTTCATTGCTGCAGGAGGTGAGGATGTGACTGAGGAATTTGGGCAGTAGCTGTGGTATAGACAGGGTGTTCTGCTGTTTGCTGACGAGCAGTGTCTGCTCTCTGTCAGGCCAGTGCAGCTGCAAATAGGTTGGGTGCTGAAGTGCACCAAGGAGCTGCTCTGCTTTGAGAGGGTAGTTCAAATAATTTGCTCAGGCTGGGTCCCTGTGCTGCCTCCTGTCCCCAGGACTGGCTATTCAGAAACCTTAAAATGAGTGTTACAGGCAGAATGTTTTGTATTAGAATATTTTCTGAACTTTTGGCCTTTGGTGCATAAATGAGTGGCTCTTAGCTGTTGATTGGTCACATTTGGGTGTAGCTGCCCTACTCATCACTTGATAAGATCTGAGAGTCAAGGAGCTGTTGCATCAGAAGTTGGAAGCTTTTACCCGATGGTAAACTGCTCCTGCAAAGCTGATTTTAATAGGGCTTGACAGTAGTTTTAGAGTATTTTCACAAAGCTGAGACTTCAAAGTATACAAGGACTTAGTTTTAGAAAAAAGTTTTAATTTATGTGTTTATTATTAGCTGTATTTAATTAAAGAGAGATGATCAGAAATCCAATGGTGAAATTGTGAGAGGGGTGGTTTCAGGTACAGAGCAGAAGATTCTAGAGTTTTATTTTGCTGATAATTTCAGAAGTTTTATTTTACAGCTGTATCTAATAAAATACTATTTGTATGTGTTGAAATATTTTTTTGCTTAATAGTATTCTCTTCAGATTGCAAAGCTCTCTTTGTAAGGGTTGAGTTCCATGGGTGTCTTGGCAATTACAAATGCTGTACATGGATATGTTGCCTAATGTAATTGCTTGGGGGTTTTACCTACTGGCCTAATTCAGTATAGGATATAGTTTCTCAAAGATGGAAGAAAGGCTGGATGAACACAGTAATCTTGGTTTTAATCCTTCATGTGTTGTTTTCAACTGAAGCATCATTTGGGAGGGGGAGATGAAGGAGTTCTGATAGTCACACATCTTCATTAACCATCAGCTCCTACTGTGTTGTTACTTGACTGAGTCCCATCCCCAGTCACTTAAATAATTTTGAATTTTCAGATCTCTGTCCTTTCTCAAACCCTGGAGGGTGTTAACTGAGAGTTGGAAGGCCCCAGTTATTTGGGAGTACAAATGTAACATTGTTCTTGGAGAATTTTCCCCATTTTTTTCCAAGTTATTTTCCTGAAACATTTGTGTCCTTGCTACTGCTCATGTTTAATGAGGCATGCTTATGAAATTGGAGACTTAAAAGGGCCAGTCTGACGTCTTTATTACGTTAATTTGTACATTTATCTCATTAAGTAGCCCAAAGCTTGGGTTTGGGAAAAATCTGCATTTCTGCTGCTGTCCTTCAAGATGACAGGGCAGATTTACTGGCTGATTTTTGCTGAAATTCACTTGTTCAGACCCTTCTTTGAGATTACTGATTTCTCTATGCTGGCTGAAAATGTTCCACTTTTGTCTGCTTTTTTTTTGTGGTTTTTTGTTGGTTTGTTTTTTGGTTATTTGAGAAGGCAAAATTTATTCAGTGAGGGAAATGTTGGGTATTGGGAGTTGAGGAAGGAGAGGAAAATCTGTCTCTTTCTTGTGAGAGCAGCAAGCCCAAAATAATCTTAACCAAAACTTTCCTAGTATTGTAGTTTTGGAAAGATTTTTGTGTCTTGATGATAGCATGGGTGAGATGCTTTTGGAAGTAGCATAGGTGTGTACTTCTATTCGAGTTTATTTTATGTTGATTTGTGTGATATCGAATTGCAACCATTAATTTTTGTCTATTTTTCTCAGCTAGCCTAAGATGTGTTCATGTCAGTGGGTTTTCTGTTTGCTTTCTTGGTGGTTCTTTGTTTGTTTGCTTTGTTCTTTAAATTTAGTCCTTTGTCCTTCTGGTCCCTCTTTTTTCTATAAAGAACTTCAGATTTGGATACTTATAAAGGAGCTTGAGATAGTTCCACTTTACTGTGCAGGTTTTTTGCTGTTACTTTGTTTACTCAAAAAGTTACTCATGGTCATTTTTCTTCTTCTAATTTATCAATGAAAATACTGAATGATGTTGAATATTTCAATAGGTTTTGAAGGGCACCCTGTGAACTACTTTTTGCTTCTGATGCAAACTTCATTTATATCCTAGTGTTAATTTTTTTGACTGTCAAGCAATAGGTCAGAGTTTCTGAAAATCTAGAATATGTTTGCAGTTAATTCTGGAGCTCAAATGTGAATTTTTTTCTAAACAGTCACATCAAGGATGCTTTTTAGTAATGTGGTAAACAGGCCTAGATATGTTTAGATAAGTAATCTTTTACTTTCTTTTGCCTTCCTTTCCTTAATCTGAATTTCTTGCTACCCAAACTTGGTTTTTATCTTTGAATGCTGCTGCAGCGTATGCTCTTGCCATCTCTTGGAATTTCTCTAGTGCAGTTTCATTAAAAGCTGTCAATTGTGGGCCATAGTGCTAGGCAATATTTTCAAACATTTTGGTGCATTTGTCAGATTACTGACAGTTGAAAAGATTAGTGATTTTTTTTTTTAGAGACAAAATTGAAGTAAGACATTCTTGTGCAACCATTTCTGTTCCATAGAGTCTCCTGTCTCTGAAAGAAAAGGCTGAAATTCTAGTCAGTTGGCTCTTTGGAATGTGTGATATGTCTTATCTCCCAGGTTTTGTTTAATATTACATTGAGCACAAAACAATTGCTGTTTGTTAATGTTCAGTCATTCCTGAAACTATTTGTATTCGGTAACAGTGCATAAATTCTGTATACTGATGATAATGTCCTATTTAGGGCTTATTTGGTGTATCATTTGTTCTTTCCTAGCCCACATGGTGTTTTCAACCCTCACTACCCCTTCCCTCCTATGTTATCTGTACAGTAATTGGCTCTGAAAGAGATTGATCCATCTGAAAACCAACTGATTTATGTTTTGGGATTGTCTCCCCATTTTCAAGCATTTGCCATGTAGTCCTAAGGAACTCTTACACAAATTCCTTTTCAGTTCATATAGGCTATTCTCACTTAGGATGATTTGGGTGTTATGTACTACCTAAGGTGTGGTGGGTTTTGTTTCTTTGTTTTTTTAAGGTGTGCAGGTAGGAATAGTCTCCTCTGAAAGTACAGCTCATATTTCAAATCACTGGCATCTCTTTTTAGTATTGATACACATATTCTAATACATGCTTTTGTCAGTAACAAATGTTTATTATTGAAGAGGAATGGTCATCCCTGTCATTAAATAATTCTTTCACTGAAGGAGGAAAGAAATTAAGCAGTGTTTCTGGAGTTTAGCTCACCTTGGATGTAGTTCCTTGCACTGAATTACATTTATGGGCCAGTTGCACTGTGATGACAGAGGTGTTGTAAGCCAATTTTTCTGTGCTTCCTGAATTCTTGGGCACAAATATAGAACTGATGAAACATGCATTTGATTTTGTCACCTTACAAATATGTGTTTGACCTTACCCTCAACTTGAGGAGGAGGAAATAAAGTATTTATAAAAGATCAAGGCCTAAACCTGACCTTCAGGACAGGTCCAGGCTCCCAAGCCAGCTGGCTTCCCAGCTCCTTGCTGAGTGCAGCTCGGGCCACATGGGGACCTGTAGACTGAGTCTTGCCTGCAGGACATTCCTGTCTCATGTCCTCCCTGGGGAGCTGGAAATCAGCAATTTGGAGTTTGGACAGTGTGTCCAAATGGCCTTGGAGTGAAGGATCTAGGATGGCTGTGTTTTGGCTGTGCTTGGCTAGGTTTCTCTGCTGTGTTTAGTGGAGGGAATATGGAAAGGAGAGCATGTACAAATGAAATTACTCTGCAATAGCAGGCTTATTTAATATGTATGATTTGTTGTTTCACTGAAAAGCAGAAACCTTTTATTCCCTGAATGCTTTGCTAAAATAGGCTTTGTGCTGTCTTAGCAACAATTCTCCTTGAGGCAGTTTTTTAAGGCATGTGCCCTGTAAGGGTTTTGGTTTTGTTTTGTAAAGTTCAGCTTCTTAAATTTGTTACTGTTTTGCAGTGAACTTGATGATGACTTGCTTGGAGAAGATTTGCTAACTGGAAAAAAGGTAAGAGATGTGCATTAGAGTGAATTGTTTCAGGTATTAAAATGTGAATTGTTCAGCTTAGACAGTTCAGGTGTTTGGTTTGACTTTGTGTATTTTACAGTCACCTCCCCAAAGCACAGCCACAGGTACCTGAGGTCTGCCTTACTCCCAGAGCATTCTGCCCAGGGCTTGGTTTCCTTTTGTGAAATAGCTCCAAGTGTGGCTTTTTAAAATAGACCTTAGAGAAAAAAATGTTTTCAACCCAGTTAGGTCTCGTGAATGCTAATTAGCATGATGGAAGATTTAATGCAAGTGCCACTTTCCTGGCTGTTAAAAATCACTTGTCAAAATACCAGCAGTATTTACCAGAGAGGAAAAAAAAAAGCAGTCATTGTTGTCTCTGAAAGTTCACACTCGGTGTGCATGATGTTACCTTGTTGTCTGATGAGTAAACAGAGGATTCCCCCTTTTAAAGTGAGGGGAAAAATATGGCAGCAGCTAAAACTGATGAACATAAACAAGTTTTCCCCATGTCTGCTAGAGACCCTTCCTTCTGGTACCTATTTTGAGGATTGAACTCTGTGAAAAGAGCTAAATGTATCTTTGGATTTCCCAGATATCCATAGGAGAAGATAGGACTTCTGTTTGAGAAATCAAATTGACTGGTCACCTCTTTCTGTATTTTATCTTCTAAATGAACTAATTTTGAAAGCAGTTTTTGAAGTTCCAGTTGGGGATGAACAGGTTGTTAAGAAACCCAGCTCTGTTAAGAGTTGCATTTTATTTCATGTAGTTTTTATAACCATCTTTTAAGTGTTGGAAGTTAACTTGAAATTATTTTAGTTTCTCCAAGGATTTCCCATTAAAGATGGGAAGCTCCTTATTCTCCTGTGCTGGTTTAAAGAGAATAAAATCCCAGGAGGATAATGATTGCCGAGGTTTGTTACACAGTTACCAAAACCAGAAGCAGTTAACATTGAATGGAGGTGATAAAGTTGCTTACTTGTCTTTAGAAATTATATATGTGAATACTAACCAGTACTTGATTCTCCAGTGTATTATGGGTTTTTGTGCTTTTTCTATTCTTCTTTTCAATTTGCTGTGTTACAGGGCAGTATCTGTGGGTATGGACTCATGTGATGGGGTAATAATGGATTTCTCAGAAAGTTTTCCCTGGGTTATTTACGCTAAACTTCCCTCTACTTAGTCTCATCCCAGTACTTCTAGATAAATCTATCTTTGTGTAACCTTTCTGGCCCTTTCCAGCTTTAGAGGTTGGACATGTTGGTCAGCAGAACTGCAGTTATCTCTCCCTAGGGGGTAATTATTAAAAAAAAAAGAAAAAAGAAACAAAGTTGTTTTGTTTGAGAGACAAATTAGGCAGTGACACAGTGTTTTCTTATGTTTTTTTCTTCTCTTACAAACTAATAATGATTTTTCAGTTTTCTTTATCACATCCTTCCTCCAGTCTCCTATCTCTTCTCTCTAGAAGTTGCAATACATGCATTTTCTTGACTTGCCTAATGCATCAAGGTCACAAGGCTGTGTATGAGAGCTAACCTTTTTTCCTTCCTGGTCTGTCTTAAGTGAGGTGTCATCTTTGGCTGTATTTGAGAATGCATCAGTGAAAAAGAAGTGTTGATAGACAAACAAATTTGATTTCTGTAAATTTCCTTAGGATTGTCAAAGATGTTGTTTAAGATTTGTGATCTTGTGTTTTGTGTTTTATCTCATTGAATTAGGTAATTTCTTTGAAGATATGGTCTTAGTTTGGGATGTATTCTTCATGAATAGTATTTAGCCTTCAGTACTTAGTTAAAAGTGTGTATCTTTTATGTTCATGGTTGACTTTTTTTGAAACCTAGAATCAGTCAGACTTGTCAGATGAAGAGCTGAATGATGATCTTCTGCAAAGTGACAATGAAGAGGAGCAAGAATTTCGGTATTTCTTTTTTGAATCTTGTTTTGGATAACTCAAAGCTGCTATGAATGACTCCTATTACTGATAACTAATAACTGCTAGACTAAAGTTATTGGTATATACTTAAAATAGTTCTGCTTTTCACCTAACCAGCTACTTAGTGATGTGTGTATAATGTACTCAGTAGCATTGTTAACATTTCAGTAAAATTATTTCTTGTTTATTTTGATCTAGTAGATTTATTCAAGAAACTGTGTCATCTGCTGTGCATATTGAATTAATTATGAGCACTAATAGAGATTTCTTTACTGCCTCAGTATTGCTTACTGTGGTAAGCTTCCTTCTCCTGATGCCAGATGTTTTTTTGCCTTTTCTTTTATATATCATATCACTTTTATGTATCCTCAGTACACTTAGCATGCATACTTGTAATTCCTTAAGTCTGATAATTTATCATAGTCCTAGTGTTCTGTTAGGCCAGGAGACCAAACATCTTAAAGGCCTTATAGCAGGAGGCTAGAAAACCCTGTGCTGTCTTGGGAAACCAGGGTCCTCTCTAGAATCCATCCTGTAAGTTGGAGATTTGCCCAGCCAGGGGGGAATTCCTTGGGGTGGGAGGATAACACACTATTCATTCAGGCCTCTCATTGGGGCATCTGTTAGATATGCTGATTTGTAAGGTGTATAAATTGTGTATGGGATCTGTCATGTGTTGTGTGCATTTTGGTACATTCCACCTTGGTGAAGGGGTGCACCATAAGGGTCCTTATTAAATATGGAGGTAAAAACCCTTTATCCCTTAACTGTGTCTGGCTCTTAATTTTTGGGACCAAGGGAAAAGCATCACTCCTATATAGTCCTTTTCTGCCATCTTTCTTTTAAAAATCTATCTTAACCTCCTGAGACTCTGAGGAGGGGAATTTGTGAGTTAAATATTTGTGTACAGTTACATAGCAGAAAATTTTGAACAACCTGGAGCAGATATTTCCATGGGAGTTTACTGAGAATCCTGCCCTGAGAATACCCTGTGGTGATATGGTTCCTCAGCTGAATTATGGGTATTACAAGTCAAAATGAGTGTCTTGTTGTTTTTACTTTTCAAGATGGACTGAAGTAGGAGAGAAGATGCTTGTAATGCCAAAGTGATGCAGTGCCATTGCTGCTTTTACTGGCCTGTTTTTCTAGCTTTCCCTTATTGCATGCTGTGCAGGGCATGTCATCTGAAGGGCTGTGAATGTATGTGTGTATATATATATATAAAACATACAAAGGTGTATCTCCTTCTGTGAGATCTCCTGTATTAGCTGAAATTAGGATAAGGCCTCCTGTCCTTATGTTGGACTTATGTTGAGGTTGTGATAAAATACTCCACCACCAGTCTTTTCACTGGCTGCCATTTTCGTCCCTGCAGGAGTGGGGCTTGGACTGTTCCCTTCAAGGAGGGGAATCCCAGTTACAGTTCTTGGCTGTTTTTTTTGCTGTATGTCCTCCTCAAATCCTATGTCCTAACATCTCAAATGTGATAATATTACTCAGTGGAAGCAGGTTTCTCTAGACAAGTTTTGCAAGATTTTTAGCAGTTTTCTTGCCAGAAAGAGCCTTTCCCTTCCCCTTATGTTTCCAGTCAACGTCATGTTTCTGTAGTTGGGAGGATAATGATAATCCTGCATAATGTCTTCACTTTTGTGTTAAATCTTCTCTCTCTTAGAGATGCAAATAGATCCAAGCTGCCTGGATCTTGTTCCCCCAAACTTAGGAAAATGGAGAATAATAGGAATGTTATTTAAAAAAAATAAATTCTTTGTGTTCGTTACACACAGAGCTCTCAAATCAAGAACTAGTCTGCTGTTCGTTAGTTGCTTCTTTGTGTTGATGGCACTGGCTTTTGTAAACAGTAAACTCTGAGCTTTTCCTTGCCTGCCTGTAGATTATAAACATGCCAGCTTTTGTATTGATTTGGTTTTTTTCAGTGTCTGTGTGCTAGTTAAGAATGTTTTAATCATTTACATTACAGTTCTTGACTATTTGTTTTATATTAAGTAGAACATTAAATCTATCATTAAAATGCAAGTTTGAATTCAAGATAGTCAAGAATGAACAATGTTAATACATTTAATAAAAAGTATTTCACTAGTGTATTCTGAAAGATTGGAAAAACAGATGCAGTTACAGTAATTTTGTGTATTTTTTTGTTAGGCTTGGAATTAAAATTGAATCTGGTCTGCTTTGGTTACCAAGCAGGACTTTTGCCAGTTTGACCTGCTAAACCATCTGGTTGGTTTGATTCCCCTGGTCAAATAGCCTGCAGCTGGTGATAAGCTGCGTTTTAGTATGCATTATGAGAACATGGCAAGGAGTCAAATAGTGTATGAGGTATAATTCTATCCACCAACTTGGAGGTTTTATGTTTGTTGGCTTTGTTTTGCTGAATCTTTGTGAGTAGTTGCCAGTTAGACTTCAGCCTCTGAATTTTCCCTCTGTCCCACAGCTCTCCAGGTGTCACAGTGAGCCTCAATGCCACATCTGGCATCCTGACATCGTACGAGTCCATCAACGATCCCTCACTGGGACATGAGTCTGAGTATGACCAGGGGGAAGATGAAATTGGTTATGACAAATCTGAAGCACCTGAAGAATATGCCTCAGAGTATGCAGAGGAAGGACATTATGAAGGCAATGATCCTGAACTGACAGAAGACCAAATAGAATATGGGGAAGAGCCTGGAGAAGAAGATGAAGTGCTAGACCTTGAAATCAATGAACCCCTAGATGAATTTCCAGTGAGTTTCCTTCTATTGTATCTTCAAAGATAACATTGCTTCACGTGCATAAGGTTTTAGATTGATTTAAAATCTGTTTACCTCCCTGGGGAGGAGGGGAAATTAGACGTATTATCACTGTCTGCCAGTTTCTTTATCTAGGCTGTGACAAAGTTTGTGTTGACAGCTTGTTTGGCGGTAGGTAATGCTCCTTTGTCATGCTGGAAAGCAGTTGAGAATCATGACCTTGAGGGTTGTATCCTTAAGGAAGAAAACTGCTTTGTGTGGTGGAGATACACTGCCAATTGTTAGAAGTACTTAATGCAAAAGCTTTTATCCAGGCTTTAGACAAGATCTGATAAAGTCCTTCCAAGGTGAAAAGATTATTGACCTGCTAAAGACATCTTTAAGGTGCTAATATCCCAAAGTGATTGATGTCCTGCTTGTTCATCCTTTTTGTAACTGAGAGCTGTCTAAACCTGAATAAAGAGATTGGAGGTTAGTTCAGAAAATGTCACCTGCATAATTCAATATAATTTAAGCAGCATATTAGAGAACATGCACTGACTTTAATGGTTAGTGAAATGATTTAATCTTAATTAAAACAGTCTATGATCAGTGAGGTGTTTGAAAATACAAGTAAACTTAAGCAAGATTTTGCTTTTGTTTTATGTTCAGAATTTTTCCGAGTTGAGCCCACTCGTATGTAAGCCCTTGCAGAATACTTTAAGAATGTTTATATTTGATGGGTGAAATCTGCTGTTAATGTCTATGTGCTATGGCCAGAAAGTCCTGCAGTGTTTGCTTCATGAATTTGTAATCAGTGGATGCAGATAAAAGTACTATAGAAGTAGTTAGGACGAACAGTATTAAATGGGAACTTTAGGATGACATTGCTGGGATATGAATGGAAACTGTTTTGGTTTTAATAATATTGAAGTCATTGTCTGGTTAAAAGCCCTGCTAATTATGCTGTGCCATATCACTTAGAGTTGACTGTTCCCGGAGATGCAACACTGGAAGCTGCAGCAATGCGGTCAGACCCCACCTATTCATTTGCCTTGTGTCTTTTCACCTTCCTGTTTACTTCATTAGGATGAAGATTACATGCAATCATATAATGAGCAAGCAATGGAAGAACAAGGAGAGTATGCAGCTGATGAGGAGTTGGAAGAATCCCAGACAATGGCTAATGAATCAGAAGAGGTATGTCATGAATTTAATGGAAACTTTAAATAACTAGTTCTGTTACAATTTGATTTTGTAGAATTGTACATACTGCTGGGTAAGAATTGATGCAACTTTGCCAGTGTTGAATTATTGGTGGTCGTACTCTACGTACAAAATGAATTGTGGTAGCATCTATATTGTCAGATACATCAGATCCTCTCTCCCCTTTGGGATTAGAATCGTAAGAGAAAGCTCAAAATGTCTATATTCAGTCTTGGCTTCAACATTAGAAATTTCTGGGGCCTATTTGGGTAGGAAATGACAGTAATACTGCACAGTCTGTTAAATCTCCAAGAGCTGTGGTGCTTCCCTTTCCAAATGGATCATTGGTGCTGTTGGGGTGTACATACAGTTCTTGGGTATCCCCCTGTGAGGGAGGCGAGTGTAAGCATGGAAGGTTTGGTATTGTAAGGGCAAAGAGATTGTTGTTTTGAAATTTGTGTTGAGACTGAAATTCCTATGAGATTTATCATCTTCGGTGAGGAAAATGGAGAGTTCCTTCATTTGCAGTAAGAAAGCTTTTGCTAAAGTCTGCCAAGTATGCATTCACTAATTATAGCCTGGTAGTGATGGCTAGAAGATTTTTTTAGCTTTTTATGTTTTTCATAGATCTGTAGCCTTGTAGATGTTTAATATAGATTTGTGTAGCTTCTAGTATATTTCCTACCCTCTCTCACAAAGGTTTAACAAACCTTTACTCTACATTCTTGAAATTCTGTTTAGTCTTAATCTTAGAAGATAATTCCTGACAAGGATATCTTATGAACCTAAGAGACATAACAAGAAAAAAGGGAAAGAAGCCCCTGGACCAACTGACCCAGGGCTGGGTTACTGCCATAACTGATTTCCTATTGGGTGATTATCCTACTGGCTAGATAAACTAATTAATTAACTTATAAAATCACAGAAATCCTGTATCATGCATGTGCAGTGCCATATTTTGTGCACCTGCAAGCTTTCATAAAATAATTGCTTTTTCATCATACCACTTCAACTGTGTTGCAAGGTTTTTCCTTTTGTTATTAGGCAGGAGTGTCACAACAATTTTTAATTGCAGCAAGTTTTTGGTGTAAGATTTTTTCCTTTCCCCACCAGGAATCTGCTTTAATATTACTTTTATTCCAGTTCTTAATTAAATAGGATTGAATGGATTACCTGCTGAGAAGTGTAGTCAGAGTGTATTTCCTCTTTGGAGCTTTAACTCATCAGGAAATTAATTCCTCAAAGACACAGCAGCATTACTGTATGAAGTTCTCACAACTGGGTCTGCTGTAATGCTCCAGTTGAATCAAACCTATCTTGGTAAAACAACATTTTTTGGTAGGTGGAGATCTGAGTTGAAAGGGACCACCTGCATCCTTCAGCCTTCACTGCTGCAAGCGTAACATCTTGCACCAAATACACATTCATGTCGTTAATTTCTTACTTCGCAAGTGTTAAATTTACCCTTCAAAAGAACTGTGAAATCCTTGAGCACTTTTTATTCCTTCACTGGATTGATGATACACGCTTTTGTTTTGGTGTTTTGGAGGTGAACTGATGCATTTGTGTCTGCAGCCATGGTCTGAGATGATGGACACAATGCACATCCTGTAAAATTAAATGCATAACTGGGACTCACTGCCAGACTTAGTGCTGAAAAAAAAACACAGCTTCATTTTGGGAGAATCAACTCCAGAGTGAGAATTCTCTAATAATCACATTGTCTAAATTTGTCTAATTCAGAATTAGATTTAATTTTTTTCAAAAGGTACCATCGATGCAAGTTTTTAATTGGTTTTGTAAATGGAGCCTTTATGGAATTTGTTCATCATATAAGGTGAATGTTTTGGCCATACCTTCAGTTACTCTACATTTTGGCTTTATTCTGATGGTTTGTAGATTGTTACAGGTTTCTTATTTCCAAAACAGTACTATCTTTTTGTTACTTTATTATTTTGTATGGATCTTAGTTCCATTTGGTAGTAGGCTCACAGTTGCACTCTTCAAAGAATACCACCATGAAAGAGAACCTTTGTAGAGTGTTCACTTCTGTTCATTGCATGGTTAGGTGCCTGCCTCCAGCTCTGAAGAGTTTTGTCTTTATTCAGGTGTTAAGTAACAGCACTTTTCCTTAAATCTCATAACATTCAGTGCTTGTTTACAAGGGTAAGGGTTGGCATTCTCCTGCAACATGAGAGTGGAGCTGTAGTGGATGTGGTACAAAGAAAGAGCGTTATTATCTCTTGGTTGAAATTTGGCATCTGAGTAACAGAGGAGAATGTTGGGTGGTGTTTTATTTTAAGCAGTTGTTACCACATTAAAACCAGCTAAAGCCTCTTACTATATTGCATGAAGAAGTAAGAAATCTTTTTGTAAAGCAAGAGAAAAGCTGACTGGCTGGGGAATTGGAACATGATGGGGGGAAACAAGGAATAAGGGAGATGAGACAATTGTTACAAGTGGCACTCAGGTGGGAAAAGTGAGGAATAGGCAGGTAAAAGTTTGTTTTTGAAACAGTGCTTAAAATTGTAGAGCTTGAATTTTAAATAAACAACAAATCTTTGTGACTTCCTTGAAAAACATAGCAGTGCTTCAGAAAATATTTTTGCCTTCATAAGGTATAAAGCAATAAAGCAAAACCCAACACCCAGAAGTTTCAGCACCAGATAGGTGTGGTAGAACAGCCACATGACGTATCATGTCCTAAATATTTTGGAGGAAAAATACCACTAATTACTTCTGTTAAATGTTCATAAGAATTGAACCTCATGAAATTAGAATTCATAATGTCTTTGTTTTGTATTGGAAGTAACCTGTGAAGTCAATGATGGGGGATTTATCATTGCACAATTTAAACTGTGTCTAGGGTTATGCTGATAAGAAATGAAGAGTAATCAAGAAAGCATTTCATGAAGAAATGCTGTATACTGCTTTTCTTTTGATAGAATAGTGGCTTGGGAAAAAAAGGCCAATGTGTCTGTCTTGATTTGTCCCATCTGTGTTTAGCCAAAACTTCTGCACTTTAGTTCTGTTGTTCAAGTCTGAAAACATTACCTGCCAGCTTGGAGCAAAGTGGTGGAAAGAGTGCACATCAAAACAGCCAATTTTTAAACATATTTTAAGGCACTTAGACTTGTTTTTTGGTTCCATTTTTCATCTGTGGAATCGAGGTGCCCTTGGAATAGATATAATATCTTCCTGTCTCCCCTGTTACTTCTTGAACCCCTGGGACTGAACAATTGCAGCTTCTTCAGTGTTAACCCATAGTAGATGCCTCCACTTCCTTTTTTATGGATTGTTAGTAAAAGTTCTTTGCTTCACCTTTCATTTAGTTGTTTTTTTGCACATCTTATGAATGTCTGGCACAAAGCTCTCCTGAGTACTGTTTGGGAGGGTCCCATGTTTGGGAGGATCATGCTGTCAGTGTTTCTGCAGCTTCCCTTGGGCTGTGTCTGTTAGCATTCCTGCAGCTGCCTGTAAGCTGCTCAGGGCAGGAGCACTCACCCCTTCTCCAGAGCAGATCATCACCCAGTGTGAGGAGTCCTGCTCAGTGGCTGGGATTTAGGGCACAGTTATTGAATGAGGGTGGCAGGAACCCCTGACCTCGTGGCAGAAGAGAGGTCATTCTGTTTCTATGTAAGGGTCAGCAAAGCTCTTTGGTAGCTTTGTGCAAGGTGTCATAGTGGGAAATGTAAAGTTCCCTTTGGGAAGCCTGGGCTGGTGAGTCCAGTCCAGTGACCTCAAGTGGCCATTCAAGGACTGTTAATATCTATGCAGAGATATTCACGATTAGCAGGTATTAAAGCCAATCCTGTAAGTAATGATATGCCTTAATTCTGTGTCTGCAGTTGTCTTTTTGAAACATAGAATCCATTCATGCTGTAATCTTGGCAAAACAGCTTCTTCTCTTTGGCTGGAAGCTGAAAAAGATCATGTAGGACTCTTGCATTTTACAGCTGCAGAACAAACTGCAGCGGAAGGGTGTGTGCTCCTGCCCTGCTCAGCCAACCTCTCCTGGAGCTGTGGGGAGAACTGGTGGTTGTCAGACATGTTTGTGTCTCCATTGCATAAATCCCTCAATAAAAGGTGTAAACAGATTTGGGCATGGGTCAGTTACCATTCTCCAGCACTGCCTTGCCTTGGTGCCTGCTTTTTCATTGGTTCCTTTGATATTATTTTTGTCTTTGATATTTAATGCTTGTATGGCTGTTGGTGGTTAATGGGTGGCATGAACATTATGCTGATGAATAAAGTGAGTCAGACCAAGACTTCAGAATTGGTATATGTGGGTAAGAGTAGAATAGTGCCAGTCTAGAAAAGTTTGAAGTTTTGTTTTAATTGTTCTGTAGGTAAGTAGTTGTCTGATAGTCTGTCAGAAATTGGGATGTTTTCTTTTTAGAATAGATTTTTTTTTCCAGAATAATTGTCAAAATGCAACAGAGTTTCAGGTTTTTTTTAATAGCATTTCATTAAAACATAGCATAAATTTTCAGGATAATGTAGACTTCATTACTCTTTCTAGTCCTGGTTCTGAAGTTTGAGCTACACATAGAGCCTTGCACGATTAAGTTTAGCACTCACATATGAGATTACATGATTGAGACCAGTCTTTGATTAATAAAAACCAGAATTTCAGTGTAGCCCATGTCTTGCAAAACAGCTGCTCCAGTTCCGACTTCAATATCCTGATTCTGAAGGAAAAGTTTCTAAAAAGAAGCAGTGAGACAGTAAAATTATGGGGTTCGTGATATTTATGAAAACACAGATTTAATAGAGATATTGCTACTCCTTGCTCTTTTGGGAGTCCCTCTTTTCAAAGTAAAATGCCAACCCTGTCTTTCCCTTGGTGTTGTTTGTTTTCATTAAACCATGTTAGCATCTCTTTCCTTGCTAACATCCCTCCTCTGTTCCACGAGTATCAAATGCTTCCCCTCAAAGGTATTTTGATTATATGTGGATATGTTAATTAGACCGGTTGTGCTTAGTTTGGATTTGCTTTTGAGGTTTGGATTTCTTTCAGTCCTGAAGGTGTTTTTTTCCTCCTGCTTTCCCTGTTGACCTTCACTGCCTTTTTTTTTTTTTTCCGATATGATAAAGTTGTTGCACCAAAATAAATATATTTGTAATGTGAAAGCCTTAAAGCCGTTTGTGAAATTTGACTGTTCTCTTAGCTGTATATCTTAAAGCAGTTTTGTGAGGTCAGGAAGTTGAGTGCTTAAAAGTTTGTCTGGAATGGATAAAACACAACTTGGGATCAGTAGCCCATTAAAGCCCTGTAACTAAGTGTACAGATCATTTATTCACCAGACCAAAGCTGGAGTAGCTTTGAGCATGAGTTCATAAGGTTTGCTGTCTTTTTTTGAAGCAGAAACTGTTTTGCCAGGTCACCCTGTCTCTGATCTTGCTTCACACATTTTTATTTTGGTTATGGATGAAGTTAGGCTGTTGGATAGGGAAATTTGCAGTCTCCTGCACAATTATGCCATTCATTCTTTCTTGATTTGTGATTTAATATCTGTCCACCTGACTGTCACACTTGCTGTGCCTTTCTCATATAAATTTCTGCACTGATCTGGTTAATTAGAAGATTAAACCATTTTTCCATGTTAGATTTAGCTCATTTTTTAACTGTCCTCAAGCAGCATTAAATTTATGATGCATTTAGTGGCTTTGCATAGAATTAAAATGAACGTGCATTTTAACTTAACAGGCTCTAAGAAATGAACAAGTAAGCTTGTACAAAAAATAATGAAATACACAGTAGTAACCAAAAATTTTTATGGAGAATCACATGATATTAGAACACTTCTAATGCTGTAGAAATCCACTATAACTTATGTAACACTCTGGACATTTTCATCAGGCCTATATGTGAACATGATTTTTTTTTTTTTGTTTCTGTTCATTTGAAGGAGAGTGATCCATTTTCATTTGGAACATTGTTGTATTTAAATAAATGTTCTCTGTTTAGAGAGAACTGGAAAGTAAATTCCAGAAGCATTCCAATAGCATCCAGAATCCTATTCTTATTCTCCCCATCAGTTACTGAATTGAAATTGGGAAGTATTTGAGGAACAAAGTAAAGACACACATACCTAGAGGAATGGGATTGAGATGCAAGATTATCTTCTTGGTTGGTTGGGTTTTTTAAACTGCATGGTACTGACAGTTGTTAAAAGATGAAAAAAATATAGGATTTTACTGTTCCTATTATTTGAATCTCTTAGTAACCAACGTTTGCATCATAGAATTTTTGTCAATTCAGTGACAAAATCTGTGTGCAGAAGTACCTACTAATCAGATGGAGGTTCTAACTGGAGTAATAATCCCTGCTTAAATATTACAGCAAATTTATTTTCTAAATATATTTTACTTTATTGGTTATTATGTAGTACATATATTTTTATTTTTAAAAAAATCACCAGCTCTTAAATGTTCACTGAATTATATATTAGCACAATGTATAAAGCCAGCAAAATTTGTAGAAAGGGCCTTTTAAAGAAAGCTTTGCTTTTGACACTGTTTACAAGAGACTTGGTTTTTTGAGGCTGCATGTTCTCTGGTTTTTGTGATTAGGCAGCTATTGGGTCTCTGGAACTTCAAGAAGAAACAAAAGAAGAGTCTGATGAGGAAGAGGATGATGATGAAGAGTCTGGACGATTACGTTTCAAAACTGAACGGAAAGAAGGAACAATCATCAGGCTCTCCGATGTGACAAGAGAAAGGAGAAACATTCCAGAAACTTTGGGTGAGGTTTTGTGGCAATGGATTGTTTTGCAGAGCTGTAGTAAATGATAGTAAAGGGCAAGGGGTGTTTTAGCTGAGGTGCATTTTAAATGGATTTCCAACCATGAGACCATATTTCTACAAACTACATAGAGACTGTATCTTGTTTATGCAAAAGGTATTGGTGGCTTGACAAAACAGAATATTTTAAAAAACAAGAGTGCACTGGAATAACTAAATTTCTGCATGTAATTGCAAGGTAAAGGACAATTGTGGGGTTTTTTTTCAAATATCTGTAGATTTATTCTTTAGTTTAATATAAAAACAAGACCAGCCAGTAAGGAGAAAACCTCATAGTGGAGCTTGACTGTTAAAGGAACAATGCTTTAAATTAGACTTTCAAATGTAATTCGAAGTGATCTGGGATGTAGCTCTGAGATACAAGGAAAAGATAAGTGCATATGTGGATGATTATACAGAGACGTTTTTAAATTAATGTTTGGCAAAAACAATATTGCTGTTGTGAAATGGCTTCTATTCATACTAGTTTTTCTTAATAATTTGTTGATAGACACCAGATAACTGACCATGTGGTAGAAGGTTAAACCACAAAAAAATCTGTTCGCATATAAATATCTGCTTCCTTTTAAGATTGTAGAGCAAATTTTTGCAGCTGCTATGGTTTAAAAATGAAATTTTATTGCAGACCTACATCTCCTTACTCTAAAATATGAACATAGTTCAGAAAACACTTAAAGAGGAATTAACATTTCAGTTGAAGTTACAAACGTAATTTCCATCCTGTCACATTTTGGTGACCTTTTGTGACAGCTTGTCTCTATTGGAGGGGTGCATTCTTACTTACTGATTAAAGATGTCATTTGAAACCATTTTATTACCAGCAATAGTGAAATTAATCTTGACACTTAGAGACACTAGAAAAATAATTGCTGATTCACTGCATTAACTGTGTGTGTGAGAACTGTACAGTCAAGATGAGACCAAGTGAGTTCTGATAAAAAAGACGTAAAAATACAGTGTTCTCAGTAATGTAGCTAAGATCTTTCCTAAACATTTCTTCATCCAAGATAATGTAAAGAATGGATTTTCAAAGTTCAGAAGAGGGGTATTGTAGGACAGCTCTGCAATTGATTCCTAGCAATACCAAGTTTGTCACCTTTGATAAGAAGTACCTATCTTCTTTCAATGCCTGTAGTTGAAGCCTTCTCAGAGTGGGAATTGTCATTATTCTCTGGATGTAGTTACATATTAAGGAATGTGAACAGGAGAAATATCTTAGGGAATACTTTAGTTTTGGTAGTACCATTCTGTCTAATCAAAAATATCCAACTCGAACCCTTAGACTTTATGCAGAACCAATTGCAAAGTGCTAACGAAGGTCAGTTGGATGTGGCAGTAATTGTTAGGCCCTGCTTAGTTGGCTTATGTGATGCCTCATGTCTGAGATTTCAGGCAGGGCTGGGAAGTTAGTGAGTGTTTTAAATTTGTCCAGTTGCTCTGTGTCCAGAAGCACAGAGTATAATCAGTTTGCAGATCTGGATGATGAGGAGAAATGACAACATACTGCATATATATGTAAATGAATATGTGTTTGTAGTTGTGCATGAGTTCTTAGCTGGGAAGGAGCTGTATTCATGTGAATGAATACCTGGCTGTGCTTTGGAAGAGCCCAGGGAAGGAAGGAGAATCTCTTCTTCCTCTGCTCATCCCCACTTTTCTTGAGCAGTCTGAGGTTGCTTTCAGGGAAGCAGGGACTGTTTTTGTTGCTTCCCTCCTTGCAAAACCATCTCCCATGCCTTCTCCTGTGCTTGATCCCTGTGTGAGGGGCACAGTGCTCTCAAATTCAATATGCAGCCCCCCTCATAATAGAGCTGATTATATTTTGCTGTGTGGTGGTGTGTAGCTACATGCAGCACTTGAGGTGCTCATGGCATCAGTTTTAATTTTTGCAAGAGGGTTCTGAACCTGCACTTATGTGTCCAGACAAAATTCTTCGCAGGTTGGACAGTTGCCCTCAGTGGCATGTTGTGGAGGAAGTATGCTTGATGTAATCTTCTTATATTTGAAATCCAGTGGTTATATTGTACTTCTGTGGTCATAGATGTAGTATGAATGTGAATTTGTGTGTGGTTTTGTTTGGAATTTTTTTCCAAAGTTGGTCTCTACTCTGGCTGAAAAACGGAGCGTGTGGACTGTGCCTTTAAGGACACGGCCTTAAAAATTTGAGAAATTTTGTGTAAAGTCAGAAGGAAAAAAATGTATGTATTTTAAAGAGAATGATTCTGCGCATCCAAAATTGACAGACTTGACTTTGCATGGATGCTGTCATCCCTTCCCCAGGCTTAATCAACACAATGCTCTGAAGTAATTTTGTTTGGAGCAGCCCATCCTTTCTTCCATAGTTGTTTCTATTCACTGTGTGCTCAAGAGGCTGAGAGACTTGGCCATAGTCTTGCTTCTTAGGAAGCCTAGCTCTCTTCCCAGGTTCATTAAAAATTACTTTCCTCACATGTGATTTCTAAGTTATTTAATAGGAACTTGCTTCTTATCTTGCTTGGCCATCATTGGTATGTACTTGTTGCAATGACTGAACTTTATTTTCCAGTGCTGAGTTTAGGGTTGTAGTGTGGAAGATGCCTGTCCTATTCCTGGGAAAACAAAACAACTCTCCAAGCAGCAGAACACCCAGGATGCCCTGCAGGACTTGGATAATTTCTGGATAAGGGAAAGAGAGTTACTCTTTTGCAACATAGTGGCACTGTTTTCCCCCTTGGATGTATGGAGAGTAGGAGTCTGTCTTTCAGGCAGGTCAGGTCAAAGCCCACATTTGCCCTTCAGTGTTTGTGGGTTTCTGAAGACATGCAGCTTGCTTCAGGTGTGGAGAAGAGCAAGACTTGAAATCAGAACTCTGTTTTTCCCACCAACCAGCATTTTTGATCTCTGGCCAGAAATGGCTATGGCAGTTGTTTTGCTTCCATCTAATGCTTTTAACTGCTTTGGACAAGAGTACATTTCTCTGAATTTTTGTCAGAAATGCACATTTCATACCTAAGACTTGAGGGACTGTGGTTCCTTCCCTCATGCTAAGCATTCTGTAAGATTTTTCTGGTAAAGCCTGATTCTCTTGGGCTCTGCTGGGCAGAGAGCTGTGCCTTGAGGGCAAAGGTAGCATTTCATAAGAGTATTTGTTAAGGCTTCATGCCATTCAATTGTGGTGTCAGAGTGAGAGAAAAGGAGGTTCAGAAACTTACCTCATCACCAACGTACAAAAATGAAATAGGAAACTCGGGCAGATCCTGGTATTTTAGAAGTCTGTCATGTTTGCTGTGTTCTTACAGGCCATCAGCAAGTTCAGAACTTTTAAAAATTGAAAAGCTCCTGCTTTGTGGAGGTGCTGAATACTTCTGAAAACTGGGACATGAAAATTTACAGTCATTGCAGCTCAGTCATGCAGGTAGTTTTTGTAGCAAAGTAGGAACAACTGCCACAGAGGGAATGCTCAGTGCTGACCCTTTTCTGCCCTTCTGTCAATCCTCGACTTCAAAGCCTGATAGAGATTACTTATGAAGATGTTGAAGATGGTGGTGGTTTAAATAGCTTTGGCCTTTAGACTTACAAGAAATTGTAAGAGTTTTCTAATTGATTTAGTTATATATTCTTGGGAGAGGGTAATGGTGTAGAGACACAGTAGTAATGTCTCCTGCCAGATACTAATTACTTTAATTCCAATATTATGGCCACTGTGTGTAGTATTGACAAGTAAATACCATATTAATTCAAAATACGCTTTTATTTGTCACGAGTGTAATTGTTTTTAATAGTTTAATTTTGCTTTGTTAGAGGTAGAAATCAATATTAGGGATAACAAAGGATCTGACTAGCACATGGCGAAAGATTCAGCTGCATGTTTGAGTTAAAGTTCATTACCCCTTGTAAGAGATTGAAACCTGGTGCGTGGTTCTGCTTATACTTTCCTGGTGTGTTTTCTGGAGTCTGTTTTAGACCTTTTTTGTATATTCAAGTGATTTCATTATCTGGGTCTATTACTGCATCATTTCTTGCTTTATGTCAGCACTGTCCTGGGCTTCAAGCAGATTTGTCATCTTTGCTGAGAAAACCACATGTTTTCTGGTGTTTACTTGTGTTTTGAGTTGGGTGGGTGTTACCAGCAGCCACGTGTTTGACTTGAGCTGAACACAGATTATAATGTGTGCTCTCTCTTCAGTGGAATTACCACTTGTGAAGTAGAGTTGGTTCTTAAACCACGTACAGTAAAACAAAAATTAAGTAGTTATGTACTAGAAGCACTTCAGCAAACAGAATGTCCTTCTTTAGAATAGGCCAATGTGCAGAAAAGTCTGGTGCATAAAATCTGCTTTTGGAAGACTTAACAGATCCTTTACTGTAAAGTTTACAGCAGATTCATTGTCGTGGCCTGACATCTGCAGATAAGTGAGATATTAAAGATAACAAAACTTTGAGGGGACCCACACACAGCCTCCTCTTAGAGCAGAAGGCAGACTTCAATACCATCTTGAAAAAGAAAACAACCAAATCTTTTTGTTCATGTTTGTTTCATTTATCTGCTGCTTTTTGCCTTTGCAGAAGACAGAATTATCTGTGCTTTTTCCTTGTAAATATGTCTTTAACGAAATGTTAACATGCCACCTAAAGGAGATCAATGCGCCTGCAAACTTTGTTAGTTGCAGGGATTCTTCTGTAGTTCTGGCAGTGTCTTATTTGTCATTGTGTTTTCCACCTTCTCAGCACAAAGCTACAATAATTTTCACTGTTTCTCTCTCAACAGAGCTTTCTGCAGAAGCCCAAGCAGCATTACGTGAATTTGAAGAGAGGGAAAGGCAGCTTAAGCAGGGGCGATACGGCTCCAGGAGAGGAGGGAGAAGAGGAGGCTCAGTTATGTGCCACGGAATGGGAGAACAAAGGAGAGACAATAATGATAGGGGAAGAATGAAGGATCACAGGCCTGCACTGCTGCCAAACCAGCCATCAATGGTACCTTTCAATCCTTAGTATTCTTTGAGCATCCTTACAGGAAGTTGTGGAGAAATGCATTTTAAATCATGAATCTTTGCAAAGGTGGAATATATATTCCAGTGTAGACCTTCTGCTGTTTCAGGGCCCTCTTAGGCAGTATGGGCTTTCTGTGATGTGATGATAGTAAAGTATGTGCTTAGTCCTGTTACTGGCTTCACCTTGAGCAATCTCAAGACCTCCAAAGGAAAAGTGCATTTTGAATGATGAATCACAGTCACATTTACCTGCTGCATAAGGATGGAGGAAAAACTAAATTCCTCTGAGAAGTCTACATGCAGCATGGAAGCATGTTCAGCCCCCCATTATTTATAATAATGTAGTTTAAAAAATACAATTCTATAAAAACTTCTTGGGTTCTGTCAAGGTAATATTTTTGCTGATACTTCTTTAAAAAAATCTATTTGCATATCAGCTATGCTACTGTGGAGGTAAATAAAACCCTAGGACAGTAATCAGCACTTCACTACTAGATAAGTTATTATTTTGGGATTTCAAATGAAATTTAGCTTTGTTACTGCTTTCTATTTCTCTGCTGTGCTTTGTATCACAAGAGTAAGACTTTACTTTTTCCATCAAAAAACACCTTACAAAAACCAAAACCATCTCCAGCAAGTGATCAAGAGGTCAACACTTATTTTTGTTCACTGTCATAAAATATACTGGAAGCTGAGATTGTAGAACAAGGTCTTTGTATATCTTTGCAGGACAAGGTCATCTGTGTTAAACAAAGGTGATTTTTTCCAACAGCAGTAAGTAGGTGCTGGTCACTGGCAGGAGTTGGTGGATATCTCAGTGCTTGAGAGCCCTGCAGTAGTGTATTTCATGCTTTTTAAGCAGTGAAGGTTGAATAATTTTTTTTTCTGTTTTGCTGCAGTCATTGCAAGCTATTTTGATTTGAAATGTAAATATTTTTGTGTTCATCACAGTGTCTTATTGTGCATACTATGTAGCTGCTTTGCTTTATGTACACTGAAGAAACAAGAAACAGTCTGTCACACCTGTTGCTAAAAGGTTGCCTCTTTGGGTCTCTTCTTGCACTGCCACTTGGAAGTTGCTGGTCTAGGACTGAGATCTAGTAACAGTGACTTTAGAGGCAGAAGGATGTCTCTGAAAAGAGACACTATTTTTTTTTTATTAGCACTGATTTTCGCCATTTGTTTTTGAGAGTTGAGCAGCAAGAGACTTTCATCTGTGTTTGGAAGGATATATTTGAAAGATAACTTCAAATGAGTTTTTTCTTCAAGCAGTATGGATAGGTGTGCTGCACTGGTACTGAAGAGTATTTGAATTTGTGCTGCACTGATATCTGAATTTGTGTTTTGACTTTTGTTGCTAGTGCTAGGTATGTTATCTCAGAGAGGCTCTTGTATACATGAGACAAAAGGTGGTGGATTTTTTTTGGTACTAGGACTCAGATTTCTAGTGATCTTCACATAAACCTTACTGCAGTTAATAACACTGACCTATGCAGAGCCCTGACTTTATATGAAACTGGACAGTTTCACTGCTAAAAATGAGAGAATGTGTCTGCATTTCCTGTGCTTCTTCGCTCTTTGTTGTCTTCTCCTTCACATGAATGTTTTTGATTGCTCCTTTGCTTTCCTGTGCTGATGGTTTTTAGTGGAAGTTGATTATAGGGAAAAGAAGTTTCTCTGTTCATAATTGGCCTTAATTGTTCTCCAGAGATGTCTTGGTTTTGTGCTCATTTATGTCAGGATATTTTAACTTTAAAGCCTAGTGACTCTGTTCTTTTGTCTGACTTTAGACTCACTCACAGAGGTTAATTCCAACACACCAGCAACCTGTTATGAGTCTGTTCCAGCAGCAGCAACAGCAGCAGCAACAACACCAACAACAGCAACAGCAGCAGCAACAACAGCAGCAGCAGCAACAGTTACAATCTCTGCTTCCTTTGCAGCATCAGCATCATTCTTCTCCTCCTCCAGGGCTACATATGCCCCCTCAGATAGAAACACCTCGAATAATGATGACTCCCCCTCCAGTGACACCTCAGCAGCCGAAGAACATCCACATAAATCCGCATTTCAAGGGGACAGTAGTGACGCCTGTGCAAGGTGAGCTTTCTGAACACCTTCCCAGTCATGCAGGCGTGACTCATCTCATTCTTTGCCAGAGATGGAACAATTTGTTTGTTTATCACTTCATGGAAATGTGCTTTAGGCTGCTGGTTTTTTCTTGAAGCTTGAAACAAATGTTTTGCCTGAAGTAAGACATAATGTTGTTGGACTCTGGCCAACTGAACAAGCAAAGCCTTTTCAGCTTTTACCATGTTTGCTATTCTAATGTAAAGCCTGAGAAGAGCAGTAAAAATGGAAACTGAAAAGAGAATGTGCTTTTCAAAAAACAATAAATGTCTGTTTTCAAAACTAGGAAAGTACTGCAATTTGTGAATTTTGAGGACCATCTACCTGTTTCAGTGAGAGGGTAGTGAGGTACTCCTTGCAATGTAATTGCTCTGTGAAAGATACCAGTTGCTGTCCTTTCTTGATGAGATACATGCCCTCAATTCTACTTTCACAAAATCATATCAGTAATTGTTTTGATTTGCAAATATGTTTTTTTTCTAAGTTAACACAAACATTTGGGCTGTGCTTCTTAGGGTAGCTCTCAGCAAAGCTGTTCATGGTACTGCTTATTTAGGAAGTGTTTAATCCCTGAGAGGGTTAAAAAAAGATACCTGCATAGCTCTGACTTCTGATTATGTTGGTACAAGACAGACTAAAGAAAGACATAACTATATATATTTACCATTAGGTTTTGTGTATTTTCCCCCCTTCACATCAGCAGAACTCCAAGCCAGTGCTATCTTTGCTTCATTGATTTGACCAGTGAAAAGCAGGAATTTGGCAGGGTAGAATATTGCCAGTGTATGCAGGTCTGTTTTGCTTCTCACAGATGGCTTTGTAGTAGCTGTGTCAGAGAGTTTATTTTGCTTTTCCCTGTGGTGCTTCCCACAAAATTATGCATCAGGACAGATTATCTGGAAACACTCCAAAAGAACCTTTACTTGTGGATTTGTACCTTCTGTGCATTTTTCTAGCACTACCAAAGTAAGTTACTGTTTAATGAGAAGCAAAAATTGCTTTTAGACTATTCTAGATGCCTTTTCTCTGTCCCTGTGAAACAGTATCAGATCTTTTCTATCTAGGTAGGCAAATATGATCATAGTACTGGAAATGGCTACTGAGGGCTTGTGGTTTTGCCTAATGTCAAAAGTATTCCAGTGTATTTTCTTCCTTCTGTCTGAGGAGTTTTTTTCACATTGCTGGGCAGCTTCAGGCTCTTCTCAGCTTTACCACTATGTCTGTGGCACTGTAGCTGTTGCAGGTTTCTTGCTTGATCTTGTTCACAGTCTGTTTTTCAGTCTTCATGCACATCCTTATTTCCAGAAAGTTGTGAACCTCCTGCAGGTTAGGAGGTCTTCTCTGTTGGATTTGTAAAGGGGAGGGTGTTCTTGGGTCTTTTTAGATCTTACATCTGCTGACTTTATGTACACATTCATTTCTTGGCTTGTAAAAGTTCAGGTGTTCTCTTAGACTGAGCAGCCCTGGAGCGTGAGTTGAGATTGTTGAATGGTGTTAAAACGTGCATTCAGCAAGGACATTCTTTGCTCTGTGTATTGATGGCAGCTGCTTCATATGAAATCCCTTTGTGTCATTTATTTTACTGAAAGAGTCCTTAGCAAGACTACTGAATTTTTCTGCTAATAGGTGTGCAGCATACTATTAAATATGATCTTTTAAGTCATCGTAGAAATTTCATCTTCTTGATTAGAGAGCATTTATTGGAATGAGTCTCCTGCAGTGACTGAGAATAGTGGCCATCTCAGTCTTGATCTGTAGCAGTACAGTTATGTTACATGAAAATAAACACTTGCACACATAAGGAAAATGTGAAAATGTGTTGGAAATCAGGAGCTTTCTTTAGATAAATGAGCATAATTCTAAAATCTTCAGTGGTATTTGCATATTAATGTGAATTTTAAAGCAGTCACTGCAGGCAAATGGTAGATAACATTCCAGTGTAGGAAGTGCTGTTCCAAACTTCCTCTTCAAAAGTCTTCCTTTAATCCATCTGCTTGAAGCCCCAGTAGGCAGAGACTGGTGGTTGGCAACAAAAGGATGTGTTTCACTTGCAGCATCATTTCTTTCAGGGTAACAGGAAGGATGAAAGATCAGATTGACTTTGTGTTCTTGATGATGTCCTGCCCCTTCTTGGCTGAACATGTTTCCAGATACATGAGGGGCTTTACACATTGCACCTATCTGACTGTATTCTCCAAAGTTTATTGGGATTCTGTTGTTGAAAATGTGATGCCTGCAAGCTAAAAATGCCATGTCTGGAAGTGCATGATATGCACACTTAGGTTCTGGTAATTTAAATGGTGTGCTGTCATGTTTTAGTGTAGACTGGCATTTTTTCCTTTCTAATTTTATGGCAGGATAAAGCTCACACACTTCTAATTGTCAGCACCAGGGATATTCTTCCTAACTGCAGATCATAGAAATACACTTTTTAAACATCTTTTTGGTTTGAGTTAGTCTTGAATGCGTCGACTGTATCAGTATTTTATAAAATAGACTCAAACCTCCTGTAAATTTTTACAAAATTTTCATGTGAATAAAATACCATGTATAAGAGCTCTGAGCTACTTCAGCTTGAAAAGGAGTAGAAATACTGTTGAAGAATCCTATCATTGGCTTATTCCTTTGATGTTTCAAAGACAAATCTCTTTACAGTGGCCACCATCTCCCTGCCCCGCCTTGAATCCTGATTTGAAAAAAATAGTTACTTTCAAGTCAGTTTTGTTTCAAATGGATTTGTGCTATTTTTAGTCTTTGAAGCTTCATAAATGATTGAGGACTTGGTCTATCAAACCCCTAAAAGATGTACCTGCTGCAGGTACTGTGCAGTTGGTGTTCAGCTGTGCCTGCTGTGGCATTTGAATCCTGTGTCTTTTAGCTTTTCTCATAGTTTTATCCTTTCTTTGTGTCCTATTCTGCAAATTACTTTTGAGTTGTAGGTAGTAATTTTTTGCTGAATGTGTGTCCAAACTTGAGTATGATCAATTTATTAGTGCAGGAGAACTGTACATAGATGCACTGTGAAGTACTGATTTAACCTGTGGTAATAGGTGTTACATTTTTCCCCTTAAATGTTTATATCTCAAATAACTATTTCAGGGATCCTGTGGTGCTGCCACAATTGACATGAACTAATGAGCAGTTTATGGCAGCTCACTATGCCATTTACCTTTTGAAAACTGTTTGGTGTCTTGGGAAAAATCTCATTGTAATTCTCCTGAATAATCAGTGTGGGAATTGCTTCTTCGTCTTTTCCAGTGTACTGTTGGAATTTATAGCAAGAAGGAATTTAATCTTCTTAAAATAGTGCCTTACAACATGCTGTGTATTATTTTTGAAACATACTTTTCACACCTATGGAATATTTGACATCAAGAAAATGAGGGCTTGAGACTTCTTTGCTGCTTAAGCCAAGGATTGAAAGGGCACAGAGTTTGAACTACTATCTTTCATGAGTATTAAATTAATTTGTTGAAAATATGTAAATATATTAATTTATATGCTACTGCAGGGTACTGAAATAGACTCTAGTTCAGTTGACATTTCTCTACATTTCCCACCTTATGCTATTTTTCTCAATGCCTCTTTGACCTGTAATACCTGAACTATTTTAGGACTAGGTCTGTCAAAGCATCTCACCAATTTTTTTCTGTGTGGCGATGGCTGTTCGATACCGACAGATGTTCATTGGAAGCCGGGATGAAACTATTCCAGTCATTTTCTCGTGTAATGTGATACAAAGCTTGCACACAGTCCTCCCGTGCTGAAAGACTGCTGCAATTAGTTTACCCCATCAGTCTCTGAACCAGCAAACCACAAGTATCTAATGAAAGTGGATAGAAGCCAGACATGGACATGAACTGAAAAAAAAACCACTAATGCATTAGTTCTTGTGCCTTGCTTTCCAAGGGAAAAGGGATTTTTGAGGCATCTTAGCTAACATCTGTGTTGGGAAATACACCCAACTTCTCTCTCCAATTAGAAGCATTTCTTAGTATCTTTCCTGCTCTGAAGTGTAACACAGTAGCTGTCTGCAAAGTCAGTGTTTAACCCTGCCTGTGGAAAATGTTTCCCTATCACTTTCAGAAGTGCTAAAAACAAACTAGAGAAGAATCTTAGTAAAAGCTTTTAGCAAATGAGCAAACACATTATGTGGTTAGAAATGCTTTATTTAACTTCTCTAGGCCTTTCATTTAACATGGAAATGTTTGTATTTTTAACCACTTAACACAACTGTGAGAGGAAATAAAAAGTGCTCTGGAAAATAGGAAAGCTGTTGTTACACTTTGTATTCGAGATTCGAATAGAGGTTCAGTTCCCAAGGTGATCCAGCTGTAGCACTTTGTGCATTTTGCCATAACATTTAGTGAATGTTTTGGGAAATAGCTTTTTGTGACTAGCATTTCAAAGTGCAATTGTAAGGACAGATCATCCATGTTAATCCCCCTGAAATACTAGTTTTAGAGGTTATTTTTTCAGGAAAAGGTCTCCTGATTCTTCTCGGCATCTCTGTGCAGTCACTGTCTTTCATCTGAGATCAGCAGTTCTCTGATCACTGTTGCACACACCACTGTGGTGGCAAGGCCAGACAGACTAAGTAATTTTTGTGTGCTGTTAATTGCAGCTGCCTGCCTCATTTTACCCTCATGAGCAGCGATTTTTACCATTTAGTGTCTCTCATGTCCATGCTTCTTGTGGTAGTTTGGTGGTGAGACTGGACATGCCTAGGAAATGTTGAGTGGCATGAAGTTGAGAAGGCAAATTAATCATGTATCCTTCTATTTGAAACGTGAAATTATTGTTAGTGTCTCTGTCAGCTTTGTCTAAGGGATGTCTTTGGCTGAATAACTGTTCTAGTTTGCGTTCCTGCAACAAGGAGCAATTTAATTCTGGAAAAAGCAGAACTAAATTATGTAAATTAACTAGGAGAATCCTAATGGCCCTGTTGCATGTTGTAGGGGAGGGAACGGTTGGGTAAAGTTAATTGTAGGAACTGTGACATGTGAGAGTAAAAGTAGCAGATTTTAATCATGGCTTTTTATTGCAAATGCTTTTGGAAATAACTACATCAACTGTTAGGTAAAACAAATGGTGTTAAAAGGTGCTTCTTGTTTCAGTGCCCTTGCTGCCAGTTCCTGCCCAGCCAAGACCTGCTGTAGGACCCCAGAGATTTCCTGTGAGTAGCAGCTGTTTCTCCTTCTCTGATATGGATAAGCATACATTTGCAAGGAAATATTAATATAGCAAATAAAAGCTGTTCTAGTGAAATATAATTTTAAGGATTTGTAAATATTGACAATACACTCTGCAGTTGAAAATGTTTGTTAAAAGCTTAAGGTCAATGGATTTTTGAGAGTAGAATTAATTCTGTTTAACTGTAAAATTGTTGAACCAGTCTCTCCAGTGGGAAAGGCATGAATGCATCTTGTCTTAAGGAATATGGGCTTCATTTTATTACTCGACTCTTTCTGTATAAATAGAATCCTTATTTTATTTGATATAATAAAAGGCCGTTTGAAATAATCCCTAAGCTTAAAAGGCAGTAATATGTATTTATTGTAAAATGCAGCAATCATTTTTATCATTACTAAAGGTATTTCAACACTCTTGTGTTTTTTATGCAAAAAAATAGAACTGGCATTGCATGACCTTGCTTTCTTTTATGTTTCTAATATTGAAAACAAGCAAGACACTTAGCTGCTTCACTAGGCTAATTTCACTTCATAATTTTTTTAAACTCTGTGAATGGAAGGAGTGCATGCTTCTAGAACTTTTCTCATCATTTCAGTTTTGTTACCCTAAATTTCTAGATGAAATTGTTAGCAGGGTATCAAAATAAGCAAAATACCTAGGTTACAATATACCTAATGTATTTTCAAGTAAAAACTTGTATATTATACTTCCCAAATATATAAAACACACAAAAAATATGTTGATGTGTGCAGTGTTGAAGGAGGAAAATAGATGTCTGAACATCTGTATAGTATCTCTGGCATAGAGATCAGATGTGCTGGAAAGAAGCACATTTCAGAAACCTTCTGTGACTTTTGATTACCCAGTGCAGACCTGGTTGTTTTTAATGCAGAATACAGGACTTTTTCATACAGGACTTATGGCTGAGGAATTGTGGTATCTGTATTTTGCAGAGAAACAGTCTTTACATTGCTGCATTTCTTCTGTGAAGTCTTAAAAAATGAAGTTAAAATGCACAGTTTCATTAAGTAAATTCATGTTATATCTTCAAAAAAATATTTTTGAGCTTTTTTTAAAATTAAAAATATTGTGGTTTTCAGAGGAAATAGTTTCTTCAGCAGTCTTTAGTATTATGGAGAGACCTTATTTACATTTTGAAAGTAGTTTTAATTGTTATGAAAACAAGTGTCTTGCATTTGTTTGATACTAAGACTAAATTGATTTGCCAGTAAATACAATTTGGGATGGAAAAGAAATTGGAGGATAAGGAATATCTGTAAAGGCATTGTAATTGGCATCTTTGAAGTGTGTTTACATCAGCGTAGAAAAATTGGAAATTAATTTTTTTTAAAATTGAGTGTGAAATTAGATTTTAGTTCTATTCACTTTTGGGGCTGCAAGTTGAGAAGTATTGCAAACCTAACTAATCTAAATGCAGCAGTTTTTAAAAGGGAATAAAGTAAACTGAACATTTTTTGGTCGGATTCTTGCTCCTTTAGCCTGCAGGAAAAACTTGACTGCTTGCTGTCTTTTTATTTATATAAGAAGTGCACCAGAAAAGAGTCAGTATAATTAAATTTTCATAAGGAGAAGGAGGGCTGATTTAAGAACGAGGGTCTGGCACTGTCATTTGGTTGCCCTGACTGCTTTTTTTCTGCTTCAGCAGTAACGTGCTGCATGACCCTGAGAAAGTTGCTTCATCTTTCCATGTCTCACTGAGTTATAAAGTGGACTTCCCCTCTGAAGTACTTTATAAATTTTGCATGGGTTATCAGTCATATTAGGATTAGGAATTAAGTGTCACTGTGTACATATCTCATGTTTGTTTTATTAAATGTAGTATGTTAGCTCTTGAGCTGAAGACAAATTTACTTTCTGACTAACGTTTTATCTTGCAGAACTACCTTTTTTGCTGTTACATGTCAGATGCCTTTGTGCTATTATAATTCACTTGTTTATGTATAAATGTTGACTTAAAGCAATGCAGTAGTGGTTAGACAATTTTGACAAGCCATTTGAAAAAGATCAAAGACGTACTCCAGACTATGTACAGTTCATTCAGCCTTTTCTTCATTGTATGAAGAATCGCTGGATATGCAATAACTTGAATTTGCTCTTGTTTCTAGGATTGCATAATCAAAGGATAATAGTTAACTGATCTTTCTGATTGCTTTGTTTCTAAAAGATAGTGAGGTTAAATTTAAATATTTGCAGTCTGCTTTCCCCTTGAACTTTGAACTGGATGGTTTCTTTTGATTGAATGTGACAGAGGTGGAAAGATGAAGAGTAATTAAATTCTTGCAAGAAGAGACCAGAAGTGGGCAATGCCATAACTGAAGGAAAAATTTGTCTCTGAGTTTCTGTCTTATCTAGGAGAGAAAGCTATCAGTGCAGAGAGCCTGTGTGCTCTAAATATGGGAAGAACTTCAATCAGAGCTAATCAATTGCCAGTCATAAATCTATTGGAAACCAGGTGTTGTTAATTTAGGGCTGATGAAATGACTTTGTAACCATGTAATGGTTAAATCTTACAACCTTCTGCCAAAGGATGTAATTGAAGGGTTTAACAAAGTTGTAATGAGCATGTTAACATATGGTGTGAGACCTAAATTATAGGAAATAATGTAGTGCTATGTCAGGCTAGTGTTTTTCAGGACAGAACCTGCTTAGAGGGGGGGGTGATTAAATTCCCTTAATCTTGAATCTCAGTTTTAGTATTTCAAGGTAGAGCTCATTGTTCAGTTAATTCTTTCTTAAAACTTAACTCCTGGAATGTTTAGAAAGGGAGTACTGGAAGATACAAAGGAATGAATCTGTGTTGTTTGCACAGAGTTATTTGAACACTTACAGTAATCTTGAATCAAGCAATCAAGTTGTTGTCCTACCTGTTACTCTAAGCATTTGAGTTGACTTGGTGTGAGTGGTGTTTGAGAGCTGTATGCAACTGATAAAGACTGAATGAATGGTGGATCTGAGGTGTGTCACAGCTGAGGAGCATGGTGCACTTGTGGGATCTGGGAGTTACGGATGTGAATTCTGTTTGTCTGACTTGCACAGTCCTCGTGGCTGTAGTTCATAGTAATCCAGTCTAAAAGCATGGTTTGAATTAACCTGGACCTGTGCAAGTGCCAACCATGTTTTCTTTAAACAGTTTAAAGAACAGATGAAATAACCTCTTTGGTGGAGTCCTTCTCAAGGTCTGGCTTTATCATCTGCCTTTGCTTTAAAGTGGTTAAGAGGCCCTTTCCAGAGTTCTGTCCCAGTGTCACAGTTGGTATCTCACAAACAACAGTCTGCTTTGCAGACTGATCCATTTACAGAAAGGTCACAGAAAACTTCATTTACAGACTGCTCATATGGCTCTTCTGAACTTCTTATGTGTTTTCTGACCCATTTACTAACTCTTGTGGATGCCTCAGGGAAAGTAGCTGGAGGGTTTTAAAGTACACAAGAGGGGCCACTGTGATTTCTGTACTTCATCCAGTGTTTGTTATCCTGGCTAATTTCTCTTTCAATTCCTCTGTTCTGTGAAGAAAGATGGGCTAAAACAAGGGAAGAGGAGATTAAATAGAAAATGGAAGAGGTATTTCAAAACACTTTTTATTATATAAAGACTGCTGCTAACTGACTGTTACAGAGGCCAGAGCATTAGTGAGTGTGAAGCTGGAAGTTAAGGGTTGAAAAAATTTGGACCATCAGCTTATCTGAGTCCACCAGCACATTCCATGTCTGAAATATTTCAGTGTTTGCCTGAAGAAAAACATACAGAAGCTTTTGGCTTCACACATCATTTATTTAAACTTATGAACACCGAAATAATAGTACTACATGAGACATGTGTGCAGTATTTTGTGGACATACAGAAGTGAAAGAAGTGTTGTCATGCCCACTTTGGGATGGAATGTGGCAGAGGGAGGGTGTCAGTGTTCTTCAGCCAGAAATTGTGAGCTATACCTAGCATCCAGATTTGTGGCAGGAGTGTGGGGCATTTGGAGAGAAGAGGAAGCTGGGGAGAACCTGCGTCTCACAGCTAAAGGCAGAAGAGAGGGATTCTCAGGTCTGAGGCCATTCCCCTCTGTCCATGACCTGGATCCTCCTCTGCAGCTGCTGCAGAGAGCACAGCCTGTTAATGGAGCTGTGTGCTTTTGGCCAGCAGAGCTCTCAGGAACTTGGGATGAATTCTCATTTAGCTGTGGTCCTTAAGCTGTCACCCTGGGTGTGCTGTGAGCCAGGCGGGTGCCCAGCCCAGGCTACCTTTGGTCAACTTGAGTTTCAGAGCTGAAGTTGGGAGCAGTCTGAAGTGGCACCAAGAACAAGATGAAGTGGCACCAGTGTCTACCTGACTAATTTGTGCTAGGAAGGCTTTGCTATTTTTTAATGCACAAAGCTTTTCTCTTTTGATAGCACACCCTGGTGCACTGGGTGGGTGTCTTTCAGCTGTTGGATTAATGTCTGAAGAAGCTGAATTGTAAATCAAAAATAATGTTTTATTTAGTATTTTTAAGACTTTATCAGGGTGACTTATCCTCAGGCCCTTGTGAATAGCCAATGTTGTATGTCTTTTTTATTCCCAGGGGGATTTGACATTTTGTTTTTGGAACTTAGAACTTACTTTTAAAATAATCTTTATCTCAAAAAATACTTTTTTTTCTCTTAAACAGCAAAAATCTTAGTAAACTTTCTTCATGTTCTCATTCAACATGTTTCCACTTGATCTCCAGCACATCAAATGGTGTCTCAAATGGATGCTGAGAAAGGCAGTTGATCAGTTTAGATTAATTTTTCCCATCATTTCTGGAATCAGTAGTTTGATTTCTGAGTTTTCAAGTGTTGTTTGTGTTCCAGACACTGTTTTTAAACACTTCTTTTTTGATTTAATCTGTGAAAAGTTTTTAAACAAGTGACTAGTCATTGCTTGAAACAGAAGTTGCTGGCCTTCATGGTCAATTGTTTGAAACATTTTTTTAAAAAACAGCAATATATTAGTGGTATACAAATTAATTATAAAAGGTACCTTAGAATACAGCTTACATATTTTTTTCCAGGTGATCCTTGGACTGACATGGATCACTCCACCATCATTTTAGCAAACATGGGTTGGCTTAATGGTGTTACAGTGGGCCTGGGTCTGTGGCTGCACCACCTCCTACAGGATGTAGAGGCAGAAATTTGCAGTGCTTTTGAAAACAAAACTCCTTGCAAAAGTGTTTGTTTTGTGTTGTGGGAAATGCAAATAGGGACAAAATTTTCCCCCCATTGTTTCAAATTCAGTCCTGAGTTGCTACATGCAGGTAAGAGTTTTTAAGCAATTGTTATTAATGTGGACTCATAGTCCACATAGTAAGGACAAATTAGAGTCCTGCATCTGACCACAGGCAGTCATTTTAAACTGATATTTAGTAACCTGTACATGTTTGCAGCAGAACATGTGTAGGAGACAAACTGTTAATGGAAATAAAAAGCCACTTGTGAAAACTATTCTCTTACTTCCTCACAATTATTTTGCTTTAGCTATGGCTTCACTATAATGAGTAACAGTAAATGAAATTTTCCCTTTATCGCTGTGTAGTTGTGGCAGATCACAGGTAGTGTAGAAAGCATTTTGTTTCCATTTAACAGAATACATGGTATCAGGTGGTGTTGATTGACATTTCTTGGATACTGCTTTACACAGCATTTCATGCAAATCATGTTTGAATGAGACTGCTGCATCAAATTACATTTCTTTCAGATTATAGCCCTTGCAGATGTGAGACAGAGCTTGTTCAGCAGCTAGCAAAAGGCTTTGGTTTTTAACAGGTACGGTTTTCACAACTTGACTGCAAAGCTCTGTAATTACAGCACTTAAGATAGTGAAGGAATGATGGGCACTTTCTCTTATCAGATCCATAAGTAGTAGCAAGCAAATGCAGCATGAGATCGCTCCAGCTGTCAAGTATTGTCAGGCTGCCATAGAGGGAATGCAGTTTAAAATGCAGGTGACATAATACCCAACATCCTCCATTTGCTAGTGGGCTTCTGATTAATCACGATTACCATACATTATCATACCATCAAATTTAATCATATCAATGAATTCCCATCTGCAGGAGGAGCAGAAGCAGCTAAACATGATGGTAACAGCTATTAAATAAGAGAGAAATAGCTGGTTTCTAAATGCAGTAACCCTTTAACTTGTCATGTTGGCTCCAGTGTGCACGTGGTCTGTAGACAGTAAAATGGAGCAGAAAACTTGTGCATTTATATTTTACTGTCATTTATCTTTCTGTAAGGTGATTGCTGTTTAGCACAGCCAAGAAAAACCAGTATTGTTGATTTTTTTTTTTTCCTCCCTGTGTTAAAGATGGTAGTTTTTCTTCAATCTCAGCTTTAGTACCTGCTAAACACAGAATCACAGAATGGCTGAGGTTGACAGGGGCCTCTGGAGGTCACCTGGTCCATCCCTCTGCTCCAGCAGGGCCACCTGAAGCCAGTTGCCCAGGACCATGTGTGGATGGCTTTTGAATATCTCCAAGGATGGTGCAAGTGCTCAGGCACCCTGACAGTAAAAAAGTTTTTGTTTATCTAGATATATAGGTTGTACTTTGGTTTTTGTATATTTCTGTGAATGAAATGCGAAGCTTTTAAAAAATGCGTGGTAAGCAGAGCACAAACTTTTATCAGTGCAAAGAGGGAGAAGTATTATGCATGTGCTATTTTGCCATTAATTAAGCACTGTTAAAGAGTTACTTTGTGGAAATCAAGACTTACAAAGAAATTCAATTAATATATACAGTCTGCTGAGTACAATATAGCAAGAGTAATCTAGAGCTTAAACACTGAATAGAGAACTAAAATGTATCTATTATAATACTAGAGAGTATTAGATGATAGTAGAGTTATCTTAAGCTATTTCACTGAGATGAGAAAGTGTTCTTTTAAAAGATAACTCAGTACATTTGTGTCATCACAATATGAAAAAAGAGTAAATCTATAAACTGGTATTTGTTCACCTTCTGTGCCTTCATTTCTTGCTAATTCTTTAGAATGTTAAAGGGAAAGTGCTTCATTTTATTATAAAGCAGTAAGTCACTACTGTTACAATAAAATAAGGCAATTCAGTGAGATATTATGGGTTGACTGTAGGATACCCAAAAATGAAGAAAATGTTCAGGCCTTCTTACCCAATGCATGAATATTACTTGCAGGCATATTGGTAACTCGAATATTTAAACTTCTCACATCAATGTGTTTGTAAGGTCAGAGATGTGCAGAACATCTCAAAAATGAGATTTCCTAGCAGAACTAAAAACCATCAATCCAGTAATTTGATTACTAAATAATCAGGTCTTTTTCAAAGTCCAGGGTAGCAGCAATTCTCATTTTTCTTTTCTATAAAGCTGGCTGCTTATTGACTTTTTTTGAAGCAACCTGGCCATTTCTTGTTAAAGAGAGAAGCATAATCCCTAGGTCCCATTGAGGTTCTGAAATTGTTTTTAAAGAAATTGTAACTGCAACTTCAAGCTTGGAGTGTAATACAGAAATCTTGAATTTGATATTCATGATCCAGTTTAGATGTAGCCTCAAGTTGTTTCTAATTGTTAGTGACTTGCAGGCCACCAAGATACATGTAAACTTCGTGATAATATTTCTGTGGGGTAGTTTCTGCAAAGTCCAAGGGAAAGATTTTATCTCATTAGTTCTACAGCAGAAGGGGTTCCTCATTTTTAACACATCCATAAAACTGTTAGCTGTCAGCACAAAATGTATGCAGAAAGATTTTACCGTCTTTTTCTAAATGATTATGAAATCCTCATCTTTCAAGGGAGAGTTCATTGTTCTAAATGACATTAATGTCTCTTACACTCTTTTCCCAATTTGTGTTGTACTTAACCTTAGAGAGCTCCAAACAGAAATGGTCATGCACTATTCTATACCCCACTCCTGCAGAGGATTGCAAACTTAAGTGAAACTGAATCTTCCAGATGAATTAGTTTAAGAATTTAGTGTTAAAGAACTTCCTTAGGTTTGTGGTTTGAGAGGTTTGGGTTTACTCTTCCCTTCAGTCTGTGCAAGTTGCAACAGCTTGTCTGTAAAACTATTTCTCATTATGGCCTGTCTCTGCTGGAGGCACTCTGCTTCATCCATACCAAATGGATGGATGGGAATGTGGTTTTTTTGCACATCAGCACTTTAAATTAGGAATTAAAATCTGGAGTTGGGATCTCCTTACCAGTACATTTGCTATGTCTGTATTTCATTAAGGACTCTGAAGCAGTTGTTCTCCTGTGGAGAAGTGGTTGCTCATGGGCCCATCTGCTTTGGTGCTTCTCTTAGAAGCATACTGAAGTTGGGAGTGTTTTTGTCTCCATTTGCAACATGAATCTGTTCCTGCTGGATGTATTGTGGGGATGCCCTGAAACTTGCTGAAAAGGGACACTTTTAGTATGCAATAGTTAAAATTTTTAGCTTTAGTCTCCTGAACTGTTAGGGATTGTCAGTCTGCTGGGAATACCCATCTCTGTCTGAATTGCCTGTGTTACTTATTTTAGCTATTTGATCATGAGTTGGCTTAAATAACAGGGGATTCCATGCCTTTCTCTCCTTGCTTGTACTGGTTTACCATGTTGGCTGACATTGTAATTCTTCTTTGAGACCCTAAACAGTGAAATAGGGCATTGGTGATTTCTCCTGCAGATGACCTGGACTTCTGCCTAAACCTCCCAACACTCTTTCTTATCTTTTGGAGTTGTGTAGTATCAGAGAGGAGCTTGTCCAAGTTGTGGGATACATTTTAATATTAAAAATTACTTTCAGCTCAGTTGAAAATATCAGTGCATTCTCTTGACAGTCTGCCTATAGTGCCAGGATCTGTGTAGTCCACAGACTTGAACCAGTGCTTGGCTATGTCTATACGTTTTCCCCTCAGAAAATATATTCCAGAAACTTTGAAAAGATTAATATATGGGTAGCATAAGACTGTTGTCTGGACTTTTATGGGCACTCTGAACTTTTTTGTCCATGATTGGCATGAATTCAAGGTGTGTATTTTATATTATTATATATAAAATATATAGGTGATATTATCCTAAATATTTATCCTTATCCTAAATCTTATCCTTATCCTTAATCTTTTGAGAAAACCATGGTGCTTGCTAGTTTTTATTTCACCTTGATGGACTTACATGATTGTCATAGACATCAGAAGAACAATACTGAATCATCAAAACTGTATTTTAAAAGTATCAAAATTAATTTTATAATAAAAAATTTCCATGAGTCATTCCTTTCTGTATGCTGCGCAAACTAAAAGAAAACACTGTGGGAACTTGAAGACCCATATTTCATGGAAGATACGGATACATATTTCTTCTTGGAAATTTTTGAACCATATCCAAGATATATGAGCAGGGTTTCCTACACAAGAGGATGAAAAGTCAGTTTCTTGCACAGAAGGTAGGCAGTTTAGGAAAGCTTTTCAAAAAGTCTGGGGGCTGCTGAAATAAGAGGATTAACATCTTGTGACAGATGGCTATAGTTTTAATTGTCATAGGTTATAGTGGTCATTATTCTTTGCATTTAAACCATATAAGAAGAATTAACTGAGTGGCCCTGCTTAACTGTCAGTGGGGTTCTCCTGGCTCTTTGCATTTTAAGTGAGATTAATAAATGAAAACATGTTGTACAGGCAGGGTGTATTTTATTGAAAGATTCATGACGTTTCAATGACATTGTTAAGGTATTTAATTAGTCTCATGAAGAAAGTGGAGTGACCCTTTTAGAGAAGCTGATAAATCATATAATAGCTGTTAGATCCTCTTTATTCCTTGCTTTATAAGATTAACTTTGTGCTAAGCAATTTATGCTAAGTTTTCCCTTTTATTGGTAACCAAAGTTATCTGTGCTTCATGAATAGATTATTGGAGATAACATCATGTAATTAACAAGAGATGCAGAAAAGTAAAAGTACAATTTGTGTAAGAATTGTATGAGAGAAAATGTTAATTTCTTAACTAGGAAGGATATTTAAAGGGATAAAAGGAAGGCAAAATAGTGCAGTTCTTTGAAAGGATTTAGTAACCTTATCTCGTGTTCTTTCAGAAGGTGGGATTGCATGAGTGTGTGAAAGTCATGTTCAATGAGCTATTCACAACACTAATGAATTGTAGACACAAGTTTGCATTGCCTTTTTTTTTTCCCCAAAAGTGATTGATAAGGTGTAGGTTATGCCTTAGCTATACTGAATAATTGAAGTTAGTAAAAGGGGAAATTGTACAACTTGCAGTTATTCAGAACTGTATAAAAATGTCAGTCTGAAGTGCAGTAAATTACGGTGTGTGTGGGAGGAAGAGTGGGTACATTTTTTGGTGAGAGTAAACATCAGCAAATCAAAGATTTAAGACAAAATACCTGTCAGTAGCATTTCACTGTAATGTTATCTTCTCCTTTGAAGTATTTCTGAAATGTCTGTGGTTGTGTTCTCTGAAGAAATCTACACAGAATCCTATTTCCAATGTAATTTTCTTCTATACCTCAGGTCTTGTATTCTTATACACCACCTTTTTTTCTTCTTGAATTTTCAAAATAAAATTGCAGGAGGATAAATTAAATTATGGAGCTCAGAGCTTTCCTTAAAATCAGGAAAAGATACAGATGTCTGCTGGGTCATTCTTAGGGACATTTGGTAGAGCTGTCATGGTAACCATTTCTGTAAGAATGTGAACCAATCTTGTGGGATCTCACTGGGAAGGCACATAAATTTTTGTCCTTTCCCTCAGTGTTAGAGTTGGTCCCAATGTTGGACTGAGATGTAGAACCTTGGAGCCATGGCTGATCATATGAATTTGCAATTTTCTTTTTTAAGTTGGCACCTGTTAGCTTAAAAATAGGTGTTCTGAACACTGAGTAAGGAAGTTTCCTGAAAGATGTAATAATGGTGAAGTAATAGTTAAAATGTTTTTTGCAGGGACTCTTAGCTGATGTGTGTACTGAATAGTTGGGTGTAATTTGAAACTGTCCGGATAGCAAAACCATGAAAAATGGGAGTAACTACTGTGCATATAAAGATTTATTATGCATCTATGTTACAGTATGCTTATTTTATCAAAAATAGACCGTTATGAAACCTGGCTTTTGCACCTGCTCTTCATTAATTTTTGAAGTTAAATAGCTCTGAGTGGTCTTTTCCACCAAATACCAGAGGGCACTTGGGGGTTATTAGCAACAAATACTTGCTGAATGTAGAGTTTAACATTAATGGTAAAATAATCCACTACTAAAATTGTAGTTTAACTACTGTTAAACACAAAAAAAACCAAGCCCACCCTCAAAAGCTTTAAGCAATGGAGAACTGTTATATTACTTTGTACTGGTTTTAGGACAATTAGAACTTGACATAAGTAAAAGTTGAAGTGGTAGTACTGTTGAATTGGAAAAAAAATAATATCATTTGAGAATAATAGACAAAGACCTCATAATTTAGAAAAAAAAACCCCATCATCATTTATGTATTTTCTTTTTAAAAAAAAAAAAAGTTAATGTGATTCTGGAAGTAGTTGAATGTTAGAGTTTTAGTTTCACATGGAGTGTGTGATATTAATCAATTGCACAATTGAATTCCTGTTGGAATTATCCTGGGAGCTTTTTCAGAAGAAAAATCTCAGCAATGTAAGGTATGAAAATATAAGCTTCCCCCTCCCTGTTCATACTGTTATTTAGGGCAGAAGTTTTTATCTTTAGGGATATAGAAGCAAAGCTGGTTTAGGAAAGAAGTGGAGGTCAGTCTGTCATGACTGCAAGAAGGGAAAGAATCAACCTAATTTTTGGTTTTTTTAGAAGCAAACATTAGTAATTAGTTTCCCAGCAAATAACAAATGTCTTTGCAATTAATTTTGCATGATAGGCCTTTGGTTATCAGCCAAGAAATGTGATCAGTCATAATTTAGTAGTTTTTCAAAATGTCACACACAAAGTTAAAATATGCTCAGCAATCAAATAAGTAGATATTTGTCAGTGAATCTGGAATCTTAAAAAGTGGAAAAAACTCCAGAGTATTGCATTGCTAGGGACAGAAAAAAAGAGAGGCCAATAGGAAGAGTTCCAAACTTCAGATATCTCCTTCCTGTTCTTTCTTGGACTGTTCTAAGAGTTATTTTGACCCAAACTTGTGTTGTGGCATGTACTTACATGACATATACTGCTAACTAGAGAAAAAAATTCTTAATGTATCCTAGTGAGCATTTGTTGGGATTTTTTGACACCAGTTTTTGGATAACAGTTGGATAACTGTTATTTTGGGTAAAATCAGTGTAGATATTTAGAGGACACTAAATGCTTTGATTGTTAAGATGGCTGGATGCCTTAGGTACAGATCACAGGGAGCTTGAAATTAGCTATTTGCTACTATTTTCAGTAGTAAAATGTCTTGCTAGTTATTGGTTTGTGGTTTTGTTTTGGTGGTTTTTTGGTTTTTTTTTTTTTTTAAGTGTGAGCTTTCTTAGACTTAAAATGACCTTGTATTATGCAGTTCTAAAACTTACTTAAAGCTTATTTCATAAAGGTTTCTTTATGATGCAAATATAAAGCTGCTGTCAGTGTGTGTAATAGTAGCTGACTTTGGTGGCCTAAACCAAGATGTTGTGCTGGTTGCTAGCCTCATTTTGAATCCTTTTGGTTGAAATTTTCCAAATATACTTTTAATTCCAAAACTGAAATGGTGGAAAAATATTTTGTGCCCAAGTGAGTTATTTAGAAATGTTTTATTATTGCTCAGTTTCCAAGGAAGAAAATTGAGTTTGGCTGCACTGAGGATGTTTCACTACAAAAGGGCTGTGTGAAATTCAACAGGACTTCCCATACATTTGCAATTCAGGGCTGCCTTAGGAGGAGACAAATCTAGACATAATAATGAAGGTACAGGTTGGCAGGAGAGGGAAGGCTGGTACAAAGAATTTTTTATTTATAATAAACATACTGGATTTTTTTCAACCTGTGCCTGCTGCTTCCCTGGCAGGAAAAAGAGGGGAGATGGCCTGGTGTAAGTGTACAGACGAGGAAATCAGGGGCTTGACCAGCTGCCACAACACAAGACCAGCAGCTTGGAGTCTGGAAGCTGGGATCTGGATCCATGCTGGGATTAGGAGCCATTGACCAGAGTGAAAGACATGATGGGGATGAGAGAATGTATCTGAAGGGGCAGGACCAGGAGAACAAAAAGGCAAATTGGGCAAGGAATTAATATTAAAGAAGATACTTGAGACCAGGTTATAAATGTGGTTGAGAAGCAGAGATGGCTGCTTAGTTTGTAGCCTAAGCCTGTTGCCTTTCAGCCTAGCAGTTAAACTGAAGTCCGGGAGTGAGAGGAGAGACAAATAAGGATCTGTTACCTCTGCCAGGGCAGAATACATGGAGTTTGGAAGAAGCAGGTAGAGGAGAACATGATCACTGCCCTGCCATTTGGTGCTTGGAACCCAGCCCAGACAGATCATTGCTGCTGCCAGTTCTTCAGCTCGGGTGGCAGATATGTGACACATAAGATTTATTAGCCCAGGTTTCAGTAAGTTTCCACATAATTTGTTTTTTGCTGGCTATTCTACAAATGACTAAGATATGTGTAGGCATATGTCTAGGAAAAACTATGAGGAATTTGAGAGCTTCTGAGTCAAGCTCTCTGAAAATGAGGAGAAAAGGTTGTCAAGACCATGCTCTGTCCCAAGATGCAAGATGAGCATATGACTACATGCTGTAAATCAGATGCAAGGTTAAAACCATCTTGTGTAAAAGAGCCCTGTTGAACTGGGTTCTCCCATGCTCCTGTTGCAATGACCTTGTACATTATCCACTGGTAAACTAATAACTAAATAGCTAAAAATGAGTTGGTCAGCTGGGTGCCTCCCTCAAGGATGTGCAGCATGTGGAAGGACTGTGTGTGTATTCCCTGGGATTGCTGTAAGAGCAGTACTTTGAGAAATAGGCTTTTGTCACCAAAGCTTCTGAGATGAGGGAATGCATCTAACCTTATTTTGAAAGTAGCTCTGGCTATGTGCAGTGATGCTGGAGGTGTGGTTTGGGAGTGAAGGGTCAGGATCCTCAAGGTTTGTGTTCAGTTGATCTTTTGGCAGGCAGCCAGTGCTGTCCTGCTCAACATGAGGGAAGGGCAAAGCAGTTCAACATTCTTGCTCAGCTGAACCTGAAAAGGTTTTTATGGAACAAATAAATGTCGCTTTTTTCCATCTCAAAAAAGTAGGATTCCATTCCAGCTCCCTCTTGCTCCAGCTGCTGTTGTTTGCAGACAGCCTGTGAAATTCAAAGGCAGCAGTCAGTTCCAAGGTAGCAGGAATATTGTGTGTTGTGACTGTTCACTTGCAGAAGTGTAGAGCTCCTCCTACAAACAGTGTGTATGTTATGAGGACTGTCATGCTTGAGTGTAATATAATGTCTTTTCACTAAATGAAATACCCACAGGAGACTGGCTGACTGGAAGCACTGGCAAGGGGATATAGACCCTTTAATCTCTAGGAATGATAATGTATTTACAGTTGATGGCTGTATAATGACATAAGTAGTCACAGTCTTGGTCCCAAATAAGAGGTTTTAGTATCTCACATGTCCCCATTCAGGTGTTTCAGGAAGGCCACAGATTTAATAATGGATCTGATCCTTGGTGCTTCTCATCTACTTATTTGGGCCTTGCCAATCCCAGCTGTATTGTGCTGGTAGAAGGCTGTAAAGCAGCTCTGTCTTGTGCTGCCTTGAAAGTGAATATGCTCCAGGGCCATTGTTGCTGTGTGAGAAATTCTTATCCTAAAATTCCAATCTTTGTGCAGTACAAATGTGATAGGGTGAGACTGTGCATACCCTTGGTGAGGGCAACTCAAGAGATAAAAGATAAGCTGCTGCAGCTTAGTTGTTTGGCCGTTTCCTGATGACAATACTTTAGTCTAGCAGGGAGCTTTTGGTCTGGAATCTGTTTTGAAAAGCTTGTCTTCAGCAGTGAAAATTTTAAGCTTCAAGGTGAGCGTCACATGTAGACAGAACAGATCCCACCACTGATTTCAGAATCTTTACAGAAAGCAAATCTTTATATGTTCACAGGCATTTTCATTATTTACTTGCTTTACTCACATAATAAGGAAATGGTTGAGAATATAATTTATGTGAAGCAAAGCTTACACTGTAGATCAGAGGTTGCCAATGTATTTTATCAAATTTTGATAGGAAAAAAAATTGTAGTATGAATTACTCAATTAAATGTGTCTTCTGCTGAGTTCTGTTTTTGTATTGACATACTGCTTCCTGCAATAAGCAAAGGCATTTAAAAAAGAAAAAAAAATCCAATGCCTTACTGGAAGAAAGAATACTAAATTTTCTTTCTTAAAATGCTTCAGATGCTAAATTGTGAACAGCCAGAAATGTTACTCTCCTCTTAATTCTTTTAGAAAGATTATTTCTTTAATTTTCTGGATGTCATAAATTGTACTTTCCCCCCTCCCCTTTTTTTTAAGTAAAGCTGCTCCCTTCTGTAGCTTGCATTGTGCTAAATTGACAATGAAGAATAGTATGGTTTATGAAGATAAATGTCAGGAATGTCTTCTAAAGTAGACATTCAGATTTTTTTGGATTAATGGGAAAGAAGGTCAATAATTGCATGGATTTCAATAAGCTTGAGAAGAAATGGCATTCCTGTGGTGCTAGTGATTATTAAAACATTGTGAATTCATTTGAAGATACTGTACTCGGGTTTAATGTGTCTTCCATTGTGAAGGAATGACTCAGTAAGGGCTGTCAGTTTGTACAGGTGATAGGAGATAATTCATACAGCAATTGTATTTTTGAGAAAAAAAAAGTTATAGCAGACAATACATAAATGTCTGTATGGTAGCCTTAATTTTAATTCTGCCTTATTAAATAGGGCCCTCCAGACTTCCAGCAGCATACACCTGGACCAGTTCCTACCAACTTCTCGCAGGCCCCGAGGCTGCCAATCCAGGACCAGTGGAGAGGGCCACCCCCACCACCTCCACCACTCCCTCCTCCACCTCCTCAGGACAGAGATCCATTCTTCTTAGCAGGTGAGCATTTTCAATCCCATTAACAATTAGCCCCCACCTATTGTAAAGTTACTGCACTGTGACTGCACATCCCACAACATGAAGTGTTCAGAAGAACCTGAAGGCTGGAAGATCCCATTTGATGTAGTCAGGCTGGTACATGCCAGAAGTTCTGGTTGTCTAGTATATTTTTACTTCTTTGGATGTGGATTTTTACTTTTTTTAATGTCTTCACCTGTAACTGCCATGAGTCCGGATATTTATATGGACACAAAAATAATTAATATCGAAGTGATTGTTGCAATGAAGTTGTTGCACTTTGTTATAATTTGGATAACAGGTACTCTCCATACACTTGGGTTTCTTGTAACTCTTTAAGCTGCTTGGACTGTGTGTGTAGTGTAAGAAATTTGTTAAGGTTAGATAAAATGATACAGCCTAGCAAAAAAAAGAGGGTAAATGCATGTTTATACCACATATATGTAATGTATATATATATATATATATATACAATATTTTGCAAATATCTTACACATGTACAATATGTAAAAATGTGGTAAATACCTGGTCAACAAATGGTGTCAATGCTTTATGAGTTCTTCTGTGGTTTAAATTGTAATCACTGGAATCCTTCATTGATTTTATTAAAGTAGAATTTCCAAAAGGTATTGCTGATTCCAGCAGAGTACCAGTTGTGCCGGTCTTTCAAGGATCAATTCCTTTTATACACAAATGACAGGAACAAGAGAAACATAACCTTGAGGGTAGCTCTTTTAATTAAAACATCCCATACTTTCAGTGTTACATTCTGAAAATTTCAGGTTACTTTCTGAATCAGACTGTATGTTTCCGAAATGTGTTTGTGTGCCGGGAAGGTTGTAATTGAATCAATTCTCTCATTCCCGCAGATCCGAGGTTCCCGGGTCATCCCTTGTTTGAGCAGCGCAGCCCCCCACCGCCGCCGCCTCCCCCGCTTCTGAACAGCGCCCACCCCGTTCCTACGCAGAGCCCGATGCCGTTCAGCCCGCCCGGGCCCGCCTTTAACCAGCAGGGACAGCAGCCGGTGTATCCCCGGGAGCGGCCGGTGCGGCCCAGCATGCAGCCCCAGGGCCCGGTGGGGATCCTGCACTTCAACCAGCCGGGCTCCGCCACCCCGCGCCCCTTCATCCCCCCGCGGCAGCAGTTCCTGCAGGCGCCGGGACAGCCCTTCCTGTCTCCGCACACGCAGCCCAGCATGCAGGTACAGGGCTGGGGGAGTAACGGAGCCGTGGCATTGCCGGTCCGAGGGGGATGGCCCGGCAGTGCCGTCGCTGCTGTGCCTGGCGGGTGATGGATCTTCTCCCGCCGCCGTGCCCCGCTCTCGCTCGCTGCCGGCCCGGGGCAGCGCGGGGCCGCAGCGCCCTCTGCCGGCAGCGGCGGGGCCGTGGGGCCGGGGCAGCGCTCCGGGGATGTGCAGGGGGCCGCGAGAAACCTCGTTAGAAAACGGGGTGAGGGACAGGAACCCTTGAATTCGTCTTTTTCTTTTTACTTCAGCTGTTGGCTTACACAGGTTTAAGAGTAGAACGACCTCTTTGGTTGGTCTGTTCTTTCCTCTGTATGATTTGAGTTTAACCTGGTTCGTAGCTGCTTATAGTTCTAAGGACTCAGGAGACTGGAGCTGCTTTTTTGGAGTTTATTACCTTGAAACTAAAATTTTTTCTTTTTATGTGAAGGGTCCCATGCATCCTCCATTACAGCCTCAGCCGCAACCTCAGCCTCATCAGCAGCATCACCAGCAGCAACAGCAGCACCATCACCAGCAGCAGCAGCAGCATCACCATCTCCAAGGGCCTCCACAGCCCCTGATGCCCATGAACCAGCCACAGTTCAGGCCTCACATGCAAGCCACACAGCAGCAGCCAAATAACAACAGGATGCAGTGTCAGCCACGACAGGGTCCAATGAAGCCAAGGCATGTAAGTACCACATACAGCAGTGTCCTGCATGAGCAGCAGGCATGTAAGCACAGCTTTCAAAACTCACCAGTGTGGGTTTTCAGTTCTATTTATTCCCTTCCTGCCCTTTCCCCTCCTTTTACCATTTCTTGCTCATTTCCTGCCTTGATAATTTTATAATCTACATTAAAAAATACCATGTGTATCTTTCTCTTCTCCTCTGGTCTTCAGTGTTCTTTTTGATTTGGGTCCAGTAGGAGATGTTGCACCCCCCAATAACTAGCAATGAAGGGGTGGTGAAGGAGAGGTTTGCTTTATAAGGATTTACAGCTGCTGGTAGTCTGTGGTTGTATGGGAGCCCAGTTTTGTGACACTCTTTCGATTTGAAGGCCTCTCTGTATCACTGCTGATCAGTTTTCTGGTTCAGATAATGCCTCTCCTGTCTTGTGCCATTCCTACAATGCAGCATATTCTGCTGCTTGGTAGGTTGGGTAGGACAACAGCCTGGAGCAGTGCTCAAGACAATATAACTATAGTTTAGCATAATTGCTTTGATTAGGAAAGGAAATCACCCAGTGAATCCAGTTTCTGAGAATGGTGTTAAACAAGTGAGATTAAGTTTTGCTTTTAATTAGAAAGAAAGGTTATTAAAATATTCTCATTTCTGTATTTTTTTCCTGACATTAAAAATAGCATGCCTCTTCACAAAGCTTATTTTCCCAAACTGAACTAAATCAGAAAAATACGAAACCAAGATCACTTCAGCCTGCTTTGTGATGGAAGTCAGCAGTTCTTTTCCGTTGTTCTTTTCAGAGTACCCCGTCACAGAATATTGTCAAGCGTTCCAACCAGCAGCTGCAGCCGGCCGCTGCCAGGAACAGCAACTTGCGCGAGCTGCCCATAGCCCCGTCCCACGCCATGGAGATGAGCAGCAGCCGGCGCAGCTCCGCCCCGGCCGCCCAGGTCAAACCCATCACCAGCACCCTGCCTGCCACCAAGGCTGGCACTGCTGCTGCCAACTCCCAGGGAAGGCCCGAGATGAAAGCTAAAGCAATCACTCCAGTGGGCCAGGCAAAGTCAGAAGGAAAATGTGAACCAGAGGTAAGGGATTTTCTTTGTTTAAACAAAAGATCAAAAACCAAACAATGAGAAACAAGGCTCCCACCAGAAAGCTCCCACCTTTAAAAGACTTTTCTAGTCTGATTTATGAATTGAAAGCACACTTAGTGTATTATCCACCAAATATTTTTAGGTGCCACTAGAGGCCTCCCTTCTGAATTGCACTTTTCTTCTTTATTGCAAGAGCAGAAATAGTCTCCGTTGACATAAAAGGTCTGGAAGGTTGACTAGGCTGTGGTGAATTTGTTTTGCAGGAGGAGTCATCATTTCTACTAGGAAAAGGCAGAATTTGAGTGAAGGTGGTCAGTGACACAAGTCTCTGAAATACTTATTCTGCCCATTTTTATCTTTGGGAATTATAATTTATTTTCAGGTGATCATATTCTTGTGAGTCTGAAAGGCTCTATCTTTTGTATGGTGCTGTATGGCTCAAAGGAAAAGAAAGAAGGCTATTTGGAGAGCTGTCTTCCTCATGCTGTTTTCCTTTAGGCTGTTCAGTCTCTACTAGGCCTTGAGCATTCATGTAGGAGGTCATAGCTGTGCTGTCTGTGGAGCTTCTTGCTCTTGAAAAAGAAAATCTCTTTTTTATTAAACCTTTTCATGTGAGGGAAAAGAGGAGATGCTTTTAAGTTTTCCATTTTGGAGAAAGTGATGCTGTTTGCTCTGCTGGTATTCTGCACAATTGAAAAAATCAGATGCCAGTGTTTTCAGCTCCACTGCATCGTGTCATGTGAACAGATGACCATTTCCCTGCACAGATCTCCTGGCAGCTAGAGAAGACTCTCCATGAGCTCTGTTACTTTGAGAGAGTGGGTAGGATTGGACTGATGGTGCTCTTTATATCCTGAGCATGATGGCTAAATGCACCCTGTGTGCTTTGTCAGGCTATTCTGTGAAGAACTGTAAATCTTCATGGTTATAGCTAGCCATGAATCTTGTCTCAAGGACCAGGTTTTCTTCAACAGCCATTGAAAGCTTTAATTGTGATAATGCTGTCTTCCTTTTAAGCTGCTCATGATTAGCTTTTCATCTTGTTCTTGAATTAGGGATGGTCATAACTAATTTCCATAAATGAGGCACAAAAGAAACCTAAAGCTATCAGTGTTTGACCTCCTGTGCACTTGCTTTTCAATGGAAATGGAAAAAAAATCCTTTTTTAGCTTTTAATTTTCACCTTTTTTTGAAAAAATACTTGAGTAATCTCTTTCCCCTCAATTAAGTCTCTTGGAATAATCTCAGTCACAGAAAATGCAAAATGCAGTGCCTCATAGAGAAGCCTTGTCTTTCAGGCCATTAGTAAGGTAAGTCTTGGAAAAATCAGCCACAGGCTTCCCCATCTAAAACATCTTGAAGTTATTCTGTAGCTTAGTCATACGAAAATTAGTTCCAAAGTATCTCTGGCAGTATTTAGAAAAATATAAGAATTTTAAAAAATTCATTTAATTAAATAGAAAGTTAAACAAACAACCCCAAAGCAGTCATCTTGTTGTCTCCACTTTACATTTGAAATATACTCTAGCCTGTGGTTATCAAACTAACTAATCTTACCTGTGTGAATTCTTGGTGTATTACAAGTAAAACTTTCTTTTTATTTCTCTGTCAAAACTGTCATTGAAAAAATTCAGATACCTGTTTTATGCAAGTTTTTGCAAAGCAGGATAAAAAAACAGGGTCTTGGAACCAATGAAATCTCCTAGTAAAGCCCTTGTATTTGGCAGGCATGAGGAGAGTGTGGCTGTGCACACAGAACCTTGTACTTCCAAAGCACACCTGGAACAGAGCCTGGTGCTGCAAACAGTGTAGTAGCTGTTGTCCCATTTCTGCTGTGCCACTGCAGTTCACTGCTGCTGCTTATTGTCACTCTTACAGATGGGAATGCTGCACTAAAAATGTTCATTTACAAGCATTTAATTATTTTCTTCACTGTTTTTGTAATGTAGGTTATTACATATCTCTTCTTAGGCAGATTGTATTGTTTTGAAGTCTTTTTTTGTGTCCTTTTCTTGTAATTAGCTGACTTCATCTTGTTCTTTTGCTTTTGATGGTGATGAGAAAGAGTTAAGTTCTGTCACCTTCTCTAGCTGTATGGCACATAACTGAATTGGGCAGGTTATTTTGCAAGTGTCTTCAACTGGAAAATTAAGACTTTTCTTTGCATCTTTCTTCCTAAAGAGTCAGTGGCTGTATTTATGAGTGGCCTATCATTCAGGAGCACCAAAAAAAATAGCAATATTGGCTTGGCTGTTAGAGGTTTTGCTCACCCTAAATATAGATATTTGAAAGGTTTGCAATGTGAGTGAATAGAAGATTAAAAGCTGTATATTAATGGAATGCTTGTGTTCCTGTTCCTGTGAGGCTGCAAAATACTGACCTTAAATGCCTGTTCAGAACAGCTTTTACTCCCCAGGATTTAAATTGTATATCCTTAGTCTGAAACATCATTTTGTCATTGAAATAGGAAAGTCTGGATGATGTGGGCCTAATTCTGCTCCTGTTGAAGTCAGTTCAGGATTAGAGGAATTAAGGCAGAATTAAGCATTTTTGAGTTTCAGGAAGAGGGAGAATGGAGAAAGGTGATGTGTCTGTAGGAGAAATGGATATTGGAGCTCAGAACAGGAGGGAAATTAGTAGAGCACTGGGTAGTCATCAGTGTATTGGTGTTAGTACCTACACTGGGGATCATGTCCCTGATGTACGGAAAGAAAACCTTTGTATTCCATTCTTCCAAATCCAGTAAATTGTGAATTTTGTTGGATTTTATATTGCTGTCTTTTCTAACAAGGTTTGCAATATGGAAAAGAGTTGCTGCACTAAATTACTAGATCAAATGTATCTGAATATTTTCACAGTTTTGGTTATGAACTACTGAAAAATTGTAGAATTTTCTCCAGTTTAAATAACTTCTCTCCCAGATTTTTGTAATGGTGCCTCCTGTCTTGTGCTTGTAAGAGTCTTATCACAGTTTTTGTGTCCAGTTGGAAATTAGCAAAAGGGCAGTTTGCTTCTTGGAATAACTTGTAACCTTGTTCTTCACACTCTCCCTGTTTGTCTAAGATGTACAGCACCTCTGCTTTGCAGAGTGTCTCATACCTTCCTCGGGTTCAGGAGCTGATGTTATCAGCAATGTGAAATGCACAGTATGTATATTTAGGTACCCTTTAATTCAGATACTTTGTGGGTTTGAACATAAGCAGCCGAGTGATGCAATTTGGATCTGGCTGTGCCTTTTGCATACAATTGGCATGAATTTTTAGACAAATTATTTTAGCTTCTTATGTTTTTAATGTTACAGCTTAAAATAAAGACAACCTGCTGAATAAGTTTGTGTTTATGCCCCAGATCAAACCATTTTGATTGCTCTATTTTTGCACCCATTTTACTGAGACACATAAATGATCCTGGTTGCAAGATTCCTTCTTTGTTCCTTGGGAACCAACCAGAACATTAACAGTGTCTGGTTCTTATGACTCAGCATTTTCTTCTATTAATTGGCAATTAATCCCACAGACTTCTGTAAAGTCTGAAAACTTTTAAGAAGGGATTGACTTCCTAGGATCATTACTAATTTCCTGAGTCTAGTTCCAGAAAGGAAGGTTTCAGATTATATTTGAGATCAAGTTGCCTGAATATTCTACTAAGCATTTTTTGAACTTGCATGTGTGTTGGTAATAGAGTTTATGTCTAGTTTGTGTCAGTCATCTTTCTGTGTTTAATTCTGGCATAGTTGGAATCAGTGTATCTGTCCAAGGGCTGTTGCAGGGATGTATTAGTCAGAGTCCCTTGGGATGTTCATTCCTTGTGTGCTGACAGGACTCATTTGAGTGTGCTGCAAAGCCCACATCTCTGTGCGATGTGCAGCCTTTGAGTTGATGTTCTGAGCCTGCCACATCGTGGTCTGTGTCTCCCGAGGTCTTCAGAACTTGTTAGGTGATAAAATGAGCGGGCAAATCCCTCATAATAAAGGGCCCTGGTAGAAGTGGTGGTCTCTTGAAAACTCATACTGCAATGTTCCAATTGAACATAAGGGAAACAAAAATTACAGGATTGCCTCCAAAAGTAAACTTGGTATTTGCTCATGGCATCCATCCATCAGGATTGTTTAGATAAATTGTAGAATATTACAATCTAAACCGAAGCAGGTGAATAAACTAATTCATTAAGTTAAATGAAACAAGTCTTCCCTCTGAACTATTGTGGTAATTGTGATACTTAGTGTCTCTGAAAATGACTGAAAATTTTATTAATTGCATCAGGATCTCCATAACAGCACATCCTCCTCCTAGCTGGAGCTTATGTGATTTCTCATCCTTTGCAAACTATTCTTAAGGGTCTTAATTTTTCCCTGTATTTCATAAGGGTAATATTCTATTTTTTTTGCTACAATCCAGCATCTCCAGTAGTCAATACAAGATGAAATATCTAGGTTTTCTCCTGCAGAAGTATGTTTCTGTACCATCTATCAACACAGATCTCTAATTTAGTTGTCACTGTGATTATTAATCACCACCATCATGTTCCACAAAGTATAGATAAAGATAAGAACGTTGGGGTGGATGTAGCATTCTCATGCAAAGAACTGTGTTAGATCTCATCCCTGAACTACAACCTATACTTAAAAAATAAATACAAATTTTAAAAATGCAATCTGGGTAGTCTTATTTAGCCCCTGTTTTGGCTTTTAATTAGACTGCTAAGTAGGTGCTTGTAATTGGACTTCTAATTTGAGACAAGGAGCAGGTTTTTAGTAACTGAGAATAATCCCTGTCAATACCTGCTCAGGGAAGAAGCAGCTACAGCTGAAGGAAACGAACATTCTGGAGTTGTGCATCTGGGTGCTGTGAGAGCAAGTCTGACTCTGCTGGGCTTTCATATCCATGAACCAATATTATGGCTGAATCTGTTCTGCTGGATTTTTCTTGGGTGGGGAAGGATGCTGGGGTGCACTGGGATTAAAAGCTCTTAAAAAACCCCAAACCTTCAAATCACACATTTGGGTCAGATGTTCAAAAAATGGCACTTGTTTTGAAAACAGTTTGCACCCAGTTGCTGTAAGAAGCATAAAGGTTTGTCACAGATTCCCATTTTTGAGAAATATTTTAGCACTCTTTATGCATTGATTTACCAGTGTGCAAAGTATCATTACTTGGAGAGGCTGTTGTTAGGAGTGATTGATACATCTTGAGTACAACGTTGTGCTCATTACCATTTGTAAGCATTCTCTGTAAGTCTAACTTAATATTTCAAATGGTTAAAAAGAGAGAAATAATACAATAAAAAAGAATGCTTCCTAATTTTGAAAAATATATGTGATTTTACTGCAAGACCCTTTGATTCTTTTCCAGGATGATGAGAATTTGCATTTCCTTGACCCTGTCCATTTTTTAAAGCTTTTCATAAGAACCCATTCTGCCAGAGTTGAACAGTCTTTAGGAAGGTTATTTGATGGTGTGTAGTACTTTCAGAGAGGCCCAGGGCTGGAATATTAAAGGCATTCTCTATATACCATTAATATTCCAACACTGCATTTGGCAACATTTTGATTCTGAAGAGAGTGCATGAGTTCAAGGTCAGAGAGATTGACTTGTGCTGTTCATTATAACCAATTATTGTGTGACAAATGAGTTTGAGATCAGGCTTAAAATTCTGTGAGAAAAATCAATAGTTCTAATCAGGGCCTTTCAGGTCATTTACCACCCTACCTTTTGTTACTTTGTCAGAAAAGAGCAAGATAAAACCTGTGTGACAGTGGGTTGCCTCTGTATTGTTACCTTCTATTTGAAACATATTTTGATATCTTGAATTATATTAATAGTTTAATTGGTTTTGGAAACTTTTAAATTAATTCCAATTTGTCAAACTTTTTTATTATTATTTTTTTTTTTTTTAGTATTCTGATCAGATTTCTCAAGTGGTATTAAAGCTTTTCTGTCTAGGAAGTAGTATATCTAAGTCCTAAACCAGATCTGAGCTGTTTGTCTGTAATGAATAGCAAATAAACCTTGGCAGCAGATACACTCCACTAATAGCCGTGCTTTGGTATCAGGAAAAATTTAAAAAGCTCTACATCTGAAACAATTTCATGTTGTTTTGACCAAGCTGGGCATCTGTTTAGAATTTTATAAATTCATTTGGTTTTTCCTTTGTTAGTACCCAGAGGAAGATGAAGAAACTCGGTTGTACCGTTTGAAGATAGAAGAGCAGAAGCGCCTGAGAGAGGAGATCCTGAAGCAGAAGGAGCTGAGACGGCAGCAGCAGGCTGGGGCCAGGAAGAGAGAGTTGCTGGAGAGACTTGCCCAGCAGCAGCAGCAGCAGCCTTGCTCCCAGCAGTCCTACATGCAGCACGAGGAGGACTCCTCCGAGTTCCCCACCAACGGCAGCCCCTACATCCCCCACTCCGGCTTGCAGACCAGGCACAACGTGAAAAGCAGACTTCTTGTTAGAAAGCAAGACGCGGTAGTTGCAAACATCCACCCCAAACCCACAGATTTCCCCCAGGGCGCAGGGGACGGGCAGTACCAAGGACAGCAGATGAAGCAGCCAGTGAAGCAGCTGAGGCAAACTAGGACAATTCCTGCGAGCCAGCCTCAGGCAGCCCAGAAAGTGTTACAGAGCAAAGCTGCCGCAGCAGCGCTGCCCACGGCGCAGGCGGCGCGAGTGGCCTCGGTGCCCGCCAGGCCCCAGGAGCAGAAGCCCGGGGTGAAAAGGACTGTGATGCAGCGGACAAACAGTGCTAGTGATGGGCCCCATGGCGGCAGCAAAGTCAGGGTGATTAAGTTGTCAGGAGGGGTAAGTGTACAAGGCTCATCTCATCTCTGTGTCTCCTCGTGGTTCGTTTCTGTGTGTTTGATTCTGTGTAATCCCGAAATAAAATATGGGCCTGAGCTGGTGAGGGAAGTAACAGGTTTAGCATACCTAATAGTCTATATGTTCTATTTGCAGAACTGTAATTTATTAGCAGTTATTAAACAATTAGTGTTTCCTGTAATGCTTTGCTGCCAGGCAGTTACCAATGAAATCATATTGAAATACTCCTTTCTTTTAAATTGTAACTTGGAGTCTGAAATATGAAAGACTGCTCAGTTGAGGTCCTTTTGGTTAAGGTTGATAAGTCTGATAATTGCTCAGAGAAAAGAATTTAGGTGACTGTATTTAATTAAGGTTTGGTTAAAAAGGACCTGCTTATTTGGTAAGTGAGGCTACGTAATTAGTTGCGTGCAGTTGTTGGTCTGAGTACGGCTCCTACTCAGTGGAAGATGGTTTTTATTTTATTAGGAAGCGTGTTATGAAACTAATTTAAGCAGTGTGTTGCAGGGGGATGTTTTCTCTTACAAGCTGGGTTTAAAACGTTACCATTTCACTTCTGCATCTAAATGAGATTTCCTTATCTCTTGATGAGGAGTCTTTTATCTGCAGTGTGTCCCTTGAGCGCTGGTGTGGAGGACTCACAGTGATGGTCTTGAGAACAGTGTGCCTATTTAAAATCTGGCGTTTTGGTGAGAAAGTCTCTCCACCAAATTTCTTCTGTCTTAATGAAAAGACAAGTTAATTTGTTAGGGCTCTAAAGAGACTAAGATGAGGGGACATAGAGATCATTTTGTCAGTGTTTGAAGTCTGTCCTTGGGTTTATGCTGAGGAGGAAAGAATGATGTGATGTAGCAGCACATTGGAGGTGTTTTTCTGGAAGAATGCTTTTAAATTATTTGGAGAATTTCATAGGGGAAACAAAACTGTGTGTAACAGGGACTGAACAAGGCCTTGGAGGCGAGGCTTTACTCTGTAGAAATGGGGAGGAAGTTGAAATGACAAAGTCTTAACTACTTCTTATGAATGTTTTTCTACAGTTCATAAAACTTAATTGCACTCAGAGTTTTGAATTGCATAATGACTGTATGGTCTTTCCAAATATTAACATACAGGTCATTATTTACTACAGAGACATCCTGCACATTAGGTTGTTGTCAGTTTTAATTCCTCAGACATGGTAACTTAAGTACAGAAGAATAAAGTACAGGAAACTGAAAGAAATTAATTCTGTTGAGCTAAAAATATTTGTATATAAGTATGTCTGCAGGAATCCCAGTGGCCTGCAAGAGGTATGACAGGTTTGTGATTCATGCATAATTGAATAAAGCAGTCATGCACAACTTCTTTTATTATGTGATGAAACAAAACAATGCCAGTCACAACTGTATACAGCTCCTCGTAACAAATAGTTATCAGTGCCCACAGCAGCATTCACAATGAAATTGTTTTTATCACGTGCTCTATTTCAGGAGACCATTAATGATTTGTTTCAGATAAGTGTCATGGTAAGCAAGAGCAATTAGCTTAATTAAATGCATGTGTAACTCCTCTTTAATTGTGTACAGAAGCAGATTTACTCTGTCCTGGTTACTGAAGTTTCAGCAAGGTGAAGCAGGTTCTTTACATGTAGCTTTGTCACTGTTTTCATGTTGCCATGGACTTCTTAAGTTTCCTTCCAGCTGTGGGAGAGTGAAAGCAAGCATTGCAATTAGCTGTTAACACTGATCAAGATAGCTGATTAATTTTTAATCAGTTATTGACAAGCTGAATCTGTGACTTTATTTCTTTGACCACACAAGGAAAAAAATATGAATTGAGCAGCAGTGCAGACAATCATTTAGTCAGTTTTTGAGAGGATTTAAAAGAAAAGTTAGAAGGTGCTTGGGCTACAAATACTACCACGATTGGAGATCATACTTAGTTTCCACTGCTTTAATCCTGCCACATGCTTAATATATTTTCACGACTTTTGCCTGAGCACTAAATATAAAGCAAAAGCCAAATCTCATTTTTCCTAGCCGTTCATTCTCCTTAGCATGTAATAGTGCTTCCTCTTACTGCCTGCCTTTGGCCAAAGGGTTGCTGGTATCTCTTATGTGTATGCACTGGCTCTATCCTGCAGCTAAGCATCCCTGGCCTTGCTCTCTGTGCAATTCCTTGTGCTCTTCTCCTTTCCTGGGCTCTTTTGTGCAGAGATCTTTTGAATGCATTTGTACAAGTGAGATGGCTTGTGATCAGACAGAATGCCAGGTCCGCTTTGGAAGCTTCCTGGGTTCAAGTGAAGACCTGGCAAGTCTCTCCTGTTGCAGAGCACCACTGGGGTACAGCCCAGAGCTGTACTCACTCTCTCTAGACCAAGCTGGCCTAAACCAGAACCTGGTAGCAAGGACTGTTATTAATTCAGGAGGGCCATTTGTAGAACCAGTATTCAGTGGTTTGGTGTTGCTGCTGATGTTGTTTTTGTAACATATAAGCAGTGTGGTGTGGTGCTGAGAACTGTGGAGTACAGACATTGTCAGAAGAGAATGGCTTCTTTTCCTGAGGGCAGTATCTTTACCAAGCTGAGCTTTTGTCTGTTTGTGTTGCTGGGCACAGCAGTGCTACTGAAGATCTCTGACCTGCAGGTAGAAATATCCCTTGGGTCCTTAAAAAAACAAAATGGTCTTTCATCTGTTTCCACAGTATTCTTTTGTGAGAAGGTTTTACTTTTGGAATTTTAAGAATTACCATGTAAATTCCAAGAATATTTTAACTTGTTCAGTTTTCCTGATACATAAGATGCCTTAATTCATGACTTACTGTTCTTCAGGAAAATGAAAGTAGAAAATGATTCAGCATTTCTGGTATGTCAGACTAAGTCTGTGTATCAAGGTGACACATTAGGTACTGTCAGTAATGATTTTGTCTGTTGATGCTTTTTTATTTTTTAAATAAATCCCATCCTTCACCTCCCCCCCAATACTTTGCCCATCCCTTTCTAATATACATATAATTTATGCAAGAATGGCAGTAAAGTGAATAGTTTTCCATTTTAATTACTCCTTTAAATGCTATTCTCCTGGAAAATTAGGCAGTGTTTAGCACATGGACTTGGAATTTTTTTTGTTGCTGGTTTGGTTTTGGATTGGGTTTTTTTTTTTTTTTTTTGTGGGGGGAAGGGGGGTGGGTTTAGCGATTTTGGGTTTTTTATTGTTGCTTTGTTTTTGGTTTTGTTCTTGGTTTTAATTTTTCCAAGGAGGCCCAGATATTTTTCAGTGAATCAGTGTGCATTGTTTTTGTGGCATTTCCTCAGAGCTGTCCTTTTCAGATGCAGGAGTTCAGTGTATTCATTGAGTATTCATACTTGTAAATTTATCTAATAAAGCATCTGAGACTTGCCGGGCTTGCTGAGGACCCTGAAGTCAATCCTAAAGTTACTTGTAAGTATAAACTCAATGAGAGTGTAGGAAAGAAACACCCTAATAAATTACTTGAAAATGTGATCATAAAATTATAGAAAATAAGGGTGAAAAGACTGTTGAGCTAATTTGTCTTGAAAGGGGACATGAACTCTGTAGTATTCCTGACAGATATGTCCAGCCTTTTTCTGAGATCTCATTGCTGCAGATTTCTCAGGTAGTCTATTCCAGTATCAAATATGTATATTTAGGAGATTTTCTCGGTGACCAAATCACATTTTCTTGCTATAATTTTGAATTTCTGACTATTTGTATTATACTTAAAGAAAGATGGGGAAGAATTTCTCTCTCCTTTTAAAGATAACTGTTTCTGAGCTCTAATATCTTTCATTCTCTCTTGATGAGACATGTTTTCTAACACCTTGGCTGTTTGTGGTGCTCTTTGGGTTCTCTGTCATCAATCTGTTGAGAGTTCTAGTACCAAATGTAATTGAATTGCTTAAGTCAATATATTCAGAGTTGTTTTAGTCCTGGAAGAACAGGTTTGTACCAGCTATAAACTTAGATATCTAAAGATCGTATGAAATACATGCTGAATATGTTTTCTATTTAGTTGGAGGTTCTGTGGTAAATTACAATATCTTAAAATCTCTGTATTATTGTCATCTTATGTTGTTGTTGGATGATTTCTCTCTTAGCCAGAAAATGTCCTGCCATGCTCAGAGAGCTGTGTGTCTATCCCAAAGGCGTGAAAATGCTGGTTCTTATGCTGCACCAAGAACACACCAATCTTTGTCTCTGTGGAAGGCTGCACAATGAGGGGTTTTTTCATAAATACATATATAGATAAAAATACATAAAAATCTTGGTATTTCCTGTTGCATTACAAGCAGTATTTTATAAGTGATCCTAATTCCTGAAAACTTGAAATACGTCATATGAAAAGCTTGAAAAAAGAGCTGGCAAGTTCTTCTGTTTGAAAAACCTGTCACAAAAAAATGTCCTTGGATTGCAAAAACAAGATGGAAACGGAAGATAGACAACTTCGGTCATATTCCAAGCAACTGGGAAGTGTGAGATGAATATGGAGTTCTAAATATGGAAAAAATACTGATTGAGATGATTGTTGTTTGATAATGTAACCTTATCAACCAACTTTGCTTAATGTTTGTACTTGTTTCTACTTGCTTGTATGTGTTCAAGTTTAATTAAAAATATTTGACTTGAAAGCTCTTTAGCGCCTTTCATCTAAATATGTCAGGAATTGCAAGCACTAAGAATTGTGGCATTTGTGTGGGAAGTTCATGAAGCCCTTTCCCCAACCCTTGATAGAGGAACTCTTGCCCTATACTGTCCTATAACTTTTTGAGAAACAGGAGAATGACTTTGATGTTCATTTGTACCCCAGAGGCTGACGGAGGCATGGGTAGTGCCCACCTAGGAGTGGGCTGGGGGAGCTGCAGGAGCCATGTGTGAGTGCCCAGGTACCATGGCAAAATGAGCAAGACCTCTGAGGCAGCATTACTGTCAGTGCTGTTGAAGAAGGACTGACTGCCATAACCTGCAAGATTTCACTCTGGAAGTGTTTCACAAGTGGACATTAATTTCTTGGTTGTATGAAACTCTTGAAATGTGTCCAGAGGAGGCCACAAAGTTGGTAAGGGGACTGGAGCACCTCCCCTCTGAAGACAGGCTGAGAAAGTTGGGGCTGTTGTGCCTGGAGAAGAGAAGGCTCCAAGGAGACCTTACAGAACCTTCCTAAAGGGGCTACAAGAGAGCTGAAGAGGGACTTTTTACAAGGGCATGGAGTGGCAGGACAAGGGCAGTGACTTCACACTGAAGAAGTGTTGATTTATATTGGATATTAGGAAGAAGCTTTTTCCTGTGAGCGTGGTGAGGAACTGGAACAGGGTGCCCCGAGAAGCTGTGGATGCCCCATCCTAGAAGTGCTGAAGGCCAGATTGGACGGGGCTTAGAGCAGCCTGGTCCAGTGGAAGGTGTCCCTGCCCATGGCAGGAACATTTGAAAATGAGTAATAAACTCTGTCTTCCAAGACCTCCAGTGAGGATGATCCCTGTAGAGACAGAGTCTCTTATTTCATGCATTGGGGTCAGGAGGTGGGCTGTGCTGTACTCTTTAGGACATATTCAATTACTGGGAAAAGGAAATAAAGGGATATGTGTGGGCACACTTAGAAAGTGAGAATGACAGCCAAACCAGACACAGATAATGCATTTTATGGGCTTCTCATAAAATGTGTGAAAGGGGGGAAAGAGATTTACCCAAATTGAATATGACTTTGCTATGGATAACATGGATCTAAAGTGCAGTAAAGTATTTTCTATTATAGACTGCAGAACAGGTTTCTCCTTTTCCCCAGGAGGGTTTTAAATTGTATGTTGAAGAAGAGTGCAGCTTGCTCCTGAACACCCAGGAAGCAGAGCTTTGTTACTTGTCACTCTTGTTACGTCTCAAAGGAGAGTTTCTCTGCCATGGTAAATGTTACAGTGCAGAATTCCTATCTGTGTTATAGAGATCTTGGTGTTACAGAGTATCTCTGAGCCCAGTTTCCTGATAAAGATAGCTGTGACACCACTAAAGTCAGATTTCATATGAAAATGCAGTCTCTTAACTTGGGAGGCAAGCTTGCAGAGTTGTAGAGTTTAATATTTTGAGAAGTCAAAATATAAACTTCTCTACAGAGGGATGTTGAGAAGCTCAACATCCCTCTGTTGAGAAGTTGGACCACTTGGAACGGGCCTTCAGGGCAGAGGTTTGGCTCTTGAGTCAGGAGTATTTGGGGTGGGAGGGAGTGGGGGCTTATTAAGTCTTTATTAAGACTTACCAGGAGCTTCAGGGAGGACAGAAGAGGGATTTGACTTGCCAGTAGTTTCAAGCTTCAAGGAACGTGAACTGCAAAGGCCAGACATGGTACAAGAAGGGAAGTTCTAGTTGTACAGGTCTCTGATGTCCAGTACTGGCTTTCTGTGCCATAGCTGGTGTCCAGCTGGGAAGTGCTCCTCTTGGAGCTTTGGGCCATCACAAACTTTGTATTGCTGATATTTTCCAGCTGGAGAGTTTTCTCTTGGTCTCTCTCTGCCTGTCCAGTCTTTGCTAAAATTCCCTGTACAAAAACCTCTCAGACTCACAGCTGAAAAGTGAACCAGGAAACTTTGCTTAAAACATTGTTTATCTATGTTACATAGACATACAGACAACACATAAAAATGGAGGTATTTCTGAGAGCATGTCATTCAGAACCTTGATTTTGCTGTAGGTTTGATACACAATTTTTATGATTTTTTTCATAATAAGCAGGTGGGTGCTTTAACTAAAAAACCATGTAGTTGTGATTCAGCATGATTCAAGCTGTGCTTTTGTCACTCCCAGTGAAACTTCATGCAGCATGGGTATGGCTGGGACTCTTTGGCCAGTCCTTCTCCCTGCCTTTGTTCTCCTTTCAGGTGGATGAGGAACTACTTCAGTTAAGAATTGTGTTAGTACATGGGATTAAATGGAATTAGCTGCTTTTTCTGCAAGATGTTTTCTTTTTCCTGTTCTCGCTTTTCATACACCATTAGGCACAGAAGATGCTCATCACATCATGGCTCACTGAAGCAGTGTAACAGTGTCTTTTTATCACAGGAAGGGACCTATTTCTGCATTATATTTATTTATTGCTTAGTCTGGGTGCTCTTGCTTGGGTCAAGTTCGGCCTATACAAAAATTTTAGGCTGAGAAAAATAACTGAATCACTGACCAGCATCAGAAGTGTCTTTTTTCTCTGGTGTGAACTGGGAATGATTTGGCTCTTTCATCACTTTTGTAGTCTGATGTAGCTTATTGCTGTGTGTACTTTGAGTCAAAAATAGCCCATTAATATGTCTTAAAACAGTTGTTAATGATAAGTTGTCTATTGATAGAGTGGCATTTTCTAGCCTGGTGGGAGAGCAGTTTTCTTAACTACTGCTATTCTTAAAAAAAAAAACAAAAAACCAAAAACAAAACCTTTTAAAGGTCCTAGAATGCCTGGGAAAAAAAAATGTCTCCAGGTGTTTCTCATTGGCATTTGACAGATTGAAAACAGATCGTCAACTGTTCAGAAACAGTGCTTGGTCATGTCACTGGGTTGTGGGATATTTGGCAAGTGATTAGGCTTCCTATTCCCAGGTCCCCAGTCTGTCAGCCAGCTGTATCAAAGTGGTAAAGCATTTGGAGCACCAGTCAAAGAGAAATAGCTCATTATTAGGGGTTTGCTTCTAATACGTGTTCCTGATAATTATAGTGGAAAAAAATACTTGTATATATTAGATGAAAGTCACTGTTGTTCTGTGTGGTTTTTGCTTTGCATTTCTTTCTCTTTGTTACCTGGGAATCACAGCTGTCTTTATAGATGTCTGTTTTACTATAGTTAGTTGCAATATCAGTAAAATACAAGTTTACCTATGCAAACCTCTGTAGCTCAGGAATAGTCATTTCTCTTCTCCTGAAAGTAAAGATGAATTTAATAACCAAAAGGATGTTTTCCTCTCCCAACTACTGTGATACTTTAAAGGTACTAATTTCTAGAAGTATTGACTTAAACTGGTAACAGATGAGGGGTTTCTCCTTTCTTACAAGAAATCAATCACAGTACAGTTTTGGACTGAGATTTCCCTGCAAGATTTAAGTCTTCATCGTGCTACAGAGAATTGGAGTTGTAATGCATCTCAGAAAAGCTGACAACATTTTGCTTCTCTGTTATTTTTACACAAATCAACCAGAGTTTATTTATTCCCTTATCCAGCATGCGCATCCCTTTGCTATTGGACGATTTTGAATTAGCTTTACAAAGATTACACGGATAGACCCAGCATTGTGGTGGTTAATAGAAACCTGTGCAGTGAGGTCTGTGGGCTGCAAGATCACTAACAGTGCCAATGACAGTGAAGTATGGCCTTATCGAAAGGAGAATTCATAAGAGGCTGCCCTGGGACACTGCACCACTGTCCTTCTGTGTATGCTGACAATGTTATCTGTCCTCTCAGTACGGAGTATCAAATGTCTGTCACGAGTACAGAAATTAATTTAATGTCACCTGAAGACATGCAATTAATCTTTTAGAGGTTTTCATAATACCTTTACAGAAAGAGTTGCCAGTTTGGCGGATTTGGATTTTGGGGTTTAGCAGAAGATAAGGAAAATTAATTTTTCATCAGGGTTAATACAAGCTAGCAGGGCCACAAAGGCTGAGAAAAATGGTTTGGGAATTTGTCAAGTGTTGTCACTCTAGAATAATGCTGCTTAACGTCTGATAGGTGTAATCAAGAGTTGAGATTTCTATAGAGGGGGATTAATCAATTTGCTCACTACAGAATGCAAGTTGGTGATACCATTCCTTCATGGGGTTTAAGAATGAAAATAAGATTTGATCTGTCAAATTGCAAGCAGCTCTGACAGTATCAATAGGCATTTTTATCAGTACATTTTAAAGCATTTGTTATAAATAAATTTGTCCTGCTAATGTTGGTGGCAAATAAACTTCATCTTCATCATAAAACTGTCATAATGGTTGTGACAGAGGCTCCAGCTTGCTAAATTCAAGCAGTCCTTCATAGAATTCTGCTTTTAGAATTTGTGATCTCATATTTGACAGAATTCTTTCTAAGTTGCTCAAAACCAACACTTGACTATATACAGATCTGTATAGTGAGAGGCTGATGAAAAACAGCCTTGATAGGTATCAGTGAATTGGTTCTAAAAGTCATGGCCATTGAATGGCATCAGTTCTTTTTGTTAGTCTAGTTTCAGGTCAAACTGCAGCTTCTTCCAGAGCAGATGTTTGAAAAACATTCACCATGTAAATCAAATCCTTTTACCTCAATCTTTTCACCTTTATTTATATACACTCAGTATTTGAAATTAACTTGTTTTGGCACTGCTCACAATCTTTCAGTACTTGAAATTTGAAAGATGCTTGTTTTACTTTCCCCTGACCAGAACACCTACAACTTAAACAAGGCATTTTCATTACTCTAGCTTTAATTGAACAATAGAAAAGTTTCTTTTTCATTTAAGAGAACTCATTCCTGGCCAGATCATAGGAAGGCAGACCCTTTGTAAAACTTCAAGATTTGGAGCTCAAAACTCTGGATTATTTATAATCTAGAAATTAAAGAGTAGACAATAAGAGGAAAACATTCCTCTGTCATTGATTTGCAGACAAAGGATGAAAAATCATTTTCTGCTCAGGACTTTAGAGGAAATTTGCAGTATAAAATCAGAACTTGTATCAATCAGTCCCAGGTCTCTGTGGTCGACTGAGGCTTTGTATCTGGGGTCAGCATTTTGTATATCAAATTGTGTGAGACAGGCCATGATGATGAATAGATGCATCTCTGAAAAATTTAGTGCAGCCCTGTACATTGTGAAATACTCTAAGGAAGAACGTGTATTTTGACATGAGAAGGCTTAAAACTATAATTCCTCCCTCTCTTGCTGCATATTTAAATCTGGGAAGGCAGCGATCTAAGTTGATGAAAAATAACAATGTAGAAATTGTCTTCAGGAAAAGCAAAATTTGATTTGAGATGAGCTAGACCTGAGACATTTTAAGTAGAAGAGATGTTAGCAATTTAGCTTCTGTGATTTAGATGTCATTTGGGGGTAGCTACTACAGTACAGCTTTAGTGGACTTACCTGCTTGCCTGTAATTTGCTGTGTGTTTTTGGTGCCAGCTCGTTGTACAGCTCGTGAGGGAACAGCAGGAGTCAGAATATGTACAGTCATCTTTACAGCTGTATGTCCTTTCCTCCAAAATGTCAGTGTACTCCTGTGAGCATGTGACCTGTCAATAATGTCCTGAGGTTTTGTAGCTTTAAGTCCAGAATTTAAAAAGCTCTTTGCAGGTGTTTTGCTTGACTTGGTTCTTCATTGTTGTACCTGGAAAACCACTTGTTGTTGTCTTGCCTAGAAGTTTAAAGAATGGTGGTGGTGGTGAGAATAATTCTCTACTACATGGTACAGGTTGTTCATTTTGGCTTGGACAGTGTTTGTCCTTGCCCTGTCGTGTCTTTAACCAGTGAAAAAGGAATTATTGCTGCAATGCTTCTTCTGGATCATTTTGCTTGTTGGCACGTGTCACTTTGCAGTCACGTTTGGTTTTTATTTCTTAAGGAAACCACTGGGTTTTTATCTTCAGTTGAAGCCAGACTGCCTGGAACAGGAATTAATGTCCTGCTGACTTGCTCATCTCTGTTGGGCCTGGAGCACCATGTCTGACTCACAGACCTCTCTGGAGAAGCAGTGCTGCAGTTTTGTCTCTGCTTCCCCTCAAAACCAGTAAATGTTCAGAGCAGTAATGTAAAAAAGGGATTGGTTGATCCAGTTGCCTTTCCTTTCATTCATTTTGCAGGAACAAGCAAAACTTGTTCCATCACCTTTCTTTATTGTTTTCTGTAGGTTTTCTTATTTCTGAAATGGAACAGTTCATTAAAGAGTCCAGAGCTTTCCACTTTTTCAGACTCACAGAAGCATCCTTGTAGCAGCAAAGACCAATGGTGGCATTTGAGACCCCAGCAGGGAGCAAACCCCATCAGATTTTTCATCAGTGCAAACCAATGTGGTGTGCTAATGCCTTTGACTCTGTTACAGTTCCCTGTTCAGTTTATACGGTTTTATTTGGTGATAATTGAGCTTGGTAGTTAAATATTGGGTGGTTGTTGGCCATCTTAGACTTTTATGTGAAATGATTGTTTGCTTTTGAAGTTTCAGTAATGAGCATGTTGGATGTGTTTTGTACCTGAGGGCTTTGCTCTCAGATGCTCTTCCGATGTGCTGGGATCGTTTTTTGGTTTGGAAAGAAATGGTTGCAAATATTTATGGTTCTCACAGCAGGCATTTAGCAGAGATTAGATTTTAACTCCCAGTTATTGCATTTAAATTCCTTCTGGAATTTTTTTGTTCCTTTTGGTTTCATCATCTTCCAGCTGCTGTAGGGTTGAATAAAAGAAATTATCTGATCGAGGCATAGAGCTTATGGTGATGTTGATATCAGAACTAATATTAAAACAAGGATTTAATGCTGGTAAGGCTTTGTGCACATGTTTGGGTTTTTCAGGAGTGCTCTTGCTTTTATATTTTTGAATACAAATTGAAGAGAAACTGAAGGGAAAGCTTTGTAATCTCTCACTAATTGCTGCTCTCAAAGTTTTATGTGCCAAACTTTCCATGAAGATTTGGTGCCATTCAGTTCAACAGAGAAAAAAACCTGTTTGTGATTAGAGATGGAAAATACAGATGCACGTTTATGTTGCTTTCTTGTTTTGGACACTGTGGACAAATGCCATGATGAGCTTTAGCATTTTCCCTGTGACAGATTGTGCTTTTGAGTTGTAGCGGAAGGAGGTTTGAAGCTGGTTTATCTGGGATTTAAGTACTTGAGTTCTTGAGACGTTGTAGCCTGCATATACTGTATCATGCAGAGGCCTTGATTTTGAGGTGTAAATTCTGAACTACTGAACTTGCAAACATGAGACTGGCCCACATACCACAGACTATTTCTTAGCTAAAGTCTTAGCTGAGGCTTAGTAACCAGTCCTCACTAGGTATTTCTTTTCTTTAATGGAGAAATGGGAGAAATTTATTGGAGAAATTTTAATGAACTTTAATGGAGAAATTTTCTTTAATGGCTTTTCTTTAATGGAGAAAGGTACTAATTTGTATTCTCAATGAAAATCTTGCTATTAGACCATGTCTGTTTCTTCTGCACCCTTGTGTTTTGTCTCCTTATCCATAAGAAATGTGCCAGTTAGCATGAAACCCTCTGGTTTGTGATGTGCTACAGGTGCAAAAGGAGTTTTGTGAATATTTAAGGGAAGGGGAAAAGAAAATCCTGTGTAAATAAAGGTGCTTTCATAATATTTTACTTTTTTTCCCTAATACATGCATTCTATTTGAGAGCTTTTGTGGGGTTACCAGAGGTTGGTTAGGGAGTTAGTCAAGGCCTTCCCCCTGCAGATAAAATGTTCACTGATATTTGAAGTCTAAAGTTGAAGTCCTGTCAAGGCATAGATACTGCTGTTGAATACAATGCATGTCATAGATGCAAAAGTACCTGATCTTTTGTCAGACTCTGCTGGTTGTTGCTCCATGGAATTTTCAGTGATTTTTCTAATCTGGACAGGCAGACACAAATTCAAGAATCACCTGTTTTATGAAAAGAACAAACAGTTTGGGTAGAGGCAGTGGAAGGGAATAATTTCAGTGCTTTAAGCTCATGGTTTTACTGTGCCTGATTGCACCAAGAGATGTAATGGCAAGAGCTACCTTGGATGAGAGGGACTGAGATGGTGTTTCACTGTGTTCATGATTACAAATCTGTATAATAAGAGCTTTGAAAGGCAAACAAAACACCTTGAGGAACTGTTCCAAGTACAAACAGTGTCCGAGGAAAGGGACTGCTTAAAAAGCTGCTGGTATAGAAGTTGGCAGAATGGGTATGCACTTCAAAATAAATACCAGTTTTTAACTAAAGGGAGGTTGGAGGTTTAAAGATGAGCAGAACATTTTCCTGGTTCTTCCAGCCTCCACAGTTCTTTGCTCCTCCTTCTGCAATGTGTATGTCACTTGTTATATTAAAAAACAAAACAAAAAAAAAAGTAATGAAAATATAACTCACCATAGTTCACATGTAACCTGGAAGGAAGAATGATTTGGAAAGAGAAGTGAAAACATCTCGTTGCTTTGTGTATGAAAAGACATGGTTGACCATTGATTATAGTAAAGCCTGCACAAAGTAAACTGTTCTTCAGATAGCACGGATTTATTTTAGGCTGAAGTGCAATTTCCAGGCTGAGCCTTTGCACGCGCCTGCCACAGCCATCAGTTTCCTTTAGCAGGCAAAGCCCTGGACATTCTGTGAATGAGCTGGAACATGGCAGGAGCCTGCTCAGGGCAAGGGTGTGCAGTGCCTGGACACTGAGCCGCTGTTGTGTTGTTGATTTCAGCAGGGGGGAGAGGATGCTGGCTTTTTTCACCCAGAGGGCCAACCCCAGCGGCCTCAGCAACCCCCGGAGCCGAAACAGCAGCCAGTGCGGAAGGTCACATTGACAAAGGGAATGCAGCAGCACCAACAGCAGCAGCAGGCACAGATCCATTCACCAGCTCCTCAAGGAGTCAAAAACATCCAGGGAATCCATCAACCTAAAAAGGTGATTTTTTAGATGCATATTGCTGCTAGGAGTTTCACTGTCTAGCTGTGTTGCTCTATTAATAACCAGCATTCTGTTTGTCAATTGCTAGCACAGGGCTGCATGACCCAGGAGATGCATAATTGCATATAAAGCTTTTAATCTAGAGAGACTTGTTTGTACCCAGCACAGACTGGCAGTGCCTGCAGGTTGCTTCATCTGCTGATGTTCTGGCCAGCTCAGCACTCCCTGGGGAAGTGCATGTGTCCCAAGACAGCTACTGGAGGAGATGGTAACCAACGTGCTTTTTGGCTTTAAAACCAAATGGGTTTTTGAAGTTGTGCTTAAGATTTTATTTTGGCAGTTTCCTGCATATGTAGGAGCACACAGTAACTGTTTCAACTGCTCTTTGCTGGATCCCCAGAGTTGGTACCACTCAAAACAGTTGGTGATCTTGTAACTTGATTTTTGCCCTGATCATGCACTGGTAGGAGGCAGAGAAGGGTCAGGGTGGCAGCAATGTGTGCCTTCTCTACATTTGCAAGCTGGCACACTCCTTGAAGGTAGCTGGCATTTTGGCTTTTAAGTTAATTCTTGGGTTTGAGCTGTTGGCCGTAATCTTCCTGCTTCATATAAGGATAAAGTTCTGTTGCAGATGTTGAAGGGTATGAAAAGTTACTAGCCATCATTGGCTTTCCAAGTAGGAATCAAGAAATTCTGTTGAATGTTGACTCAGTGTTAAGTGTTAACTCTGTTTAATGTTTGTTACTCTGTTTCATTGTTACTTTTCCACTCTATGACTGTTCAACATTCAATTTGCAAGAATTAAAGCCATGCATTTCCTGCTCCAGAGTACAGGGGAGAGGAACTTTGAAAAAAGTTATTTTAGTTATTTAAAAGTATTTCAGTTATTTAGCCTTATGCAAATAAAACCAAGAGTTGGTAGCAGTAGAGATTGAAGGTGCTTGAAGCACTTTGCTGATCTTATGAGTACATGAAATTTAACTAATAATAGAATTAAGAATAGAAGAAGGAGAGGGATCACCTGTTGGGTTTTTTTCTCCATACTCAGAATGTGGGAGCTGAACACATGCTGCTGATGTGATTAGTGTTGATAACTAGGTTATATATTTTTGTCTGAGGTCCTCCACTGCGTGATTGATCAATCTGTGCTAGAGCTGAGGCTTCTAGGATGAATACAGTATACATAACTCAATATATAACTTGTTATCCTGCTAAAAGAGGTTTGCATAAGCAGTGGAGGAGTATGTTAGTAAGTGGTCTTTCAAATTGGCAAGCAGCAACAAGCTGCCTTAAATCAACGTGTACTTTAATCAAGTCTTCAAGTAAATAGCCAACTTTTATATCCTCTGTCAAGTGCAGCACACAGAGTCAGTGGCTAAGTAAATCAAAATACTGTTACTTTTGTTGTTGGCAGGTCATTATGCACGGCAGAGGCAGAGGAGTAGCAGGCCAGATGGGCCGAGGACGCTTGATGCCAAATAAACAGAACCTGCGAGTGGTGGAGTGCAAACCTCAGCCCTGTATTGTGTCAGTTGAAGGGCTTTCTTCATCAACTACTGATGTCCAACTGAAAAACCTGCTGATGTCAGTGGGACCCATTCAGGTAGGTCAACCTTGGTTTATCATTTTTGTGCCAAAAGGCTTTCATTCCAGAAAGCTCAATTAATTCCCTGACACTAAATACGATGCTTGTTTATTGGTAATTTATGTTTGAAGGCACCCCCACCCACACAAGCTACACCTGGTAGCAAAGGCAAGCACGTGATGATATTGCAGCACAGGAGGCACTGTAGGATATTGCTAACCATCACATTCCTGCTGCAAAATTCTCCTTCATTTTGGAGTTCCTGTGCTATCTCTGTTATTTTTGTAGGCAGTGCGAGCCTGTCCATTCTGTGAGGTTGTTAAAGCCAGATGGTCATATCGAAGCAGATGTATTTGGGGTACTGTCCTTGTTTATTGTTGACTTGCACCTACTCTCCTTTTTGACATTTACCTTTTCCTGTCACTGCAGTCCTGGGGTACAAGCACCTAATGACCCAGTGGACATTTTATACTGTGTAGCATCCTCTACTTTTTCAGTCTTCTTTGGAGGATTTTATTGATCCTTAATTTTTTAGAAGGTTCTCTTTGGTAGGGGCCTGTGGGCAAGGTTATGACATGCACACACTTGTATCTGCTGTGCAGCTTCTGTTCACAAACTGCCTGCTGGAACTGATGTGTCAGTTAAATGACTTGAGGAAAGCAGGAGGTTTTCAAAGCAGTGAAAAGCTTAGGAGGCCCTGTCTGACTATTGTTACTGCATTTAAAAATATCAGCCAATGAATAATGAAAAATACAGGTGAGAATTTTTTTTTCCTTTTGACAGGAACATTTTCAGACAAATGCAATGCATGAATTGGAGGTGTTCTGTGAGACTTCTTCATTACTAGGATCATCTCTCTGTTGCAAAACACACTGCTCTCCTAAAAATGAACACTCTGCCTCATTTGTTCCTAATTTAGTAAATGGAATAATGCTGAATTATTTACGTCATCAATTCAGAGAGGTTTAATTTGTTTGGGAAAGCAAAACTACCCTCACAAAATACTTTGTGCCTTTGTGTTCTGTAGTACTCTAGGAAATTATTCATACAGTTCCAAAGCACATTTATTCAGTGTTTACTTGCTAAATCTTGCATGAGAATATTAGAAGGAGATTAATAGAAACCTTGCAAGGAAATCTCACAATTGAGAGAAGTTATTGAGAATGTGCTAAAAAATTTATTCAGTACTTGCTGTTTCATAGCAAACCCTGGTCTCTCAATTCAATGTCACAGACCAATTTAAAAGGATGTACTTACAGGAGAAAAAACAATGACTAATTTTCTAGTGAGATTTGATGCATATCTGTGCCCTCCAGAACTTGTATTCTTGCAGCAGCATCAACTGTACCTTTGGAGATTATGCTTTCTGAATCATCATCCATTTTCCTTACATGAAATCTATAAGTAGTACTTGAACAAGATGCTTGAATTTAGCTAATGATGCAGAATGTTCTTGTGCTAGTTCTGCACTTGGATTTCAAGTCTGACTTGTAGAAGGCTAGAAATTCCTTGGCTTGTTTGAGACTAAATGATGTTTCACAAGTATGAATGGTGAGATATGCTGGAAAAAAGTGAAGCTTTTATAGGAAGAATATGAGACTGATTCCACCATCTGTAATACTTAACTTTTTGATTTTGTATTTTAATGGTACCCTGAGAAGTGGCACCACAGAAGTGTTAGTGCACCAGATGGGGAGGATGCAGCAACAATTTTAAGTTACTTGGAGGACAAGAATGGAAAACAAAATGTTTGAAAATCTACCTTGTTGCTGTCCACATCAGTTAGTTTTATACAGGTAGTGCTAGTTTTTCAAAGAGGTCAATGTCCTGAATTACAAAAGTGGATTTTCTCTTGGCTGTAAATTTATATTTTAACTCTTGTTTGTGCTCAGTGCTGCACAAAATCCCCTGCACCTGGGAGGGTCAGGAGGCTCTGATAGCAAAGGGAGACTCAATGATTTCCTCCTTCTTCCTTTAATATGTGTTTCATGTAAGGGATATTGCAGGGAGGAGTGCTGAAGAGAGCCCAGCAGTGGCTGGAAGGGCTCTTTCCATGCAGGTTTTGGGGGTTCCTGTGTGAGGACAGTGTGTGTGGGAGGTGTGGACCACAGCAAACAGATCTTGGGTAGTGCAGAGCTCTGGTCCTCTAAGGTGAAGTGTTGCAGCTTGATGGACTGAAATAGGAGGGATTTGGGGCGATGGCAGTTGTGAAAAAATAGCAAGGTGTGAAATTCTAGCTGCTTTTTTTGAAATTAGGCCAAGATTGCTAGGTTTTTAGCTGTTTTCTTATGGAGCTGAAGAAATAGTAAGGGAAGGGAAAGGAGAGTCAGTTCTATCTGACTCAGTCTCTAAGATGTAGAATATTCTGTCTTCAGCTGTTGACTATATATCCACCAAAATTTTCCTTAAGGAACTGAACTCTTTTGAGATCAAGATTTTTCCTTTCATTTGTCTCCAGGGGAAATAAGTCTGTTGAACTCATGCTTATTTTTTGCAATTGTAAAGGAAATTTAAATCTGAATCAAAACTTAAGGAGTTCTCTTCATACCTTGACAGTGTCTTGAAATGACATATATCCAACCCCCAAATGCCTGGTTAAAGGTAAGGATTCACAAACTGTGGGACATAGTTCAACAAGTACCTCTGATGTTAAACAAGCACCTTGCTTTAAAGCAGCCTGCAGACACAGCTCAGAAATCCCAGTATCTTGTGTATCAGTTTCTGCTGCAGTCAACTTGGGAGTGGCTGAGACAGGACTCCCAGAGAGGAGGAAGAAATAATTCCAAGGACCTCCTTGCTCTTTTACAAGAAGAGCAGACCACAAGCACTTGTCCCATCTGGTAGAGGAGCTCTGTTCATCTTCACCTTCCATGCTGGGGCATCTGTAAAGCAACTGATCCCACACCAGCTCTTGGTTCCAAATAGCCTGAATTTATTACAGTGTGATCATCCTGTTTGTCTTTCCTCATAAAGTGAATCTTTGCTGACATAACAGTTTTAAGTTGTGGAAAAAGTCTATAATCTATCAATGGAGTTAACAGGGAGGAAGGGATTACTTTGCTTTTCTGGGTTCAAAAGGCTTGGGGTTTTATTTTTAGCTTTTTCTAGTCAGTGTCATTCTCGAGGTACAAATACCTCGCACAAACCTTGGGAAGGGAAGTTAAAAACTACCCTCAGTTTATGATGTTCAATGTTCCCAGCTTTGCCATCAGCTTTCATGGAGGTGTCTGTGAGTCACAGTTTGGGAATAACTGGGCATGCATAAGACAGGATGGGGAAAACTTGGAGTTGAAGTTGGGAATTTGGTGTTTTTTCCCTTCCTATACCCTAGAAATTGAGAAAATTATCTTTTCCCATGCATAACCTTTGATATACCTTCAGTTGCCTAATCACTGAAAACTCTTTAATTCTCATCCCCACTTCTCTGAAGTTGCTCTGTTACTAACATTGGGGAAAAAAAGTGCTATTAAGATTCTCAAGACATTGAATATAAGAAAATCTTTAGGGCTTCAGGAGCATCCCCTTTGTTATAGCTGCCTTTTACAACTCAAACATGATGAAATTAGCAAAAGTGCTTCCTTCCAGCATACACTGCTGTCATACTCTTTCTGGAGAGGATGAGCTTTCAGAAGCAAATAATGTACCTGCAGTAAAATGTCATTGCTGATTCTAGAATAATTATGTGTTATAAATAAAATTATGTATTCCAGAGTGTTGGAAAGTACAGGAGATTTCTGAGCACATCACCAAACTAAAGCCTCCTGAGGACGGTGGTAGAGCAGTGACATTCAATGCACATCCATCCAGAACCACTTGATAAAGTAGATTACTAATAAGTTGCAAAGGTCATGAGAAACAGCACTTGTATTTTTTTTTTCTCTTGAATCCAGGTTTAATGTTTATACTGCCTATTTGTGTTCAGCTATTTTTTGCCACCCTCAGGTGAATTGAGTTTTTTTGGGATGGTGGTAGGTAGAGTAAACTGTTTTCTTTCCAGATAATTTGAGTACTGAGGGAATTGTTCTATGGAGGTATTCCATCATCATCATCTTTAATCATGTTTTCTTACATCAAATAGATGCAAACGTAAAACATCAGTGCAAAATCTCAGTATTTGTGAAGATTTAAGATTATGAATTCTGATCCTTAAAAAGAGAGGAAATGGGAAGATACACTGTTGTGTATCAGAGATGAGGAGAATGTTGGGATTGTAGGTGTACTTTGAGTAGTTCTACAAATGAGGGTTTTGCTCTGCTAACACTGTCATTTCTGGTCAGGGAAAGGAAAAGCAATTCCAACGCTGATGTGCCTGCCTTTGCTTTCTTGGAGTGACAGTGCTACCTAGTGCTCAGCTGCTGTAAAGGCAGCCTCAGCCAGCCCCTGTCCTGCCTGCATTCCCAGCTGCTGGATTTATCTGGGTTCACAGAGCCATGGGTGGAAAAGCCATGGGTGCACACACCCAGAACATGGGTGCTCTTGCAGGTCAGCAGGGGGTTCTCCTCTGGCATAAGGTGCTCAGGCTGACCAGGGGATCACTGTGGTCTTTCTGCTTGTGAAAACATTTTCAGCTGTTGCAGAAGCTATGGGAGAAGATGTGGCCAGTCCTGCTCCATCCTTGGGGCTGGGGGAAAAGAAAAGCAGTTCCATCATGAGCCTGTCCAGTTCAGCCTTGCTGTAAAGCGTGTGGGAGTGACAGATGCCCAGCTCAGGGACAGAACAGCCTTTCCCCTCCTGACTCCTTGCATATGGAAAAAGAAAGCTGAGTACTTTTAAGGGCAAATAATAGGAAGTCAAAGGTGTCAGAAAAGTAGAAAGGAGGAACAGAAGGTGGAAGAGATCAATTGCAACAGCTGAGGGTGGTAAATACATTCTGTGCCAGCCTCTGTGCCTGCTGATAGTGGCTGGGAAGTGTCATTGCCAGGAAAGATGCTTCAGGTATCAGGAGACTGTAAGGACAATAAAAACATGTCTGCATTTATTGATGGGAGGGAGAAGAAATAGAATCTGGTCATTCTGTTCAGAAAGTGCCTGCTGTGCTGCTGTTTGACTTGTTGCAGAACAGCTTGAATCACACACTAGACATGATGTTAGTTGGAGAAGTTTGCTTTCTTTTTGCATAGACCTGGTTTTTAGCAGCTTTATATGAACTGCCACTCCTAATCCCAAACCCACTGGTGAACTGAAGGTGTGGTCTGCTGGGCAGTACATTTACTTAGTGAGAGAAATTAAGTAAAGGAGGAAACCTTCATTTCCCATTTGTCTCCTATAGCTGAAACAAGTGCTTGTTCCAGTCTCATTCCTGCCTGCTTGGTTTCCATCTCTCAGTGCTCTGTTATCTCCCTTTTAACTTCTTACTCTCTGTGTAACCTCTGAGAGTTCTGGTGTCCAAGGTGTTTGCATTCTGCAGTCTCTTGCTTTGTACTTGAGGATGCCCTGCTCTCAAGGCCCTTGGTTTTGCAGTGAAGCTTTACTAGAGATTAATGCTCTGATCATACTGGCTATTTCAGTATTGTACAAGTAAGTGCAAATTTAATTACAGAGCTTGGATAGAGGAGAAATTTGAGGGCAGTGTAGATCTTCAGGCCTAAGGAAATACCTTCAGAGGGGAATGGTCCTTTTATGATATTCATGCTTTAGTCATTGGTAATAGTTCAGTTGCAGAAAAAGCCAGAGCTGATGATTATTTTTTAAGTTTTTGAGTCAAATAGTATGTTTTAAAATAGCTTGTAAGCAAACTCTCAGTCAAAAGTATGATTATGAAATACTGGGTTTCTTGAATTTTCCATTCAGCCTAAGATCTGCATCTTTCCATGGCAGTTCCTAAGTAGAAAAAGAAGACAGTCAAGATCAGTATGAGCTCTGTGTTTCCTAAATCCCTTCCATGTAAAATACTCTTCCTCACTCTAAACTAGCTTTTTATTTTTAATGCTAGAAATATGTCAGAATGTAATCTCTGTTCTGCAGAGTCAAACATGCTCAGAATACCTGTGACCTCAGGCTGCTATCAGAAACTGCTGCACAGTAGATCTGTACAGCCAAATCTGTGAAGTAACCAGTCATTTGAAATCCCTTGGAAGTTATTGTGTGTATTGTCAATCCTTTCCACCTGAGTGGGTCCCAGAAGAGGTTTTCATCCTCTGGTGAACATCTGACTAGGTCAACTTAAAGAGAAGATGTGAATGAAGTTGTTTTCTCAGAGCTGTGACGTTTGGGAGGATTGTGGTATTTCAGTTTAGGGGCTCATGATAGGAGGTTCTGGTGTTGCACAGTCGGCAGCAGGGGAGTCTCCTGTGGAGGAAGAGTGGAGGCCCTCCCAGTAAATCAAGTGATGCTCATAGAACCAGCTGGTCTCCAGAGGCAGTGCTGCATCCTCCCCTGCCTCCCACCACTGGCCTTTCAAAATCTGTAGGTCACAGAATAATACCAAACTCTGATCAAATTCCTGTTGAGGTATTGTGCTTTGGGAAGCATAGAACCATGTGTTTTGTCATTACAATGGAGATCATAAGACCAAGGATTGCTGTAGGAATGTTTGTTCTTTGAAAAGGAGAGAGTAGCTGTCATTAGTCATGTGTGGTGCTGTCTCAGGTCTAAGAACAACAAAATTGATTACTTTTTGAGAAATGTGTGTTGGATTTGCATGGCTGTGTTTTTGTAGTGGGGGGCTACAGGGGTGGCTTCTGTGAGAAGCTGCCTGAAGGTTCCCCTGTGTCTGATAGAGCCAATGCCAGTTCCAGGATGGACCCACCACTGGCTGAGGCTGAGCCCTTCAGCAGTGGTGTTTGTGCCTCTGTGTTTTCAAATAATAATGTGTTTTCAGAGGGGGAGAGGGGCTATTGAATGTTATCACTGAAAAAAAAAAAAAATAACCCAGCTGCCAAATGATTCAAAAAGGATGAAGACGTTTAAGTGTGTTAAATTAGCAAGGTAACCTGTTTGAGATTTGTAAAATGAATTAATTTTTGCATGTATTTTCCTAGCTTGTTTGTTTGGAATCAGCAAAAGCAGAAGCTGATGCAGTAAGTCTTTGAGATAATGCCTTGAATATTTTGGGATAATAAAATACCACAGGGTACACAAGGAATGTTTTCTTCTGACTATAGCTGCTAACATCATCCAAATGTAGAATCAGCTCTAAACTGCAAATCACCCCAAATTTGAAAAGACAGAAATAATCCAGTGGGCTGAGAATGCAGTAATTTTACTTCAGGATTCTGAGGAAGTGGAACTCTTAATTTCTCTGCCCAGCCAATAGCCTGTCTGCTCAGGATGGGATGGCAGCAGCTCAGGCCCTGCACCTATTGTAAATGTGTTGTGTGTATTATCATCAGTGTTCTTAAAACATAAAACTCAGGGCTTAGGTATTGTCCCAAAATGAGAACATAAATAAGTCTTTGTTAGCTGGATGCATAATGTTCACACTTGCAACTCATGATAGAAGAGGATTTGTTTGAAAACACAGCAAAGATGGTGGCATTTTGGATCGTGGTCACATCTTCAGAGTAACTTAGCTTAGTAATTATCTCTTGTTAAAACAGAACCAGAATGGGTGTTTTTATCTGTACCCAAAGAAGGTGTATGTACCTCCTATACCTAAAAAACCATGAAGTGATTGTGCATCATTTTTGCTGACATAGTCTGAGCACAGCAGAGGCTGAGAATTTGAATTAACCCCACTTATATTAATTTTTTTTAGACAGTTTCCAACTGGAGCAGTATTGTTTGTGTAGCGTTACTTTTTATCTTTTTTATCCTTTGTTTTGCAGTCCTTAATTCTCAGTCTTAAATCTAGGCATGTGTAACTGCAGCAGTTGAGAAGATGCTGCCTTACCCCAGGCTGGGTGATGGGTTATGTTTAGGCAGTGCAGTGAAGGATCAGATGGGTGATTTTTTGTTTCCATAGTTGTATTGACCAATGAAATTAAATCTGATAAAGATGCTTTTCAGTAAACTTACCCAAGAACTGATGCCTTGTTGCCAAAGCAGTTGAGTATTAAAATGCATTTAGTGTTTTGATTGCTTTGGGTTTTTTTTTTTTCCTTTGGAAAATAAAGCAGTAACACAGTCTAAGAACACAGTACCCAAACTAGTCAGTTAATAAGCTTATTAATCCATAAGAAAGTACAAATAAGTTATGTATAATAATATTTAGATGCTTTGCCTAATTTTGTTAATAAGTCTGTGTTACACCAGAATGTCTTCCTTTAGTCAGTTTTTACATGCTAATTACTGAGAAACTGGTTAATAATTCATCATCATGCTTGTATAAACTGCAAAATCAAATTTTACTTTTGTGCCTCTCAAGAATATTAATGCAATAATACCTCAGTTCTTGTGGGAGAAGTCACACAGCTTCTTTTCTTCAGTTGATCACAACAGAAGTCTGGAGCATAAAGCATTGGGAGAATCTGCTGTGGTAGTCGAGTGAGACCTGACATTGTGGGGAGGATCACTTGGCAGCAGGACATGGAGGGTGCATCCCTAGGTTCTTGTACAGCTCCTCTTGTTGAACTGTTCACTGAAATAGTCATCCTTTCAGTGATTCAAACAGGTTTTGAATGTCTCGTTAAAAGTATTGACTTCTTTGAACAGAACAGATGATTTATTTTGGTTTGGGGTTTTTTTTGTTTTCGTTTGGTTTTTTTGTTTTTAGTTGTAATTCAGAGATACTTTTGTTGGCAACTCTTAAAGTTTGTTCTTTCCAAATCTTATTTAAGGGCTGTGTTTAAATCTTAGTCTTGAAAGCATAGTCCTCAGTGATAGGACTTACTTAATTCATGGTTCTTTCTTTTTTAGCAAGAAAAGTGGTGTCAAGAAAATGAGTGTTAAGATCTAGTTCTATAAATCGTAAAAAAGTGAGATCAGTAAGAGGAGAACAGACTTCAGCATCTCTACCACTTATTCCTGCAGATAAACCTGCAGGTGAATTGAGCTTTATTCAGGGTCTTTCACCACTGCTTTTTGCAGCGCGACTGCATTCTTGTTGGTAAAATGTGCTTACTTGTGTCAAGAGCATTCTGATTTGAAAAGAAATAGAGATTATCCTCTGAGTGGTTTTTTTTTTTGAAAGCTGAATCCTATTTCTATCAGCGTAGAAATGGAGAAGTTGCAGTGACTTAGCTGTACCTTTTTCATCATAGCAGCTTTCCAAAAACTATGAGATGCAAATTAACCTACTGATGCTTATCCGATTTGCTGAATCCTTTAACTTTTATTCAGCTTTCACTTTGAAATCACAGGCTGGTGGAAATACTAAACATCTGTGATTTTTCTGGAGAGAGGAAAGTTTCCTGTCAGTTAGAAGAAGGTATAAAATTAATTGCTTCAAAATCACAGATAGGTGAGTTACAGAAAGTGGCAAAGCTGAATTATCAGGTTTAGATACAAAGAAATACAACTTATCAGGTGCCATGGCTCTTGTTAAATACACATTTACCAAGAGAGTCTTATGTGTTAAAAAAGATAGAAGTAGACAATTTTAATAAGAAATTTCATCTAGGCATATGACATCTTGTTTAAAATGCTCCATTAGATTGAATGAACAGAGAACAGATTAGTGGGATTAAAAATTCTTTCACTAAGAGATACCAAAGTGTATCACCCTCAAAATGTGTTGAGTGGGATTGTACGTTGTTTCCCAAGGAATCCTTGCTTTCTCCAAAGATCTGTGGTGCTTTTTTAACAGTCTAGATGGTGATACAGAATTTTTGAAGGTGAAGTTTAAAATCCTGAAGACTGACCACCAAAGGGCTGGAATCATCCAAGAGTGGGAATGCAGCTGAATTCCAGGCAAGATGCAGGAGCAAAGAATTATGGTTATACTTATCCATCAGGAGGTCATAATCTAGAAAAGTTTTCAGGTGTCCATATATATGCATTTGTCTGTGTCTCTGTGTGTGTGTGTGTATCTCAGTATGAAACTGTATTGCCTTTATGTAGAAACTCAGAGAAAAGTAGAATGTTAATAATTCTTTATTCTGCATCCAAAGCTGTAAGAACAACTGGAAGCTGAATCAGAACAATTCTGTCTTTAATGTGCTGCAGCATAGGCTATTAAACATCCAGGACTTTCTGTGAGATGTTGGAATCAATGTGGTACTGTGAAATTTTGATTGAAGCCTTCAGATCTGTTTTAACCTCATTACTCTGAAATCTCTGGCCTGTGTTCACAGGCAGCAGGATTTCAGGATCATATTTCCATCCTGAGTATTCTGTGATGCTGAATACTTGCTGGATGTTCTCACTGATTGTTGGATATGTAGCTATTTAATGTGTAAATCCTCATCTTGAATTTCTCAAGTGTCTTGAAAAATTACTCTGTTATAACTGAAGGGCTAACTCAAAGCATAAACTTTAATCTTCATAAGTGTGATAACTCCTCTTAACCAAGTCCACAGGACTGCTCTCTAGGATCAGCCTGACCTGCTGCAAGCAGGGAATAAGGACATGAGTTCTCCAGAGTCCTGGCTGAGGTGTGCTGTAGTTTTGGAGAGCTCAGTACTGGGTAGGGGGTTTGTCACAGCTAAAGCTTTGTGAACTGCTGCTCTCATGGTATGGGAGGCACATGTCAGATGGACTTGTCTGGGGAGATGAGTGTTGTGTGAAGGGCTGGGATGTGGTGACCTAACCCATCTCAGTGGGGTTTGGTGGTGGTGTCTGCCAAAAGCTGGCCAGTTGCTTTATAAAAACAGTGTGAAGATATGCAATTGAGAGAACTTGCAGTTTTTTTCTGTTTCTGCCCTGTTTAACCTGTGGAAAGCCCTGATCCCTTAATGTACATCAGGTAAATGACTCCAGGTGCTTGTGTGGGCAGTTGAGCTCTGACCAGTTGAATGCTTCTTACTTGGTGGGAGTTTGGCTGTGGCTCATCTGTGTAGATTGAATTGAAGAGTTGTCACCTTTGCTTAACAAGTGATAGTCTGAGTTTTCCATGTGGTACAGTTGCTTAAAGCACCAACTCAAACACCATCAGCTGGGACCCTGGCTGCAGTCTCAGAAATCTCTTTCCAGTCTGTTCTTTTATGGGATCCCAACTGCAGTCTCAGAAGTCTCTTTCCAGTCTATTCTTTTATTGCACACAAATAAGAGAACAGAAATACGCTTCTGAATAAAGAAATACAGCAAAATTTTAGTTGGTTTCATGCAAAATAAGGGCCTGTTGTGAAGTGGATCTTGAAGTGAATATTAAAAATATATTTTGGCTTTTTGTCTCTGCAGAGTTTACAGATGCTTCCTCAGCAACGGAAAGCCATAGCAAAATTCAAGGAGCCAGCACATGCTTTAGCATTTCAACAGAAATTCCACAGGTAAATAATTAAGCACTGCTGCCACTGTGGTTCCTTCCCTTCTTTCAGAAGATAAAATCAGTCTCCTCTGGATCGTGTTTCTTTAATCCAATCAAGCATCTGTTAATTAGTGACCGTCATGGAAGCTCCATGCCAGAATCAGTCTGAGCACCACATTTAACTTTCTTTTAACTTTTAACAGGCACATGATAGATCTGTCCCACATCAACGTGGCGCTGATTGTGGAGTGATGTCTGCTGAGAGAAGTCCCTGCACCAGCCTCAGTGTACTGTGGAGCTACAGACTCACAGAGGAAAATCCATCGGGTTGGGAACCCTGTCAGCTCAGTCTGTAACTGCTCTGTTGAACTACAGAAAGCACCAAGGTGACCTCCAGGAGAGGTGAATTCGAGAGGAGCTGCAAAGGTGGAATTTCAGTTCAGTTTCTTCACATTCTGTTGTAACCACATGGAATTATAGAGGTTTTGTTTTTTTTTTTCAAAATGCTTTTGATGCATGTAGACATTGTTCTTCAGGATCCTACTGTGTGACCACAGTGACTTGAGAGAGGACGGTTTGAAAACAGCGAAAGATTTGAAAAACTTTCAAAGAATAGCAAAGAATATTTGATAATGGTTGCTCTTATCTTCAGTGCAAGGTATTTGAATGAAAACTCATTTTTCTAAACAAATTAGTTGCATTGTGTACCTGAGAGCACAGAAGGTATTCTTGAATAGATTTGAACATGGTCTGCTTCGCTGAATAGCAGTTTGCTGAGAAGCTTTGGAGGTGACACTGGAAAATTGTAGTTTTGATCTTTGTAAATAAGTCTGTGCATTTTTCTATTCCAACATAGACTTCCATTTTCTCTTTCCAACTCCACTTATTCCATAAATCCTGTGTAGGAGGACTAACACTGCTGTATTTTCCCTTGGTTTTTAAAAACAAGGATCTTCGCCCTTCAGTAGCATTGTGGGGTAGTGAACTCTGAGTTGTAATTAGGTTGTTTTAAATAACTCTGCCAGATGCAAGGAAAAAGAAGTATTTGGTGGGTCACTTCAAAAATGTTATGCAGGAAGAGTGGTGCATTCCTGATAGTTCTTCTGGGCTAGTGTTTCGTGGTTGCCTCATGTTTTATTTTGATCAGGTTTTTTTCTTTGAGATTTATTTTGTCATTAATGCTGAACCATAAGAAACCCATAACTGAAGGGCCTTGTTTTGATGTGGTGTTCCTGATACATAAAGGACTATAAGGACATTGTGAATCTCTGATGAATGTGTCAGTTCCCAAAAATGCCATTGCAAACATTAAGGAGCTTATATTTTATTCAAAGTAAAAATTCGTAATATTTCCTTTTGGTTAGAACCATCCAAACGGGGTTGCCAAAGTAACAATTTTTTCAGTTACTTCTGAATAAACTTATTAAAATGTCATCTTTATATTGGATTCCAGTTTTTATGAACATTTCCCTAGTTTTTAGACCATGATGTTTTGCTTCATACTTTATTTTAGGAATACTCTTAAGCACTCCACCTACTTTTTGAAAGGGGGGACTTGCAGAAATGTAGATTTGTTACCTGAGTGACTGCAGAAGAACACTATGGGTATGAAATAAAAGAGCTGCAAATGGGGTCCAAAATAGGTATGCCAGGCTAGAAGGGATGAGCTAAGCAAATTTATAGTACCTTTTTTTAATAGTATCTTTTTTTTTTTTTTTTAATGATTTAACAGCACAGATAGCTTATTGGCTTTCTTCCACTTTTGGTCCAGATTTTCAATTAAGTAAAAGTTACCAAAAATCTAGGTAGACCTGCTCTCTGTTCATTGAAAAAATGTAGAATAATATGGTGCTTAGGAAATATTCTTTAAGTCCATTTAAAACTTAGTGACAAGACACAGTAACAGGATGAGAATCTTTTCATGGAGGCGGGGTTTACACCCACCTGTATAATTCATGCATAATGTTTAATGACAGCCACAGTTGCTGTACATTAAGTGCTGTTAGTGCTTCAGGACAGACCAAGCCCAGGACAGAGCTGCAGGTAGGAAGTGCCCAGTGGGACCAAGCCCAAAGACCTGCAGAGTGACCAGCCCAGGCTGTTTAACTCCTCACACCATTAGCTCTGGGACCCCTACACTGCCTCCTCAGATTATGTCACTTCTATTCTTAAGAAATAACTGCTGATCTTTAAAACAAGGCATTAAACAGTTGCTCGTCCCACTGTTAGGGAGCAGCTTCTCTGCAGTGAGCAGGACAAGGAGACATCTCAGAGTGGAGTTACAGTAATGCGTGCCTGGAAATCTGGGAGAGAGGCAAACTCCAGACAGGCCAGCAGCTGAGTTCAGCAGTAGGAACATCTGCAGTTGATCAGTTGTCCTGTCAGAAGCAAACATTATTGGGGTTAGAGGGTTTCTTGGAACCTAAGAATATGGGTTTGATTCAAAAGTCAAAGAAGTTTGTAGAAACGCTCCTGCTTTGGGTTTTGAATCCATCCCAAAGAGCCTGAGGTTCAGCCAACTTAAGTTTTAAAAATTTTTATTCAGTTGGGTTTTTAATTTTTTTTTTTGAGACAAATGTGTGGCTTTGGAATAAAGACATGAAATGGCCTCGTATCTATTTAAATGAAGGAGTGACGTGAGCAATGCCTGTTTAATGAGTAGATACATCCTCTTCAACAGCAGTTGCAGGAGATTTATGCTTGTGCCTAGACAGGGTATGGGTGGATTGCTGGGGATTAATTCAGCTGCTTACTGCAGTACCTGGGTACCTTCCTACATGTAAACCTACCATATGTATGTATGTCTATATTTGTTTGATTATACACATACATACATACTCACACCCTGTGTTGTCACCATACCTCTCTAATGTCCAAGAAACCTCAGAAGTAGAAGTAGCAATTAGGTGAGTCATTCTTTAAAATGTTTGTGTTCTCTTACTTCTCAAATCATAACTTGAAGGTGGATCTGTTGGCATTGATCGGTTTGGATGATACAGCTCCTTTAGATCCATTTGTTGTCTCCTCCCAAAAACACCCAAAGGAAATAGAGGTAAAGCTAGACAGACGTGTTCTTGATGTGTTCTCTTCCAGCACAGAGTTAAATCTGAGCATTTTAAGTTAACTTTCTTGGAAGATCTGTTGCAACCATTATCTTGTTCTTTCTTTGTAGTGAATTCACAATACGATGCAAAATGGAAAAAAAAAAAGAGAAGGCATTTAATGTAGTGTGTAAATATTGACCTTTTAAAATTAAAATGCTACTCAGAGTGCTTACAGTCAACCACATCTTAGCTATTTGTTAGTTTTTTGTGTTGTCTTATCTAAATTTAAATGGATATGGTTCCATAAATGTTGATGTGTTTTTGTGTATATCTTCAAATTTTTATAAAGATGCTAGTAAGTCAATACATATATCCTGATCTGTGTATTATTTGTTCAGTTTTTATTAACATAATTTTATAATTATTTAAATAGGCAACTCCAGTAGGTGGTTATATGAAGTCAGCTTTTTTTTTTTTTTTTTCAAATTATTTCATTTCCATCTTGTACCACTGGAAAATTCACTTTATAACTATTCATATTTTGCCTTGACTAAAATATTGAAGTATCCATATGATCTGTGGTATTTTAGTTTAATGTTCTACCTTTTTTTGTTTTGTTTTTGTTTTTTTTTTTAATTAAAAAAACCTAAAACAACTCTGTCCTTTAACTTCTGAGGGGAAACACTGTCAGACCATGGCATGGGGTCTCTCTGGGTTTGTTCCATTGTGCTGTTTGCAGGTACAAATTAGGTCTGTGGTGTAATACTGTCCTCAAAAGTTGGGGCTGTTGTGGTTTCACAGTTTGGGTTTCGCACACAGGGCAGGCTGGTGGCACGCTGGTGCATCCCAGTGTGATCAGTGCCACACCAGCCTGCGGTGTGCTGCTGGGGATGCTCAGGGTCCTTGCTGCAGGCAGGGGGACCAGGACAGGTCTATGGCATTTCCATAGCCAGAGGGATGCTGTCCTCAGCCCACACCTATCCCCAGTGTGACTTTGGGAAGGAGGAGTGCATACAGGCACCCCCTCTGCATGGTATCCTTGGATATCTAGTTTATCCCCCCCACCCCGTTTAAATCTGAAGATTTGCTTCAGGTTTCTGATTTTCTGTAAAGAAGTCCTTCCAGCCTTTAAAATGCCAAGCAGACTGAGCATTTTAATTCACTAATGTTAGGTTTCCTCTGCAAGGACACAGATGAGAGTAAAACTGAAGGTTATTTCAGAATAACCTTGGAGGTCCTCAAAGTTTTGTTTGTTTTTTTTGGTTTTTTTTTGTTTTGTTTTTTTTTATTTTTAACATCAGCTACTGGGGATAAGAAAAAAACCTTTTACTTGGTGCTATATTTTTTATCTTTTTTTAAACATAGTATTTTTTATCTGTGTAGCTTGAAATGATGCAGTTTCCCTGGAAGCTGCTGCAGGCACTTCCTGCTGTTTGCACTCATTAACTGCATGGCTGTATGTGTGTGGGTGTGCCACCCTTGAACCTGGGGTGAGAGGGGGGTGGGAGGCTCTGGGGTTTCTTTTGAGAGTTTTTTTGGCCTGTTGTTGGTTTTTGTTTTTTTGGGTTTTTTTGGTTTTTTTTGGTCTGCTTGGGAGATACCCTGGATTTGTCCTCTGGCATAGTGTTGTGCTTTTCCTGTCCTTTGTGTAGTACTGTGTCTGTGATGAGAGTCAAGGTACTTGAAGGTAGAAATCCGTGTCACCTGTTCACTGTCAAAAAGGCATTTTTTGTTCAGAGAGACATAAACTTTTTTTTTTATGCATTTTTTTGTGCTTTTGTTTTTGTTTCTTTTTTTAGCATCATGATAGATGAGAAATGAAATGTAAAGGAAACAAATCTTGAACAGATTGCAGAAAGTTAGCTGTATTATAAAGGTCATTTAGGGTAACATAGAGCTTTTGTTTCAATGTTACCTTAAATCATGCCTTGTCCTCTAATTAATTCATAAACATAATACTTGAAAGTATTTTATCTTAAATTAGTATCAAATCCTAAGGATTTTCTGTAAGGTTTTTTTGTAACCTGATTTTTAAGCATGGAGATAACTTACTGTCCACATGAGCACAGGGGCTTGTGTACAAAACCAGATTCATATTGGATCCTTGCGTATGCCAACTTCTGGTGTGATATGGTTGGGAAGGATCATTTTGTTCTTTATAATGCTGCTTTTGGCAGGGTTCGGTTTTTTAATTACAAACAAACAAACAAACTCCCTTTTCTACTTTTCTGCTTGTTTTGGTGGAAAGTGTGGTCCTTATTGCACTAAAGAAAACCTCGAGGGGAAAGTTAATCTCGCGGGGTCTTTTAGGTGCCTTTGTTGCTCTCTGCTTTCTTGGTTCACTGATTTTTCTAACTAACTGGAAATGGGCTTTATAGATACACTTTTTCAACAGGTTACACTGCTTTTATTTTATGTACAGCACTTGTGTTCAGTAGAGTAAACTAAACAGTATTGCAGATTAAAAATATTTTTGTAAAAGAACCTGTGTACAGTTAAATGTAGCTGTATTGCAATGTTGTATGTAGTCACTTGGAAGATCACAGTTTCAAACACTGCTGTATTGATGTTGTGTTTGTTCAGGATTTTCTTTGTGTGCATCTAATGGATTTTAATATGCATGGTATTTTTTTTTCCTAGTGTCTGTCAGGCTGAGATTGGAACCTTACAGTTTTATCTCTGTTTTGAGAATAACAAAACCATTTGTTTGCAGGTTTTCTTTTTCAGATGATGAAACTTCTTTCAGCAGTTTAACTTCTAATTAATAGACGTTTTTACTTACAGATCCAGCAGAGACCAGATACTAACCCTTGTTTATTCACAGCTGATCTTCTGTACCATTGCATATAATTTTATTTATAAAGGAGCACTTGAATTGAGTCAACTTTCTTTTTTCCTGTGGTACCCTTTGCCTCTCAGCTATGCTTTTTCTCATTTTCATCTCATTTGCCCCCATTTTTCCATTTCCATTTGTATCCTTGTTATATTCCTGCCCTTTTCACTCCCTATTCATCTCTCTGCTTTTTTTCCTGAGTGCATTGCATTCAATCTTTTGCTCTGTTTTCTGTTCTTCCAGCTCTTTTGAGGGTACTTGAACCCTACATATCCTGCCCTGAAATCCACTCTGCCATACTTTCCTTTGCAGACTGTGGTGCCTGAAGTTGAGGTTGCTTTGATACAGGTATCACCCCTTAGCCAGGCTGCCCGTCCCAGACCTCTGGAGAAGCGCCACTTAACACTTTTGCTTTGCAGCTTTACCCATGCTGGGGAGCATAGACATTTCCTTTACGTGCTTGAGCATTTAGCCAGGCTAAACAGGATTAACAGCTGTTTTATCCTTTTCACTTTTTCAGGAGCTCTGTTCTTGAATTCAGTGATAGTAATAGCACTTTTTGTTATTGCCACGTAGAAATACCAACACTGTCGACACGATTCTACCTCCTATTACTATTACTGAATGTGATCCTTCCTAACCTGTAAAGTCCTAAGCAGTGTACATATATATATATACACACACACATATTTATCTGTATCTGGTGTTTTGAGAATAATTTCAAATGTACTGCTCTAATCTGGATTGCAGAGTTTGTTTATTAGCAGTTCAGGATGTAAATTCAGCAGCCGACTGTGTCATACTGACTGCACTGGGAGTGCGTCTGCCTCATGTTTCCTACGGCACCATCTGCACCAGGTGTGCACTGCTGATTGCTTGGGTGTAATACTGGACTATACCAAATCCTCCACGTGCATAAGAGATCTTTGTCGTACCTATTTGAGTGAATGTAAAAATGGAAACACAAAGATGATCCCGTGTACAAGTTTTTTTACATGTATTTCCATGTTTGAAATGTGAACGTGTAATGTGAACATATTTATTGTACCTATAATATGTCAATAAAACCCGATCTTTATCATTTCCTGCTTGTTGTTGCTTGATGTACGACTTCAGACTTATCAAAAAAGGCTTCACACGCTGGATTATTTTACCATTTTTATTATGGTATCATCTCTGGGCTTACTTTTACGTCAGCAGCATAGCACAGGGTTCTTCACCAGCAAAGGTGCCCCAGATGGGAACAAGAGTGGCTGAGGGTAAAGGGAACTTGTGCTTGTGTGGCTGGTTCAAAGGGTCTGGAAGATAAGAGGAGTCTCTTTTTAAAGAGATAACATACGAGGAGGAAAGCTTGTGAGTGTTAAAGCTTTTCTGGTGCTTTTTAACCATACTGACATGTCCAATGGAAGATCTCTACTTTCAAATGTTGCTTATCTTAATTCATGCCATAAAGAGGAGCTCTTGGCAAGCTCAGTTTGGTAACCATCAATTACTTCCTGAACACAATTATTTCAACATAAATGGAAGCTAATTCCACTGGTCTGCTCTAGATCAAGAAAAGAGGTCAGAATCAGCTGTCTTGAACTTCATAGGGGTTTTTTAACATTATTCACAAAGCTAAATGTAAAATTCCTGGCATCACTGGAAGTGGCACCTGTGATGCAGTGCATACATTTCCAGGGAAGCATTGCTGGCTTGTCACAGTGTGTGCATTTCCAGGGAAGCATTGCTGGCTTGTCACATAATCACTGGGGTGCATCTCAGGAGAACCTCGTTACGTGGGCAGACTGGTGACACCCCAAGTCAGCCTGGTGGAGGGCTCACAGCAACCAGCAGCACAGTGACCTCAGAAGGCTCATCAGGGTTAAAAAATTGCCTCTGATTCAGTGATTCAAATAGGGAATTCAGAATAAATACATAGGAATAACCATCTTTGTGAGCAAAGTTACAACTTAGTTTTCAGCCTGTGATTTTGTCATGTATTAACAGTAGGAGCACACTGTACGTATCCCACTGCAGCATCACCTCTTCCACATCTCCTCCTTTGGACAAGGCTCCAAACTAAAGTAAAACTCACCAAAATCCCTCAAAACCCAAACTTAATGAGTCCTATCTCCTCACTTCCTTGGACCACCTTTCCCTGCCCCTCTCAGTCTGTAGTCTTGGGGCAGAAATTTGTGTTTGAGTGAAGCTGAAGCACCCCTGAGCATTGACTCCAGTTCACTCCTGCCCTACACTGAATGGATTGAACATTGCACAGCACAGGGGAAGAACAAACTCCTTTTTCAAGGGGGCAGGTGAGGATTGGGCTCAGAAGTCTGTTGGTCTTCAGAAGTTAAAGTGTTCTGATTAATTTGTAATATTGTAAGATTGCAGGATTCATGCAGGGATGTGCTTTGGGAGCTGGAAGGCTGACAGCCAGGGAGAGAGGGATGAAATCAATGTGGCTAAAAAATGGTTACTGAGGAGATGAAAAGGGAGTGACCAAGGGAGGTGCAAACAAACCTTTAAAATCAAATGTTGAGATGCCTAGTTGTGTGCTTCAAAAATTGGTCTTTATTGACCTTAATTAATTTGTAATGATTTGGGCAGGACGAGCTGGAGCGTGCTCACCAAGCGTGTTGGGAGACAGATGAGGGAGGGCTCAGCTGAGGAGGAGGATAAGAGTATCTTAAAGGAATTGGATGAGCTGGAGAATTAGAATAATAGAGGTGAGATTAAATTTAATCTTGCAAAGTGCAAAGCTATGCACTCTGGTATTAATAAATAAGGATTTTTGCTGTAAGAGTCACTGGGAAAAGAGGAAGAGCAGTGAATTAATTGCAGATATCTGAGCTATAGATGGGGTGATCTATGAGGAAAAAGACTGCTGCCTTTTTAGGCTGGATGCATCAGGCACTTCCAGAATTATTAACATGTGAATGTGTGGCATGAAAATTTAGTGCTGGACTTCAAAAGTTTTGCAACCCAATCAACCACCTCCCTACTGCCCTAAGTAGTAACACCCTGTGAATATTTATTTTGGGAAGATTTTTTGAATGGTTTATCTATCAAAGATTTCCTCTGCTTCTTTTGCTCTACACATTCAGCCTTTCAAAGACCAGGGCTTAAGCTACAGAAACCATCCTGAGAAACCATTCAATGAGAATTGACTGGTCACACGGTGCCACTGCTCCTTGGTTTCAGATGTCAATTCTGGTAACTGCTGAATATACATTAAATATTTTCACCCATCTGTGCTGTTCTAAAAAGATCCCAGGGGGATGTGTGCCTTCAACTGGTGAAAAATTAAAGATGCTGACCAGAAAAATTGTTCTGTGGAGATGCTTTTGGCATTGGGGATGCTGTGGGGAGAACATGGGAGTTAAGCATTTCTATTTCTTCCAATTCTAGTCCTGTATGCCACTGATTGCTACCTAATTAACAACCTTTTCATCAAATTACCGATGAGAGGATTCTCCTTTCATAAGAAGGATTTTAAGACAGCACAAGGATGGACTGAATAGCCCCACAGCCTTTTCCAAACCTGTTTTCTAGGGTCTCAAACAAATCGGGCTGTGCCTTCTGTGGCTGTGGTGCTCCTGTACAGCATCAGGCAGTCTTTGCTTGCAGTGAGCCAGTAAGAGCAGAGGGAGGGGTTTGGGACACTTTTTCCTACATTTATCTGTTCAGGGAGTTGGATGCCTTCTGCAGCCTTCATCACCATGGATCCCACTGCAGGACCTGAGAAATGGGGAAATAGCTAAAAACTTCAAAGAAGTGGAAGGCAGCTCTTTCATTTGTTTTGATAAGACTCAAAAGGTGTTCAGGGATTTGGGATTCCTGGCTGCTCTTTCAGGCCTCAGTCAATTCTTCATTCCTTTTTATAATTAGCTTATTAAAAAATATTTTTGCTATCGTTATTAACATTATTATTGAAACTGGCACTTCTGCCAAAGAGTAGCTGGATGCAAAATCTGAGTCATGGGCACTGGATACAGTTTGAGAACCCTGGCATTGTAAATATCTCCTTTTCTGTTTCTAGCCTGGACTTTGGTGTGGCAAAACCTGTCCTGGAAGCCAAATCCCAATTAACTGATGAGAAGATAATTTCTCTATATATTCTCCATGTTAAATACTACCACAAAAAGGTCTCTCTGCCAAGTGATACCCACAGTTCCTCCTGCTTTAAACCTTTCAGACTGTTTAAAGGCGCTGTCTTGTTGCAAAGGGCTTGTGTTCATTAATTTGGGTCAGGAAAATTCAAGGGTTGCATCAAAGGGGAAGATGTGGTTGTTTCCAAGTCTTCCCTGTGCTGCTGTTAATCAGCCCTATCCAGGGGGAGGATGCACTCTGCTTTTAAAGGGGTGAGGGGCAGGAGGAATGTAATCATCCCTCATCAGCCAGACCCTCAATCACTGCACTTGAAACAGCTGGGGGTGTGTAACCTCATCTTCATTTGAAAATTTTAGTACCTTTTCTCTTAGCTGCCTCCATTGTATGCCTTTTTTTTTTTTTTTTTCCTCATAAATTTTTATGATTTTTTTTTTTTTAAAGAAGAATTTATGGACGAAATGGCAGAGACCGTGTGAAATGTGGAAGAGCTAAAAGGCTATCAGGGTGGTAAATGAGGCTAAATGGTTCTCTGCCACCAGCTGTGTGGAGTTCAGTGATTGAGCCTAACTGACAAGAAATAATTACCCCTCTCAGGGAGGTGAAATGGCTCCTCACACTGTGAATGCTGCTGATGAAGGGGCTGTCCCGGAGCAGGCAGGATCCTCTCTGACAGATTTTGTGCCACATCTTGGCAGCTTGAGCCCCGTGCCAGCATCCTGCTCCAGGGTTTTCTTGCACAGGGTGATGCCCTTCAGTGACTCAGCGCATCCCTCCTGCCCTCCTGCTCCCGGGGAGGCTCCAAACCCTGACACAACTTCTTGCAGGGATGAGCAAAGATATTCCCAGCATTATTGATTAAAACTGGCAAGGGTCTCTTAGCCTGTTTTATTTCAAAACAAGAGCCCTCGTGTTTCTTATTGCAGAGATGTGCACTAAGATCTAAAAGCACCTGGCTTTTTTTCTTCTTGTCCAATCAACTGCAAGGAACAAATATGATTTGAGTGCATTTGTTTGAAAGCTGGAGAGGGGGAAAGGAAAGGAAAGGAAAGGAAAGGAAAGGAAAGGAAAGGAAAGGAAAGGACAGGAAAGGAAAGGAAAAGAAAAGTGAGGGGAAAAGAAAAAGGAAAGGAAAGGAAAGGCTTGGGGTGCTCCAGTCTTAAAACTGCATCGTCACAGATTGTGCTGGAGCGTTAAAAAAACCACACACAAATCAAACCCTAAATATTTTGAGTGTGCAAGAAACATGAAGTCAAACACAAAAGCATGATGGCAAAGGCTTTAATGCCTCTATATTTCCCTGACTTTATTAGCTCTGTCACTGGTTTGATGACAATGCAAAGACTTTGGATATGTGAAAATGATGTATCTGAAATCTAATTAATTGTTATTGTGCAAGAGCCCATCCAGGTTTGTGCTGTGGTGCCCGGAGGAAACAGGTACCATCTCAGGGCAGCTCAGGAGGGTGGGAGGAGGCTCTGTTGGCAGCTTGACAGCGCTGTCCCCGTCACTGCCATCCCTCAGCTGTCCGTAGGAGATGATGACTGTGCTCACCAGATGGCTGCCGTGAGCCACCGTGGTGCGAGCAGGGCTTGGTGGAGCCTCAGCAGGGAGGGAGCAGCTCAGTGAGGCTCTGCATCAGTCCCTGTTTCACTGCTCCTCTCTTATGTGGCTGTTTCTGCTGAGACTCTGCCTCTTGAGATGAGAATTTAACCCATGAGGTGTCCAAGGTGCTGTGGGTTGTAACAGTGAGAGCACAGTGTCACCAGTTTGGCCTCCTCCTTCTTGACTTCTCCCCCTCGGTTTGGCCTCAGAAGGATGGGGTGGGCACACAAGGCACTGTGTGAGAGATTGCTGAGCCCCAGAGGCAGCATCCTCTGAGCATCTCACACCTGGCAGCTGCTGCATCCTCGCTTTCCCCTCCTCTCATGGCTCTTAAGTGAAGCAGGTGATTTACTGAGCACTGAAGTAAATCTGTGTAAATCTAAGTCTTGTCAAAATAGTATCAATAAATACCCCCAAAAGCCTAAAAATACCCTAAAAGAACCCAAAAATCCTGCAAGCAAACCCAGCCAACCCATCAAATGAGAAGACCCAACCAGGAAAGTCCTCTTCTTCCCACCCACCATCAGTCCCTCACAAGCTCCTGGTCACCAGCGTGGCCCAGCAGCTCTCCCAGCTTCGTGTGTCTGCTGAAACATGAGCACTGAGGACATTTCCCCTTGTGAGCCCACAGGGACGGTGCCTGGTGGTGGTATCATTCCTTACACGCCTTTCAGTAGTGCTCAGTGTCATTTTCCCCATATTTTTTCCAGGAACTGAAGTTGAACTGAGACTGTGTAGCTCCCTGGGTCTTCCCTCACACACCTTTTTCATAGTAGCTCCCATCAGGACAGACTGCTGGGACTTTTGGTAGGGGAAGGGCCCTGCCATGACATCTGGCAGCTCCTTCAGAGCTCCAGGATGAATCCCAGCAGGTCCCATGGGCTTGGGAGCATCCAGTGGCTGCAGCTGGTCCTGTACCACGGAGGAGACAAAGCAGAGCCCGGATCTCCATCCACAGGGCTTGGCAGGAGAATGAGGAAGGGGGGAGGTGAAGCTCAGGGGAAGGTGAAGCTCACCCCAAGGATCAGGAACAGACCTGAGGGAAGGTGAGGAGGCCTTACAGGCCATGGGGTCAAGGTATTGAAGGCAAGCATTTTTGAATCAGAAACATCAAAGAAAATTTAAAAAACGCTGGCACGTTCTAGTCAAACCTCCTGGGTTTGGTTTGAAAGGGCAGAGAGGGCAGCACCATGGATGGGAACCTTCCCCACAAAGGTGCTGTTTATTTGCAAGATATTTGGGGTTGTTTCCTGAGTGGAGGTGTGAAGTTACCCATCATAAGATACATGAAAGCCAAGTGTCACAAAAGTCCTCAGATTTTTTTTAGGTTTCCTTATGTTGGTGAGTGAATCTTAAGGAGGATGGGCCGGTGTGACAGACAGTGAGAGGCTGTTGGCAGCTCTGTGATATTTTTGGCCCTGGTTACAAGAACTCATGCTGGGCATGAAGGTACAAGGGCTTTTCTTCTGTCTCAGCCTCATAAAATTAAATGAGTCTGGTATATGCCTTTCAACCACACCTTTGCCCATCGCCAGGCCAGCAATCCATGATGAAATTCCCTGAGAAATTCCTCCCCAGGACCTCCCAGTCCCCTCCCTAACCCTCTACCCAGCCTGTGCTGCCTCTCCCAGCCCAGCCATGGGATGGGGGAGCCTTGTCCCACCTCAGAGGGGAACCCTCCAGCCCAGGAAGAGCCTGTGCCCATCTCTGATCCCTTTCATGGGTCAGAGATCCATTTGTAGTGCTTGCCTTCCCCTTCCTCCTCCTGTCCCCAGTAAGATTTGATGATGGAGGGACCTGGACCCACATGGGGCTCTGGGGTGGGCACAAGCCACACCGGGCCACTGGGGAGGAGTGATGTGAACGAGGCGTTGGTTGTGCTGGAGTTTTGGTGCTCATGCCAAGCCCAGAAGTGCCAGCAGAGGTGCCTGGTGTGCTGGGAGGTGTGCAGTGGTGGATGAGCTGCCTGGGTTCCCAGGGGTGCAGAGGGCAGGGAGAGCAAGATCGTGATTCCCACAGGAATATGGTCCTTGTGCCATGATTTGAAACACCCTAGAGAAACACACACACACAAAAAAACCAAACCCAAAGAACACCTTGTTGCAGTTTTACATCAGAATTGTTTACACCAAATGTCCCAGAATATTCTCAGAGAACCAGTTCTAACATGTGATTTTGGAAAGGGCGTGAAAAAATCTTACATCAGACTGAGCCAGAGACGTAACCAGACTGAAACCCATTTACAGGAACTAATTACCAGTGGTTTGGGGAGGTTTTTTGATTTTTTTTTTTCCTCCTGGCATCACCAACAGTCTTTAGACAGGAGCACAATGAGCAGGCCAGGGAAGGAGCAGCTCTGGAAAGGGAGCCTGCTGCAGCCTGGGCTGCTGGGAAGGGCACTCCTTGCAGGACACAACTCCTGCCACGCTCCTGCTGCATGCCAGCCCTCCTCCTGGTGCTAAAGCAAAGTGTCATAAACCACAGAATGGCTGAGCTTGGAAAAGACCCCCAAGATGCTGAGCCCAGGTGTTAACCCAGCACTGCAAGCCCAGCACTAAACCGTGTCCCCAAGTGCCACAGCTACATTTTATAAATACCTCCAGTACTGGGGACTTCACCACTGCCATGGGCAGCCTGTTCCAGTGCTTGACAACCCTCTCTGTGAAGCAATTCTTTCTTAAAATCCAATAGAAACCTCCCCTGGTGGAACTGGGGGCCACTTCCCCTTGTCCTACCACTTGTTCCTTGGGAGAAGATCCTGGCTCCCACCTGGCTGTGACCCCCTTTCAGGTGGTTGTACAGAGTGATAAGGTCTCTCCTGAGTCTCCCTTCCTCCAGATTCAGGAGACCAGGTAGAAAACAATGGTTTAACTCAAGGTTGTTGCTCAGCTGCAGCGTTTGAGGGATGCCAGGGTCCTCTGAGGGAGAGCAGAGGATTAATGCAGGGAGAGCTGGGACGAGCAGGCGGAGACTGCTGCCACTGAAACTTCCTCACCTGCACTCAGAGGGCAGCAAAAACCACAACACACCACAAGCTGGGTCCACTGAGACTGTTTCTTCTCCATATTTCACAGAAGCAAAAATTACCCGGCCCTTGTGCCGTGTGAGACATTTCAGGACCAATGCTGTCAGGTGATGCTGAGTGCAATCCTGGCTGTCACACTAACCTGGAAAAGGGGATTTGGATTGTGGTGGGAAAGAGGGGCAATGCCTGCAATGTGGTCTCCATACTGCTGGCTGCTCTCTAAATGAGCTTCATTATACACGTAATTAAAGGAAGAAGGTTGAATGCTACTTAGCCATGTTTTAGGGGTATTAATTTCAAGATTAAGGGCACCTGGAGATTAAATGAATTAACTCACAAGCGAATCAGGTTAATTGTCAGTTTCTTTACCTGGAATGAAGCTGGAAAAAGGGAAGGTTTTAGTTCAGTAATAACTGTGGATATATTACAGAGCAAATTCTTGAACTGAAGAAAACTTGCTATGACAAATAGTGAATTGGGCACCAAACTGGACAAGGGAAAAGCTGGGTGGCAGTGTGGGCTTCAAGTTTGGCCAGGCAAAAGTCCCTTCACCATACTGGGAAGAAAGTGGGCTCTGGCTCTGTGCTGTGCACTCCGTTTGTCCATGCAGGAACCACCCAAAATTGACCCTACATCAGGGGCTGCCCTGTGCACCCTTTGGTGCTGGGGTGATGCTCCTGGGCAGGAGCAGAGCTGGCCTGAGGCTGGGCTCAGCAGCCCACCCTGGCTGAGGTCACAGCTTCACTTCCCACCCACATCCCATCAGCTCTGACTGCAGTCACCAAAAATAGCATCAGCCAGAGTGAGCGTCCCCAGGCACCTCACCTGGACCTCCCATCCAGCTGTGCACATCTGTCCTGGAGTTCTTTCCAGCCAAAGCCCTGTCCTCTGGGCTGATTTTCCAGAGCCTGGGTTGGGATGGGTATTCCAGTGTCACCCTGACCTCTGCCCATCTCCTGACTGCTGCTCCAACACCCTCAGGTCAGGCTGGTCAGCCCTGGAAACCTCTCCTGACACAGAAGTGCAAGCTTAACACTGCTTTAAATAGCAAGTAATTAGCTGTAGAGATATGTGTGAAACCTGTTGACATTCCTGGAGAGATGTGGTGTGTTGCTGGATGTTTGTTTTTCCACGGGTGGTGTGGCTGGGCAGTGTAAATGGACTAAAGGGTGAGCAGCCTTCCAGCAGAGGGTCCATCTCTAATCCTTCCTCTTTCAGAGCACACAACCCCCTGACTTCCTTCCTGTATCTCCATCATCATCAGACTCACCTGAATTCTAAGCAAAACAATTCAACTTCAAAACCCCCTTTTTTCCTGTGCCTATGTGCTTCTTCCCAAAGCTTTCCCCCCAGCTCTGGTGGAAATGCCTCACCTGACACCTCTTAGCATCATGCTGGATTTTTGCACAGGCATGCTACATTCCTGATGGTTACATGGATGTGGATAATGCCTGAGGGACTCTGGTCTCCCTTCTTGCCTTCCATTTATAACAGGAATAACTGTTTTTACTCAGAACGAGCACCGCTGATTATCATTTTCTCGTAATTTCTATTATTTGGTCAAGGTTGTCTCGGGCTTCCTGGTGAGTATTTTGGTCCCACTTATTGACTGTGTCAGCTCTTGTCACCCACCACCACACACTACTAAATTTCTGCCAGCACATTAGATCAGATGAGTGAAACAATCAATGTGTGAGGAAATCCATTTGTCTCCTCCTTCCATTTTCACAGTGAGCTCTTCACAGCCCCTCAGTGCCAAGCCTTCAGCCTGCACATCAGCCCTGCTTGTTCCCATCCTCTCGGGCTGAGGTGGCACACACTAATGTAACATCATTGCAAATTCACCTTAGATCAATTGTTCTCTCTAAAAATAAAATAAAATCGCTGACTTTGTCAAAGAACAGTTCTACATTAACTGACCCAGTCTGGTGCTATAAATCCTGTTCTCTGGCTCTCAATCTTTGATCCTTTTTTCATCTAAAACCTGCTCTGTTTTTCTGTGCAATACCAGGGTCAAGACATTTGGCTTGTGCTTGCTCAGGCACTCTGCTCCCTAGACAAATTCGAGTTTCTCCTTCCACAGCTGCCCTGCCAGCCCAGCTGATTTGATGGACCTGTGTAGCATCATCCTCTCTGCATGTGTCATCTCAAGTGCTGCTTCCCGTCTGCTCCTGGGTCAGAGCAGCAAGGCTTCTTGGTTAAGGGCTTAAAGGGACAAATTGAATTTCTGTGGTGGATCCAGTAATTTTCCATCTGTATCCATCAGCCATTTCTCTCTTCCTGCCATGCCCAGCATCAGCATTTTCCTGGAAACCAGAGCAAAGTGCTTTTCAAGCTGTACTTCAGTTACCTTTGACTTGCTCCTCTCTGCAGGGTGAATGAAGCTCTCCCTGCACAGCTTCATCTTTACCTGGACATTTCAACAATCTTTAGGTTATTTCTGTGCAAAGTCAAGCTACAAAACCTGGTTTACAGTAATTTTCCCTGTGAACCTCCAAAGAGATTGATTTCTTCACTTCCTCACCCCTGCTCTCCAGGGGTGAGGTCTGCCTGCAGTGATGTGTCAGGTTCTGCCCTGTGCAAGGGTGCCTGAAGAGGACTGGAAATTAATTTTCAACACTTCACAGGTATCACAAAATTGGCTAAACCACAGACACAGCCCAGGAAGATACAGCAAGAAGTTCCATTACTCTCAACACCTTCAAATGGCTTCACTGTTCTTTCAGGCATTGTCCTTTCCATTAGTGTTAGGTTTTGTTGGTAAACACTTTTTTTTTTGCTTTTGGACCTAAAATGTGCCTGGCAGCTTGTGCAGCCCCACCAGGACCAGGGAACCTTGTGTAGTTATAATATATATAATATATATAATAATTATATAATTACAATATATAGAATGATTATAATACATATAATAATTATAATAATATATATTATAATATAATACATATAATAACCTCCAGACTTCCCTCTGGCATGAGGGAAGTCTGGAGGTCGGCTCCATTTGGAAACCCCTGCAGGAGATGCTGGGGAGGAGCTGAAGGGACTCCTCAGCCCCAGGGCTTTCCCCTCCTCTCTCCTGCTTCTTCCTTGACATTTCTAAATCCTCTCCTGGGTACCAAGGCAGAAAACCCAGATCTCCAGAGATGCTTGTGAGGAATCTGCAGGAGCACATTGTGCAGCTCTGGTTTCTCCAGGCTGTTTGGGCAGCCTCTGCTCCTGCACCCCACCATTGCTTCCAGTCCCAATGGATTCAGCCAGATATTTTCTAAGGAACAGATTGCCAAACTCCTTCCCTTAGGAAAACTTTCCTTCAGGCAGCAGTGAACCTTTTGTAAAATATTCAACACCACTCTGTTTCTCCTTCTTCAGGCCAGTGCCCATGGAGGGCTGGGGTGAGGCTCTCCTGTGGACAGGCTGGGCTGGGTGGGCTGGTACCCAGCTGGCTGGTTTACACTTTTCCATGGTTTCCAGCATCAAAGAATTTAAATGTTCCACTCTGCTACTTTTGAATCATCTCCTGTTCCCAATTTCAACTGTGCAAGCTTTACCATGACATAAATAAAAGAGCAAGTTTTATTTAAATGTCCTTATTTCTTTTTTTTTTAACATTTCAGGTTCACATGTTTAACATTTTTGCTGCAGACAATGAAGGCCAGAAGATAACTTGTAAAAACCAACACAATCTGGAATTGACATGCAAACAAAAGCTCACAGAGTCAAATTTAAAAATGCCTCTTGAGGATATTCAAAACAAACAAAAGTTTAGTGAAAATACTCTAAATGGTCAACCTATTATGCAGTGCTGTTATGTGAGAAGTTCTGTCATCAAGACAATATTTCAGCAGCTTTAGACAGATGAGATTTCTAAAGGGGATTTCTAATTTGTATTTGTTTTTAATTTGGGGTTTGGATCACAGCAGCAGCAACAATTTGTTTTGTTTTGTATTTATGGCTGCACATGTTTAAAATGGTAAATCTGCACTGACCTATTAGACCACAAAAGTGAAACTAGCTTCTGTATTCTCATTCCTTAGCTGGAAAAAATAAACCCACAGCATGCATGTGTAAAATAAATCATATTTTTACAGCTTTCAGGGTTGGTAACCAAAGGCTATGCAAGTATTTGGATTATCACAGTCCTGGCTTTAAAAAATAGGAAATGGTGCTTTACCAGAAAGTGATTCTTTCAAGACAAAATGCATTTTTCTAGCTGCTGCCTTTCATTAAAATGGTATAATTTAATCCAAAATGAAAAAGAAATTTATAAGGAGCTTAATGAAATGTGCATGTTTCTTTGTGAAAGAAATTAACTGATGCACAGAAGGATTCTGTTTTGGTTTAACACCAATAAAGATGCCTCGGCCTAAAAGATAATTCAGAGTTAGCACCAGACCATCCAGGGCTCAGCACTGATGCTTTTTCTCATCCACCTGTTTTTATTGGTTTTGCTGCTCACAACAAATAAAAATGTTTCCCTTCAGTCTCTAAGCCTTAAAAGCAAACAGAGGTTGAGCCATATTTGACTTCACACAGAACTGTGGATGGGACCTGTTGCTTGGCCCCCAATTGTGGCTCCACAGAAGGTTTACCCAGGCAGAGCAGGGCCTGGGCTGGGGCTCTCTGGTGGCTGGATTCATTATTGGAAGACAAATAGCTTTTCTCTGGCTGTTTTCTAGCCCTGGACAAACACATGCATCATTTTACTCCTCCAAGTTGCTTCATGCCTCAGGATGGAGGAGGCTGAATTCAGAAGATGCTCCTGAGCAGTGGCAGGTGAAATCATACTCTGACAAAAACAGCCCAACACTCAGGTCCAGCCTTGCATTTTGGGGGAAGAAAGCAGAAGGTTTTTAGGAATACAGCCTGGTTTTACACCATGGACACCCCAGAGAGGCAGCAGGGTCCTCAGCATCCCTGACAGGGCTGGTGGGGCAGGCAGAGGGTCAGGCTGAGACAGAGAGTTGGGCAACTCCCACTGCAGAACTCCTCATGTCCATGTGAAGTCCTTCTGAAGTGTGCCTGAGGAATGTCCCAAAGAGCACTGGCTGGTGGGAATGGAAGGTGCTGACAAATACAGGGGATAAAGTGTCTTTATAGCAAGTGGGTGATCAGCCTGGCACTGACCACAACAAGGGAGCTCGTTCCATTGCAGTGGCTGTGGCACAGCCTCTGTGGAAACTACAGGGAATGAAAATCAGCCCTGGAAATGATTTAAACAGCATTTTGCTCTCAGCATGGGCATCATGGAGAGCTGACAGCAGGGAGAGAGAGCAAGACAGAAGTAGTGTTCCTATCCTCCTTCCTGCAGATGTCAGATCTCATGGTCTTTAATGGACATAGAGATAGGGCAGGAAAGAATCAGAGGTCAGAGATTAATTCTTCGAAACATGAAGGAAACCAAAGCAGCTGGGTGGGTTTTCTTCTGGCAGGAATAGAGTCCTGGTTTTCACCCAGCTCTGATTCAGAGATTGACACATCTAACCTATGAAAAGCTTGTTTTTAAAATATCTACATTCTGGGTCCCAGCAGAGCTCAGCATCTCTCCTGAGAATCTCCTTTGTGCCCATCCCAGTCTCCTGTTCCAGAGGAATCAATGATTTTTTCTGCCTTCCCCAACCCTGAAATATCCCTGGGGAATACAGGGACAGAGCACACAGCCATCTTGCTGCTGACAGATCTTCTCCTGCATTGCCTCTGAATGATGACATCCCATTTCTAACCCCCTTTGGTATTGATTTTCATGGTAAACCGACATAATTTGGCTGATACACAATTTTCATTTCCCCCACTGCTGATGAATTGTAACATCCTCTCTCTCTATGCTCCTTTAAAAAAAAAACCCTTAACAGTCAGGGAGAGGAAAGATGACCTTGCAGAGGTGATAATCTCTCTGCTTGAACCTGGGGATGGGTATGGCTTAGCCCCACAGCAACACTCCACGCTCCCGACACAACTGGTAATAATTTTGTGATCAGCCTGTGACTGTTCCAAAAAATAGGAACAAATGAGTTAAATCACAAATCTAGTGAACTTCCTATCCTGTCTATTCCCAAAGAACAGCACGTCAGCAGTGCCAGAAGACACATGGATGATAAGTTACTAATAAATTCATTGTGTTGCTGATTTTTAACAGACTGATAAAAACACTCCTTTTAACAATGCACAGCTTGCATGAAAAGAAACGGTAGAGTTTGGGAAAATATTCTACACTTGAATTGTAAGAATTGCTATTGTAAAGGCTGTTAATTGCCATAATTTTGCATTAATCAGGTATTGATTGCATTTTTTCCAGCTGAGAGAGCAGCACACTTCTCCTGTTACCCCTTGAGCTCAGTGCAGGCAGCTGCACGGTTAACAGGGAATCACTAGAGGTCACTTTGATTCCACCTAATGCAACAAAGCCTGAAAGGTCTGAGGGTTTGTTTCTGCCTTTTTTTGATTGTTGTTGTGAGACTCTTTTTAAAAGCAGACTCTTTTTGCACATGTGGATAAGACTTGTTAATAGAATCTCCTTGGGCTGAATTTTATTCTGGTGTAAAGAGAGAAACTTTGAAGAAGTTTATAAAGCTGTGTCTGTATTCATCAAGAGGAAATTTGGCCATGAGTTTCTATTTTAATATGAAACATCTTCTACTGGATTTGATATTCCTGAGAGCAGATGTCATTATTTAACTCTCAATAAATAGTTATGTCCTGTCAGGATCCATATAAACAGGAAAAAAATAGCTCTGATCTACAAGAAGATATTCCAATTTTCCTGCATATTTAGTTACACCCAAATGAGGAGAAACATTTAGGTATTTCATTCCTTGCTTCAGTTGATAAATAAAGTACAGGCATTTCCTTACTAAGAGAAAAAACTCCCCTAAAAAGGAACACCTTATGATCAGGCAAAACACTTCCCTGGTGCAAGGAGCAACTCCAAAGGGAATCCAAACTTGGCCTTTTTTTACATTTGTAACGTAACAATTTCGTCCCTCCTTGGGGACCTATAGGATGAAATCTGACTTTTCTTTCATTTTGAACATTTGGGACATTTTGGTCCTATCCTTCAAGCTTCTTTAGTCACAGGTTCACAGGAGCCTGAGCCCCAGGTGAGGAACCCATGGCACATCTCCCTCAGGAATGGCATCACTGCTGTCCAGATGTCTCCACGCTGAGTCCCTGATGGGGCAGGGGCTGCACAGAGACATCCCCCTGCCCTGATGAGCGCAGCATCCTGCCTGTTTCTAAATGCAGTTGCTTTAATCCTGTTTTGGGAAAGCACAAACACTTGGCATGCCCAGAATCTTGGTGGTGCACATAGGTCAGCTTTGGCTGCAGCCAGCAGATCCCACAAAGCTGCACCTTTTCTTCTGCACCTGGTATTGTTCAGCACCTGCTGGAAGGCACCAGAGCACCTGAGGCACCTGCACCAGCCCATGCACTGCTGGGTACCAGCTGCATCCCCACCACAGTGCCACCACCAGCTCAGCACCACGCTGCTCAGCACTGACAAAAGCAAGACACCAGAGCTGATTTGAAATTAAAATGTTTCAGAAGGGCTTGGCCCAATGTCCTGTGCTCAGTGCAGAGGATGTCTGTACTTGTGCTTGGGAGCCAAGGAGCCAAGGACAGCACCCGTGACGCTGTGTGTCACAGGGAGACCAGGGCACTTGCTGCCTGCGAGCCCTTTCACATCCACACACCCCTCAGGCAGGCCCAGTGACTGGTGTGTCCCCAGTGACTCCTGGTGTGTCCATGAGTGACTCCTGGTGTGTCCATGAGTGACTCCTAGTGTGTCTATGAGTGACCCCTGGTGTGTCCCCAGTGACATCCTGGTGTGTCCTCAGTGACACCTGGTGTGTCCCCAGTGACTCCTGGTGTGTCCATGAGTGACCCCTGGTGTGTCTCCAGTGACTCCTGGTGTGTCCATGAGTGACCCCTGGTGTGTCCCCAAGTGACTCTTGGTGTCCCCATGAGTGACTCCTGGTGTGTCCACAGTGACATCCTGGTGTGTCCCCAGTGACGCCTGGTGTGTCCACAGTGACGCCTGGTGTGTCCCCAGTGACTCCTCGTGTGTCCATGAGTGACTCCTCGTGTGTCCATGGGTGACTCCTGGTGTAACCATGGGTGATTCCTGGTGTGTCTGTGACTCCTGGTGTGTCCATGAGTGACCCCTGGTGTGTCCCCAAGTGACTCTTGGTGTCCCCATGAGTGACTCCTGGTGTATCCATGGGTGACTCCTGGTGTAACCATGGGTGATTCCTGGTGTGTCTGTGACTCCTGGTGTGTCCATGAGTGACTCCTCGTGTGTCCATGGGTGACTCCTAGTGTATCCATGAATGATCCTGCTATGTGTCCCCATGAGTGACCCCTGGTGTGTCCCCAAGTGACTCTTGGTGTCCCCATGAGTGACTCCTGGTGTATCCATGGGTGACTCCTGGTGTATCCATGGGTGACTCCTGGTGTGTCTGTGACTCCCGGTGTGTCCATGGGTGACTCGGCAGCAGAGGGTGGAGAGCTGTGGCTGTTCTGTGACTGATGCCCAGGACAGCTCCTGGTGGCAGTGCTGTGTCACTCCCTGCTGTGTCACTGCTGAGTGCCAGAGCACAGACCCGGCTGTGTTGTGCCCACACCCAGGTGCTGGGGACTTCTCCTCTCCTTTCCATGAGCTGCCCAAAAACTGGGCTTTGGAAGGTGGGAGGTTCCCAAGATCCCCAAAAGTCCCAAGCAAGAAGCCAGAGTTGGGTGAGTGTCGGCGCAAGCCTCCATCCATGCCTCCTTGCTTTGGGGAGCAGAAAGTCTTGGTCTCCTGCTCTGTCTCCTGGAAACACATCGCTCCTTCCCTTCCACACTGCACATGCTAAGGGAAATTTCTTTCCAGGGACAGCTCTCCATGGTGCCCCCTCAGCCCCCCACAGCTTTTTATCCCCACAGCACTGCATGTCCCACTCCAGATCGCATTAAGCAATGTGATGAACACCCCTCCCATGAGCATCCATCTTCTCCCTTCCTTCCCCCAGGGGAAAATTGAGTGGGAATAGTTTTAATTAACTAGGCTGTGCGTGCACGGTGTTTATACCTACACAGGCAAGGCTGAACAAGTGTGCCTTGCTCTTGGAAAGAGAGGCACTGAGCTTTGTGGCCTCTCTGAAGTTCTAATCCTGCAGCGGAGAACCAGCTCCAGAGAAAGCTCTGGGTTTGGACTACACTGGGCTTACCCCAGCACAGAACAGAGAGAGGGGCGAATGTCTGGGCCCAGAGCTTGTTCACTCTGCAGAGCTAAGGGAAATCTATACACACCCCACACAAGGACCACTGGATGAGACAGAGATGCTCCAGTGTAGCCTGGGACTTAGGGGGAGCCTCTGCAGAAGGCTGACATGACATTTTAGGCAGAATTCAGAAGTCAGGTTAGGACACCTACATTCAGACATATTTGCAGCTGTCTCTGTGAGCTCTTGGTGTCTCAGCTCAATTTTTAGTCCACAGAGATCTTGCCCAGCCAGACTCTCCAGCCAGCAGGGATCTCCTCTCCATGGAGGTACATGGAGACACAATCAAAAGCCAAAATAATTTCTTACCCTTGATCTGGCCAAGGCCTTGTGGGTCCTCCTTGTGTGTATCTGTGTAATGCAGAGTTTAGCATCGTGCAAAAAACCATCTGTCCTCTTTTCCAAAGATACTTACAATGAACTTAAAAATCTGGCAGGAAACACGCTTATTTTATATATAAGGATGCCTAATACTGGCAGCTGTGAGACCTGTAAAATTAAATTATTTTTTTACCATTGTATAAATTAAAAGGGTTTTCAAATAATCTGACTGTTTGTCAGTAAAGGTTTTGGGTAGACCCTGCATTTCACTGTGTGCCCACAGAGGAGATCTGTTAGAGTGGCACATGGGCAGCAGCTGATATCTGATTCACTGTGTTTCTCATCATGTTGACCCCATAGACTGTGAAAAAGTATCCTCAGAGATGTTTTTCTGCCCATTTTTGGTAAACCCAGGGAGACAACAATCTACTTGCTCAGATGAGAAGAAACCCCATCAAAGGGACAAGGACCAAACCTGATTCACTCAAAGCCCAGCATTGTTCTGGCCACTTGTTTGTCTGCAATAAGGAATACTTTTTTACTGTTTTCTCCTTCCTACAGCTATTTATAGTTTCAGTTCATAACCAGTGGTTAATATTTTCAAAGTAGTCAAGCATGTGGTCACCCACACAGAAGATGTGACTGATTCTGCTGTGGTGCCTAAGAGGTGCTGCCCATGATATTCAGGATCTTTCTGCAGGGATCGGTGGGGAGCTGTTGGCAAAGGGCAGGAAAGACGCCCTGCTGCCTTGGGAAGAAGCTTTTGCTGAGTCTACTGCACTCTCTAAGGCTCTGGGTGAGTTTGCAAAGCTCTTACCTTCTCCTGAAGATGTCCCACGTTGGATTTTCATGGATATATTTATTATTTACTGAATTTAACCCACTCTTTTCAAAGTGTAGCTGAAAGTTCCTGAATTCATGGGTTAAAACTTATTGCCCTCTGGATCAAAGACTGGTATTTCATGGCTCCTCCTGCACTGTTGTGCAGTGACAAAGTTCCTGGTGACTTAAGTGGGAGAGAGGCTGTGTCCTGGGAGACAAAACTTAATTGAGTGTAATACCACAGGGCATGTAAAGTAGGACAACACAGCCTGACCTCATTTTGCCCATACATAACCCTGCTGACATCAGTGGGAGCTGCACATATGCAGTCAGGAGGTGAAATGTGCCCACCCTTGGCTGATCTAGGAAATTCTTACTCGCCTGATAAATTCTGTTATTTGATGGTGCAATATGAGAGTGTTGGATACACCAGGTAAAGCTGAGCAAACACAGCTCAGCTCCCTGCCTGTTTGAAGTTGTGGAAAAACTTCTTTTGACGCTGGTGGTTGTTGGATTGAGCCCACAGTACACAGTGATTCATAATTATTTTCCTCAATGAAAGCAACCAGGTCAGTTTGTTGTTATTTGTGGGACCACATATTCATTATTTGCAAATATTTGAATGGCAGTTGGACTTTCTGATGCCTGTGAACCCTGTAGGCTCCACTGGTGTTAGCACAAAATGGTTATTCACACAAATACTCTGCCAGAACAGACTTGTTTGATACTGTACATTTATTACACTCCTGTTTCCAGAAAAACTTTGCTGAGTAGAAAGGGCATCATTTGGCAAAGCCAACAAAGCTTACACCCAACCAGTGACTATTCCAAGAGAATTGTTCATGAGCAATCCTGAGACTAATATTTATTTGCATTCATTACTGTCTAATAATTAAAAGCAGTTTTTACTGCTGCAGAAAACAGGATGGGGCTGACTTACAAGGAAGAGGTGAGCTGGGTGAGTGAAGTTTCAGCCCTCTGCTCAGGGCAGGCTGCAGAAGCAGCAGCAGAGCTTTGCAGAGCTCTGAATGTCCCAGATTCTCTGATTTCTTAAAACTAATCTTGTTTTAACTCTTTGGTGTCCTTCCTCACAGAACAAATGCAAGGAAGCTATAAAGGAATATTCATGATAGATGGGATGCAAGGCTGCTGTATTCAGGAAAACTGTTAGCTTATTTAACAAGGATGGAGCCCCTCCATCCTTGCAGATGTGTGGGACCTGACAGAGGTTGGCTCCAGCAGATTGCTCTAAGTGGACCCAGTATGGGCTGAGATAAGACCTGGACCACCAAAGGCTGCTTACAGCCTAAACTGCCCAAAAAAAAAAAAAAAAAAAAAAAAAGCCTATGAAATGCTTTAATGCTCCAAACTAGCCAAAGCCTGATCCATATCCTGCTTGTAAATAAGTTTCCTCCACCCAGCGAAAGCCTACGACAGGTCTGTGACACAGTGTCTGTCTGTCATGAGACCAAAAAGAAGTTGCTGTAATTGCACACAGATGTGTCATCCACTCCCTTGCAGACAACGCCATCAAAAGTCTCAAAACTTGGAATGATACAGCATTCCCAAGTATGTCTTCCCTGTGAGCACATCCCCTTTCCAAGGGAGGTATCCTGATGTCCCAGAGGTCTGGTCCAGGCAAGCTTTGCCCCAGAGATGGGCTGAGGAAGAAGCAAACCCTGTGCCATTCCCAGAGTGCAGCAAGCTGGGCAGAGCTGCATGAAGCACACGGTGTTCTCAGGGCATCCCTGCTCCCTTGTCCATGTCCAACCCCTCCTGCCCTTGCCCAGATGTGAGCTTGGTGGCCAAGGAACCCTCCACAGTCACGCCACACAGAGCATCCCTTGTCACCTCTCCTCCTCAGTAATACAAACGGACATTTGTTCACACCAAACTGAGCAAATCTAATATTTATTTCACATTTAGGTCACAGGACATCAAAACAAATATTTTTACCCCAAACAGATATCCCGACCTTGTGGTTTCATTCCTGATTTGCAGTAATATTTGTCCGAAGAGATGTCTTGCTTTCACTTAAAAATGAAAGGAAAAGAAGTTATATAGGGTCCTGCAATCAGCTTTAAGGTGCACAATTGCTTGTGCACCCAAATCACCTCTGGATGCCACTCTTGATTTCACTGGAACCAGGACAAATCATTAAACTCATATTTCCTGCATTTCTTCACTCCTTTTCATCCCTGAAAACCAAAATTATTTAAATACGTAAGTCTAAACACCCCAAATGCAAAGCATTAAAAATTATATTTAACAATCTTGGCCCAAACAGTGGCTGTGGGGCCCCTATCAAATCTGAGACAATCCCATTGCTTGTAAAGATGCTTTTTTAAAAAGATTTTTTTTTTCCCTTTCAGCCTGCATAGGCCAAGGATCACATTAACACTGCTTCCTTGGATGCTCTGAAGGGCTCTGTACATGGAAAATGGACCTTTTTTCAGTTAAGTTTGAACTAGTTTTAAGGCAGAAACTGCTGAAGAGAGAATTTCAAAAGCTTAAGAAATCTAGTGGTCCCTTATGGCTTGCAGTAATGAGTAAGATAAAATGCTCTTTTGGGTTTCCTTCCCCCTGTAATTGAAATAGATGCTGTACTGGGGCTGCAAAACTGCTGCCCAATTATCGCCCAGCCAGGCTGATTTACATCTCCTGCTCAGCCTCAGCATGGTGTGAAATGCTCAGGAGGGCCAGTGTAAACATATTTATATCCGGGTGGGATGTGCTGAGCTCCTAATATCAGGATAATAATATTATATATGTAGACATATATGTGCATGGATATCTAAAGATCCATCAAGGCAAATTTTCCCATGTGAGGGCACAAAGAGCTGCTGGCTGAGGCACAGCACAGCTACCTGGCTGGGAAACACCTGGGTAACCCTAGTGCTTGGCTTGGATTTTATTTGCACTGTGGATGTAATCCTCTTTTACTGGCACATCCCAGCTTCCCTTTGGAGGGTTTTCCTGGTGTCAGCACCAGGGCACTGCTGGAACTGTTGGTCAAGTAAACACAGACTAGTCCCAGTCTCATTAGGGTCATTTCTCACATTGGCTTGGCTGGGGGACCTGGAGAAGACAGGCAGCTGGTGGGCTGCCCTTCAGGACACCTCTGCCACGCCACAGAACCCTTCCAAATGAGTTGGCTTTGCCGAGCCACGCAATATTTCACAGGTAAATGGCAGACTGTCTACGTGGCTGTAGCCGGGAGGAGAAGGAGGTTGTGGCCACCACATGAAGCCGCACCAGCACAATTCCTGATGTGTTTGAAGAGTCCAATACCAAATCCCTCAGGATCCCCACTCTGAGTTTCAATGTCATCAGGGTAAAATCCTCAGAGGTGTGCGATAGGAATGCTGTCACATATCAGACATTTCAGGAAGTCTCTGTAATTTCTTTAATTATTCAGACAACAGAGCACAAGGATAATAGCTTCAAGTACATTCTTATACATTATTTTGACAGTAATAGATATGTATTTAGTCATAAACTATTCTGTAGCCACCACTATGTGTACATTTTATACAAACTATTGCCATACTCGGACCCTGAAAACGGACAGTGACATCTCCTAGATGTTTAGCACAAGGTTATGACAGTACATCCTTCATATGACAGCTGTGGCTATGGGTTGGATTGGCCCATCTAAGGAAGCACTTCTAACACACCACCGAGGGGTGATCCTGATAAGAGGCGCCAGAGGGAGATGTGGTATTCAGACACGGTGAGAAGACATAAAGCTGCTTGGAATAAGTGTGACGGAGAACACGGCACAGCATTTCTCTGCTCAGCGAAACAGGCTGATCCTGGTGTAAGAGCATCAAAACTTCTCTCACACCACAAAGATCTGAGCTCATCTCGGCCTTTGGGTGAAGATTAAATGAAGCATTGTCTGGTGTGGTCCCATCCAGGCATGTGCCCTGCCCTGACACAAGTGAGGGCTCTGGTCTGATGGCTCTTTAACATCTCAGTTGCAATTTAGATTGAAGCCCTCCAGCCAGTGGCTTTAAGTTTGATCATTGACATCCCTAAACACCTCCACCACCCGACCTCTGGAGAAGGCACCTTCCAACATGGTCATTTCTTTGAGTGTAGAGGCCTTAAAAAATGGTAACCACCTCTCAGAGACAGGGTAAGAAAGCTCAGACACCCAGATGCTGCCAAACTAAGGCCAGACTCTTACAGCAGGGACTCATTTGTTTCAGATCACATTCTCGCATGCCCCAAATCGTCTGGGTTTGCAGCCCTCAGCACACCCCAAAGACAGGGAGGTGGCAGAGTCCAAGCTGGGGTGGGTAGCAGGTCCTCAGCACCCACCAGGCAGTCCACAGTCCCTCGTGATGCCTCTCATTGGGTAGGCATGAGGGTGGCTTTGTTTCTCTCCTGGTGCTGCAGCACACTGTGGTCACTCCAAAGTCTCATGACCCTGGCCATGTCCAAGCTTTGGAGGTTGGAAGTGGGGTTAGACTAGTGGCTGACAGGAAGGAGAAACCACATCCATCTGTTGGGGCTTCACACAGCAGTGCTCGTGCATGGAACTCGGCCACCAGCTCTTGACAGTGCTCCAGAATCTCCTGGGATTTCAGCGTGGAAGAGCACGGTCGACACTCTCTGGAGATGGCCCCAGGTAGGGACGTTCTGGGAGGCTGTGGAGCTGCCATCCATCCCAGCAGAGAACATGGCTGTGTCTCTGGAGCAAAAGGCCTGGTGGGTGAACACCCTAGAGTGGCGAGTAATGGAAACCAAAGAAAAGGTGAGAAGACATTCAAGGCAAGCTCCCTTCCGGCACGGTCCCGTCGCAGACGCGCACACACATGCACACACAATGTTTTGCAAAATTTTTAAGGGGATCCTGGAAACCCTCCATGGAGGAGCACGCCGGGCAGCAGAACCTCACTGATCAGCACCTGTCAAGGATGATCCCCTTGGCATGGGTTGGGGCTGGGACCAGGCAGGGGACGCAGCGCTGGCCCCACCACTCAACTCCTAAAACTCATCTCCAGCACATTCACCCATGGGTGGCTGGGGACGGAGTCCTGCGTTACAGCTGGGGAATGTCTCTCAGGATAAATGAACAAATCTTTATCCTTTTGTTTTGCAAAGGGTGTTTTGCTCTGTTCTCAGTAGCCCCAAGCTCTGTGCTGTTACTCAAAGCAGCCAGTGAAATCTGGTGGCCGTCTCCTTCTTCCAGCATCAGCCACGTGAATCCCTCTACCTCACCAAAGTCAATGTCTCTCCCTCAGATTTCCATCTTCTGGGCACCCAAATTGAAGCCCACTGAAATCCTGGGGTTGCCACAAGGTGAAGGCAGCTGCCTGCCTTCACATTAATGCGCTTCAAAGGGAAAACTTGATTTAGCATGCTCAGAAATCAATTTTAAGAGCCATCTAGAGTCTCCATTCCAGACTGGGAAGTGGACATGGAGTCAGGGCTGGAGCTGGAAGAGAGGATCATTGCCTGAGCAGGGATGGGGAGCCAGGGCTCTGGCAAAGGGAAACCCGTCTGCCGGTCATTCGTGCAAATAAGTGAGGTTCTACTGTCAGTACAAGAGATTCCAGGTTATGCACAGATGTGATGGATTCGTTTCCTTAATAAAAGTACCAAAATTAAATGTTATAAGTAACACATCTAAATAAAATAATGGGCACTCATTTAGGCATCATGTTTCCTAAACCAACAAGCAAAAAGGAAAAAAAAATGGGATGCACCAGGAACTCTTAGTTATTATATACTAACCAAACTGTGCATGGCACATTTTATTTCTATAAAACTATTAAAACTATTACAAAATATTCAAAAATACATTTTAGTAAATTTACAGCAGTTATTTCTCAATTTATTAATGCAAAACATCCTTTTCCCCCCTCTGTACAAACTACCATCTCCATCGTCACAGAATTGCCGCCATGTGCGCTTTTTAAAAAATATTATTTTCTAATAAACTTTTTCTGAAGTTAAAAATAACAAAGTTTCTTACGGTTTTTGCAAATAAAAAGTTTGTGTAACAGTCTTGACTTCCATGAACTTCCATGAACGTGGCCAAATGATGTTTTTACAAAGCAAAACATGGAAAACAATACAGGAAATGATGTTACATTTGAAACTATTTAAATTAAAATAATATATTCTCATATTTTACACTATTTCAAAAAACGAAATGTGATTCAGTTAAGTATTGATCTCTCAAAAAAATCTAATTTACAATTCTGTGTATAAAAATATAATTTACGGACCCCCATGAAGTTTGTCTTTTTTGTGTGTGTTTGTTTGTTTGCTTGCTTGTTTTTTAGACTTGCTGAAATGAAGGAGCAATGTAATGGAGAGATGGGAAAGTACAGAATTTTGCTTTCTGAAAGTCAGGACACACGTGACATGTAGAAAAATAGACTCTGCGCAGTTTTGCTTGGCCTCACAAAATAATTTTTTCCCCTGTGAGTACAGTTCACATCACAATAAATTATCAAAGAAACTATTTAAGGCTCTTGAAGGTCCGGTTCATATCATTTAAAACATCTATTCAAAATACCAAAGAAATAAATATCCAGGAGAGGAGGAAAAAAAACAACAAACAAACAAAACAAAAGAACAAATAAAAATATATATATATTTATAAACTAAACAGAACAGAACTTCCAGGGGTCTTTGTTTCCCTTTAAGTCTACTTTGGACTGTCCTACTTAATTATTATTATTTTATTATTATTATTTTTAAGTCTTAATCCGTGCTCTCTTTTAAAAATATGTATTTTTTTTCTTTTTTTTTTTCTTTTCGTTTTTTCTTTTCTTTTTTTTCTATTTTTTTTTTTTTTCTCCTTTCTCTCTCTCTCTCTCCCTCCGTGTCTCTGTCTCTCCGTTGGAGCCTGGCGGGCCGCCGGGATGGCGCGGGGTCCCCTCAGCTGGATGACACCATCATGCCCAGCGGGTGCAGAGAGTCACTATCCAGCACCCAGCTGCCGATGCGGTAGAGGAGCCGAGAGTACCAGTGGATGCCGGGGGCCGTGGGATCTTCCATCGGGGACCCCGCCCCGGAGGGACAGAGGGCGGCCAGCACGGCCTGGAGCAGGCGGAAGGGAGCGAAGGCCCAGTGCGCCCAGCTGTGCTCCTCGATGACGGCGTAGCACGAGGCCAGCACGCGGTCGATGAGGATGGTGCCCTGCGCGGTGAGCGGCGCGTAGGCGCCCGACGCCTCCTCCCGCAGCGACACGCGGTGCACGGCCGCCGGCAGCAGCTGCTGCCCGCCCTCGCCCAGCACGAAGATGCGCTGGCCCGGCCGCACGCGGCTGGCGAACAGCGCCCGGCTGCTGGCGGTGCCCGCCTGAGACTGGTTCTGCTGGGGGGCCACGAAGAGAAGGTGGGCGGCCGTCAGCAGCAGCCGGGCCCGGGGCTGCCGAGTCTCGATGACGTAGAAGAGCTTGTGGGAGCCGTCCTCGCGGTCGAGGAAGGTGAGGAAGTCGCTGTAGAGCAGACGGCCTTCCGTGTCGGCCACGAGCACCCTGTCTCCAGGCCTCAGGTCCTTCACCAGCTTGGTCCCGCCTTTCTCCAGGTGCACCGTGGCCGAGCCAGGGAAGCAACCCCCAGATTTGGCCGCCACTGAGTTTTCTGTGCAAGGAGAGAGGAACAGCAGGGTTAGAGGAGGCACATGCCGGGCTGGGGCATTGGGGGCATGCAGGAACTTATCACTTCCCCAGCCACCCCAACCACCAAGAAAGCACAGGAGACAGCCAGACTCCCCTCTGAAATACCTCCACCCTTATCTATGAGCATACTCCATTTACAATCAGTGGGTCAAGTGAGAACCACCTTTCTGCCAGATTTAAACCAGTGCAAAATCTCCTCTGGGTTAGGAGTTACAACAGTGATTTTTCTCATAAAGGAAATGAGCCAAAATATTTCCACTGAGAAAACTGTTCCAGAACAAAATTTCTTCTGGAAGAACTTCCCATTTGGCTACTGTTTACCCTGCACTGACACCTGATGCCAGATAACTTGCAGGCTTTCAAAGCTGGGTGGTTTTTCTGGCATAAAGTTTCTTCTCTAAGCAAGTGCCTGTGCTCTTGATGCTCAAGGTCCCCACTCAGCTCTTATTCAAGGAGCACATCTAGGGCAGCAAACAGCAGAGGACAGGAGGAGACTTTGCCCCAAGGTGCACAGAAATTTTGCCACTGCAAAGCAACAGCCCAAATTTCCCAAATCCCCCTGCATCGTGCTGCACAAGCCCCCATGCTGCCTCCAGGCTTGCTGCTCAGCATGGTGGCTACCCACACTCACAGCACCCCTGCCTGGCATCTCCAGCACTCTGCTTCAATCCTCTTTCAAAAAAGGAAAAACTCTCCCTCCCCCTAGAAGAAGCATGCTCTTCCCCATCTCAGAGAGTGTGGTCCCAGAGCAGCCCAACACCTGTGCCAGGCCAAGCATATGCATCCTCCACCTCCTCCAGCTCTTGGGAGTTACTCAGAGCTCAGAGCAGCTTTTGCTGCTTTCCTGTGCTACTGAGAGGAACAATCTCAGGCTTAAAGAAAGCAAAAGCAGCAATGAAACTCTGTCTCTCTTGCAAATCACTTTTTGGAAGCTCAGCCAGCTGTGGGGTGGTGGGAAAAAAACAGTCTGCTGTGTCCAGGCTGATCTCTGTCTTAACAGAGGGACTTGCAGTGTTCCTAACCACTCTGTTTTTTTAAATATTGGGTAATACCCCATAGGATGTCATGGTTGCAAGTGCTGAGATTCCCCATCCCTCCCTCACCTTTCCCTGCTTTCTCCCAGTTACTCCCTATACCAGTTAAGAGACCTGGTGGTTTATCTCCTAAAGACGGACAGATTTTACATTTTGCCTCTGCGGCTGCTACTGAAATTCCTATGATTGAAACAAATCCTTTGAGTGTCTCCTAATGACTTTCTCAGGAAGGACAGGAAGGGTGAAAATTAGACCGTTATTGATTTGCTAATGACTTTATCGCTTCTCCTTCAGAAATGAAGCAGCAAGATCTCCAAGGCCTCCCTCTTCAGGGAGGACATGGCAACAAACAAGCTATGTGCTTTATGTGGAGGCCTCTGCTAGTAAACTACACCTTCCTACAAGCTGGCAGTAAAGGCCTGGCTAGAGCTTTGTTTGCATATTCAGGGACTTGATGAATAGATGTAGTAGTGTAGCAGCTCTACAAACATGCCAGTGAATTGGCAGAGGTGTGAAAATCTGCTTCTTTGAGCAGTGCTTGTTTGGGTTCTCTAATTAAAATCCAATAAAGGATCAGCATTGTCATTCTGATTCATGTAATAAATGCAGACACTCTTGGAAGAGAGGACACTTCCATTTTTTTCCCAGCTTCTTCCGCCCCTTTTCTCCCCCTCCCTATTTGTTCAGGTGCAGAAACCCTATGTGCCAATTCACACACATACTCTCCAAAAACCCAGGACCTTCCAAGCACTATTTGCACAGCAGAGCCACTTTTCCAAGGCACTCAAGATCTGTATTTGAATTTTAAATGTAGAAGCTTGCTCTAAATACTTGCCGTAGCGCATTATCAATGTCCCTTTTACCACCCCTGCCTCTCCCTCCTCTGTTCTGGTGACAATAATTCAGGCCTTGGGGGAACTCTTCTTTGCATTCCAGTCTCCTGGATCATACTTTTTGCAAACAGAGATCTAGATAAAGAATCTTCCTGCTGGCATTATAGGATTTAATCTTCTCATGAGATGCTCTGTCATGAAATGAGGTTTGGACAGTTTAAGATCAGGCTGAGAGAGTGGAATTCAAGCCTGCTCCCTTCAGCCTGCCTCGTACAGTCACACGACCCTGCCTGACACCCTCCAAATATTGCCCCCAAGTCCTTGTGTGCCGAATCTCAATGAGCAGCTTGGGGTGGCTCCTCTCCTGTGAAACACCCCTGGGGTGGATTAGGAGGTGCTCCTGGGCTAAGGTCACCGTGCGCCACAATCGGACACCTTGTGCTACAAAGCCCATCTTGGCTATTGAAAGGGGTGTTTCAGATCTCCACACAGCTGACAGCTTTGCAGGGCCTCTTTTCGGCTAGAAAGGTCCCAGGAGCTGAACAAAAGCAGTAGCAGACTCTCAGGACAAAGCCCACATGGGCCAGGAGAGGTGCTCAGCCCCTGGGGAGCTCCAGGCTGGAGTGGGGGACGTGAACCCCTCCTGCAGGTGGGCACGGCAGGGCCGGGCTGTTTCCCTGCCGTGGGGCTGCTGGGTTCGAAGCAAACTGCTATATTTAAAGAAATCCCATTATTTTCTTTTGCAGCCAAGTGTCTCCTGACACATCCTGCAGGTTGCTGGGCTAGAGTATGCTCTTAAAAAGAGCTTTCGATGTCATACAGCTGGATGGAGGGAGGCGGTGGAGCTGGGGGCTGTCACTCGCTGACAGATTTGCTCCACCAAAAAACGTGTCAAGTGTCAAGAAAAGAAACTCTACAAGTCGGGGATTTCTTGCGAGCTGTTCCCTGGTTGAGACAGCGTGTGGCGTTGTAAGCACAGGGGAGGGGAGGAAAAAAATTATGTGTGTGTGTATCCCTATCTGGGAATTTCCTAGCTGCTACCGCTGAAGGAGGCTGGGGACCACGTTACTTATTTATTTTCCTAGCCGGCTCCCACTCGGAGATTAGCGCTCGCGAGTAAGGCGTGCAGCCAGCGGGGCGGCTGGAGACGGCCACGAGTGTTTGTGTTGAACATGCTCCTTGGATGGGGAAAGCATCAGACCCCACGGGGGGAGGAGAAGGGTGTGTGGCTGCGACGCAGCTCTCGTGGGAAGGCTGGCCAAGAATATCACCCAAATAAAAGTGCTGTGAAAAACTGCTGCAGCTGCCTGGGCTTTGTTTTTTTCCTTCCCCCTCACTCTTCCCTTTCCCCCACCTCTGCTCCGACGGGGTCGCTAAGAGGCGGGGGGAAGGCCGGCTGCGCCCTGGGGCTCTGCTCCCATCCCCGCGGGAGTCCCGGCGGGGCAGGCCGGGTGATGGGGACCCTGCAGGGACGAGAGGAGGGAGCCCGGCGGCAGAGACAGGTCACAGAAGGCTCTAGGGCGATGAGTCGCGGCCCGGGGGTGTCTCCCCACCTCGACACGTCCCTGGGCAGGCTGCCCGCCTTACCTGCTTTGACGGAGCAGTGGATGTGCGCCTTGGACTCGTAGTAGACCCAGTCGAAGCCAGCCTCGACGGCCAGGCGGGCCAGCATGCCGTACTTGCTGCGGTCCCGGTCCGAGGTGGTGATGTCCACGGCGCGGCCCTCGTAGTGCAGGGACTCCTCGGAGTGGTGGCCGTCCTCGTCCCAGCCCTCGGTTACCCGCAGCTTTACCCCGGGCCACTGGTTCATCACCGAGATCGCCAGAGCGTTCAGCTTGTCCTTGCAGCGCTGCGGGGATAGAGGCGGATAGGAAAGGGTCATTGTGGGGGTGCTGCAGCCCGGGGAACCCCCCCCCCCCCCTTCGTTATCGATCCCCCCTTGGGCCGCATCCTGCTTCCCTCTCCCGCCAAAGAGGCGGCATTCCTGCCCTCTCCGCCAAGCCCGCCCCAGGATGGGCTCAGCCAGAGCTGAGCATCTTCTTCCCCGCAGCCAGAGAGGGACGGGGAGGTAGCTGAGGAGGAGGAGAGTGAAACCTGGGGACACGGTATGAACAGAGGATCAAACACCACGAAGACCCACAGGGACGGACCATTTCCCTGTCCTGGCACCTGCTGCGGGGAAAAGGGAACCCCCCTCTGCCGGCGCTGGGGTGTGAGCGTGGCGATTCAAAGCCACCTGCACTGAGCAAATTCCTGCTGCTAAGTGCCCTGTCCCTTCCCGAGAGCAAAGTTTCTGACAGAACAAACACTCGCCATATATCTCAGAGTCACGGATTCCCCCCCCCCCCCCCCCCCCCCCTGCCGCCGCCGCTCC